>NC_135236.1:208669277-208974593 GCF_051348905.1 Ranitomeya variabilis
ACCTGCTATTATGATTCTCCAGGTCATTACGAGTTCATAGACACCAAACACGTCTAGGTTATTTTTTATCTCAGTGGTAAAATTTTTTTTAAAAACTTTGCTAAAAAGAAATAAAATAATTGCGCCATTTTCTGATACCTGTAGCGTCTATATGTTCTGAGATATCGGGTCGGGTGAGGGCTAATTTTTTGCGTGCCAAGCTGACGTTTTTAATGATACCACTTTTGTGCAGATACGCTCTTTTGATCGCCCATTATTGCATTTTAATGCAATGTCACGGCGACCAAAAAAACATAATTTTGGCTTTTGATTTTTATTTCTCGCTATGCCGTTTAGCGATCAAGTACATTTTTTTTTTGTTGTATTGAAAACAGCTGACATGTTGCGGCTTTGAAGTGGGCTCACCGCCGAAGCCCACCTCAAAGCGTGGGGATACTGCCAGCTGACGTACTATTCCGTCAGCTGGCAGAAAGGGGTTAATGAACAATATGTTTCAGTTAAAAAAAAAAAAAAAAATGGCGTGGGCTCCCGCGAAATTTTCTGCGCCAGAGGGGGAAAGCCGACGGCCAGGGGCCAATATTTGTAGCCTGCTGTGAATATCAGCCCGCAGCTGTCTGCGTAGCCTTTACTGGCTATTAAAATAGGGGGACCCACCAAAAAAAATTACGTGGGGTCCCCCTATATTTCATAGCCAGATGGGCTACGCAGACAGCTGCGGGCTGATATTCATAGCCTAGAGAGGGGCCATGGATATTGGCCCCCCCCGGCTACAAATACCAGTCCGCAGCCGCCCCAGAAATGGCGCATCTGTAAGATGCGCCAATTCCGGCACTTAGCCCCTCTCTTCCCACTCCCGTGTAGTGGTGGGATATTGGGTAATAAGGGGTTAATGTCACCTTGCTATTGTAAGGTGACATTAAGCCGGGTTAATAACGGAGAGGCGTCAATAAGACGCCTATCCGTTATTAATCCAATAGTAATAAAGGGTTAATAAAACACACACACATTAGGAAAAAGTATTTTATTATTCTTCATTTAACCATACTTACCATACTTCAGCGCCTGCAAAAAACGTAAAATAATAAACCGTATACTACCTGTCCGCTGTAGTCCAATTAATAACGAGTGTCCCACGACAATCCCCCCTATAGAACAGTGACATTGGGTGATGTCACTGCTCTATAGAACCCTCAGTGACACACTGACAGGAGACAATGGCTCCTGCAGTGCATCACTGAGAGGTTATTATAGTTCACTGGTCTCAATTTATGGCAAAAAGCTGTGTGGGAACTTTTTCACACAGCAATGCCAAAAGTGAGACCAGGGACTATTTTCTCACAGGGGCGTAGGAATACATTGTGAGGAATACATTGTGGAAGGATACCTTCCTCCCCTCATTGTGTTCCTGGAGCCCCTGGTGAGCAGTCGCATCAGCAGATGCTCCTGCTCTCCCCCGGAGATCGTCGTGGGACACTCGTTTTTATTGGATTTCTGCGGATCAGGGAGTATATTGTTTGTTTATTATTTTAATATTTTTTATAGGTGACACTGGCTTCGGGGAACAAAGTGACAAGTGATGGTGAGTATGTACTCTATGTTACATGTACTGTATGTCTGTATGTATGTTGTATGTATGTACTGTATGTATGTACTGTATGTGGCATGTCACATGATGTCACATGCTGCATGTCATCGCATGGTGCATGTCATCGCATGGTGCATGTCGTCGCATGGTGCATGTCGTCGCATGTTGTCACATGTCGCATGCTGCATGTCGTCGCATGTTGTCCCATGTCGCATGGTGCATGTCGCATGCTGCATGTCACATGTCGTCGCATGCTGCATGTCATCGAATGTCACCGCATGTCGCATGCCGTCACATGTCGCATGGTGCATGATGTCACATGTTGCATGTTGTCGCATGTCATTGCATAGTGCATGTCGTCGCATGGTGTCGCATGCTGCATGCTGCATGTCGCCACATGGTGCATGTCACATGTCGCATGGTGCATGTCGTCGCATGCTGCATGTCATCGCATGTTGTCACATGGTGCATGTCGTCGCATGTCACATGGTGTATGTCGTCGCATGGTGTATGCCATCGCATGGTGCATGTCGTCGCATGCTGCATGTCGTCGAATGTCGCCGCATGTCACATGTTGCATGTCGTCGAATGGCGCATGTCGTCGCATGTTGTCACATGTCGTCGCATGCTGCATGTTGTCACGTCGCATGGTGCATGTCAGATGCTGCATGTGACATGGTGCATGTTGTCACATGCTGCATGGCGCATGTCGTCACATGTCGCATGCTGCATGTCGTCGCATGGTACATGTCGCACGCTGCATGCTGTCACATGTCGTCGCATGCTGCATAATAATAATAATAATCTTTATTTTTATATAGCGCTAACATATTCCGCAGCGCTTTACAGATTCCACACATTATCATCACTGTCCCCGATGGGGCTCACAATCTAAATTCCCTATCAGTATGTCTTTGGAATGTGGGAGGAAACCGGAGTGCCCGGAGGAAACCCACGCAAACACAGAGAGAACATACAAACTCTTTGCAGATGTTGTCCTTAGTGGGGTTTGAACCCAGGACTCCAGCGCTGCAAGGCTGCAGTGCTAACCACTGCGCCACCGTGCCGCCTGTCTCATGTTGCATGTCCTGTATGTGTGTTCTATGTATGTATTGTATATGTGTGTTTTTTTTTTTTTACATTCAACACATTAGCCGGATGATGGGACTACTACTGTCCCATCATTGGCTAATGTGTCACTCACTGTCACTGTAGCAGGCAGAGCCCGATGGGACTTGTAGTCCCATCGGACGATGCCTGCACACAGAGACGCCGCCGCTGCACAGCCCCGCACACTCCAGCACAGACCTTCACCGCGCAGACCCCGCCGTTGCACCGGCCGCCGACGCACCGGCTGCCGCCAAGGCACCGTCCGCCGCCGCACCGTCCGCCGCCGCACCGGCCACGGCCGCCGCCCCGGCCGACGCACCGGCCGCCGCCACGGCACCGGCCGCCGCCACGGCACCGGCCGCCGTCTACTCACCGGCCGCACATCTCGGCACATGAGCGCGCCACGGCCGGCCAGCAGATCCCAGCACAGCCCCGCCCGCCCCCAGCACAGCCCCGCAGGCAGCCCACAGCCCCGCCCACAGCCCAGTCACTCTTGAGTGACTGCTGCCTGTGGAGCCTTGGTCACGCCTGTTGCTGACGTCACGTCAATTTCCAGAGTCTGGAAATTGACGTGACGTCGGCGGAAATTAGCGGTGGCTGCAGCCTGGGGGTCACATGACCCGGACTCAGCCGCTGCCATAGCGCCGCTCACAGGCGAAAACGGCAACAGAAGGTATTTACACAATTCATTAGGGGCCCCGGGGGGATACATTGGGGGGTTAACTGAAAGTAGTGGACAACCCCTTTAAGAAGAACAGCGCGCAGGGGGCGGCGACTATCGCCCCAGAAGAGATGAGTGACGGCAGTTGGGTGCTTCACAGAGGAGGCTTCAGACCTGCCTCCAGGTACAAAGATAGGTATTTGGGGAAAATTATAAAATGCTTTATTGAGGGAATAAGCAAAAACTAAAAGAGCCACCTTGTTAGAATGCAGCATTACTGCTGCACAAGGTGGCTCTTTTAGTTTATAACGGCTGGAGGGGGTGACAGTGGCCCTTTAAATATATAATACATCATAGAGATAGATAAAAGTTTCAAAAAAAGGGGTTGCTGCGCAACCCTTTTAAGTAAGTTACTCAGTAAGCAAGAAAGTGATAATAGAGCAAATAATCTATGTACTTGTAACTTTGTCCCCTGCAATCTGGTATCTAGCAAACTTGTATCTATCTCTATGATGTATTATATATTTAAATAAAGAACTTATTTTTTTGGATTATACTCTGTGGTGGTGGTTTATCCCCCATTTTTTGGTGGTAAATGCATTAGTTACAGATTAGCAGCCAAACTTGTCAGTTTACCTTATCAGCAAAGTGCTGGATAATAAATGATCTATTGGACATTCTTGGCTTTTCAAACAATGGGTTTGTGTTTATGTAGTTGTTGTAGAGTTTCTGCAGCCAGTTTTCATCAGTTCCTTGTGGTAGCTAGAAAATACAATAGTGTAGGTTATTATAAATCCACTAGAGGGAGCCCTGCACTAATCTCAGGGAGTAACACCATTTATAGATGTAGCCAGAAGGCATCATATCCACTAGAGGGAGCCCTGCAGTAATCTCCGGGAATAACAACATTTATATATCTATAGCCAGCAGTAGAGATGGGCAGACACCTGGATGTTCGGTCTGGCCAAGCAGTTACAAAATGTTCGGGTTTGGGTACCAGATCAGTACCCAGACCCGAATCCAAAACCCATTCATTTGAATGGGGGGCCCGAACATCGAGTGTTTGCCACGCTGTCATTGCTGTCATGTGTCATGTTAGACCCTATCACAGTGATCAAAAGCCAATAATTAGAATGTCATCCCCCCTGTGTCATCCCCTTAGTCAAGTTATTTTTTTCTTATTTTATAATAGAGTTAGGGTTGAGCTTAGGTTTTTTTTTTCCAGTAAAAAAAAAAAGATGACGATATGACGACAAGTGCTAAGCGCACATGCTCGGGGTGCTCGGGTATGCACAGAGTATCACGGGCACTACCAGCATGTTTCTTTTGGGGTGTTTAATAGCCGTTAAGCATGTGTGGTGGGGACTCGTGCATCGGTGACTCCAATGCAAACCTGAGTAGTGAGCACTTGCGCTCAACACTAATGACGACATATTTAATATGACGACCTAATGTTATTAAATTCTGTGTAGTATCTTTGGGTTCAAAATTCTCATTATACTCCTGGATAAAATCCTTGAGGGGTGTAGTTTCCATAATGAGGTCAGTAGTGGGGGCCCTGCAAATGTGACCTGTCGCCCGCAATCTATTGAAGCCTATTTGTGTTCCAAAATTCAAATGTTGCTCCTTACATTCCGAGCCCTGCCATTTGCCCAAACAGAACTTTTTGACTACATGTGTGGTATCGCCACACTTGGAAGAAAGTAGGCAGCACACTGCAGGGTCCATTTTTTGGTGTTACCTTTTGCAAAAGTAAGAAATTTGGGGCTAAAGCAAGATTTTTGTGAAAAAAATTAACTATTCCAATGTTGACTTAATGTTATTAAATTCTGTGTCGTACCTGTGGGATCAAAATGCTCACTATACCCTTGGATAAAATACTTGAGGGGTGCAGTTTCCAAAATCAGGTCAGTTGTGGAGGGTTTTCTCTGCTTAAGCATCGTACGGGCCCTGCAAATGCGACATAATGTCTGCCATCTCTTTAAGCCATATTTATGTTACAAAATTCAAATATTACTTCTTCTGCTCCAAGCCCTGCCGTTTTTTTATAGTTTGCAAAATTACGTCACTTATGGAGGGGGGGGGGGTTCAGCTGTTCTGGCATCTTATGGGCTCTGCCAATGTGACATGGCACCCTCAAACCATTCCAGCAAAATCTGAACCCCAATACAGCACTTCTACCCTCCTGGTCTTTGCACTGTGCCTCAAAAGTAGTTTTCAACAACATATGGAGTATTAGTGTATTTAGGATAAATTGCACAACAAATTATATGACCCATTCTGCTCCATTACCCTTGTGAAAATGAAAAATTTGGGGTAAACTTAACATTTTTGCAGGAAAAATGTATTTTTTAATTTTCACAGTTCAACGTTATAAACTTCTGTGAAGCACCTGTGGGTTTGAGGTGCTCACCACATATCTAGATACATTTCTTGAGGGGTCTAGTTTCCAAAATGGGGTCACTTGTGAGGGGTTTCCACTATTTAGGCACATCAGGGGCTCTCCAAACACAACGGCTCTCGATTCCAGCTATTTTTTCATTCAAAAAGTAAAAAGGCACTCTTTTCCTTCTAGTCCTGCCATGCGCCCAAACAGTAGTTTTCTCCCACATATGGGGTTTCGGCATACTCAGGGGAAATTGCACAATAAATGTTCATTTTTTTCAATAAACTTCTTGAATGTGGTTTTGAGGATTTTGAGGATTGCAGTTTTTAGAATGGTGTCACTTTTGGGCATTTTCTGTCATACAGGCCTCCCAAATTCACTTCAAATGTGGTGCGGTCCATAATATAAATGGTTTTGTAAATTTTGCTGGAAAAATAAGAAATTAATGATCAACTTTTAACCCGTATAACTTCCTAACAAAAAAAATGTTTCAAACATGATGCAGATGTAGTTTTTATTTTAACAGGGTCAAACATTCAGCTTGAGTAGAAGTTTTCCTAGTGCTGGACAACTCATTTAATTAATAATTGATTAAGCATGGTGACAAATATTGCTGCAAATGTTTTTATTTTTAGAAAGAAAAAAATGTGAACAAGTTGGTATTTCTGTAGTCAATGTAATGTTGGTTATCACTTAATGTCTGACTTATTAGTTTATGTCTGATTTTTTATTTGGGTTAAAATATATCTCAACAGTTTTGAAAACATGGAGGCCCAATGCTCTAAACACTACATCAGAGTTTAACTGCATCTGGACTGTATGGATGCCACTATACAACAACCCCTTTACATACTCAAAGTACTCTGTTTCTTGGGGTAAGGAAATAATAATCTATATTCCTTCACAGAAAAATGTTTGTGTTCTCATGTCTGGCTTATAATAGAAAGTTCAAAAAGTGAGCAGACCAGTTTGCACCATAGTATGATGATACCACACGGTCACGTCTGTCAATGGTGCATGTTACTAAGAAGTCCCTTATTCACACATTAAATCTTGCTGTATAAACAGTCACATGAGTGTATTAAAGTGGACTAAGTGACAGAAATGAGTACTTACCAAGCATTCTTCATCGAGAAGTTCCAAAATACCCATTTTTGCCTCAATAAGGTCTATAACTGGTTGATTGTCATAGAAATCAATGAGAGTCCATGGGATATCTTCCTTCATATATTCTTCTTGCTCAAGTTTGAAGACATGCTAAAGAGGATAGTAAAGACAAGACCCTATTATTACCAAGAATTGGGGTCATGCCTCCAAAACTTTTTTTATATGACCTACATTTAGGGAATATGTATCTGACTGAAGAGTCTCTGGCTGAAATCCCCCATCTAAAGCAAGTGGGAGACTAGTGCTATAATCGCCATTAATAAATGGCTGCCTTAGGGAAAATGATCACTGCTGATGCAGGTAAAATCTAATTATTGGGGCTGCCAGCCTGGAGACCTCCATGATTATAATGTTTGAGAATGACTCGGAAGGGGCATACTCTTCACAGCATACATAGAGTACAGATTCAGTACAGCTTTTGCACAATAAAAGCAATAACTCAACAAAGATGTTGACAGAAACATGGCGAACTTGAGCTTTCGATGCAGTAGTTGGCAATTAAAATAGTGTTGGCAAACTGTAATAGAAAGAGTCATTTTATTATACAAGGGAGACCTATATAGCCTGCAACAGATGAGAACACATTTACAGTTCTTCCTATACACAGTAGGCAAAGTAAGCACATTGTAACGACACCTTCACTCACTGCAGTGTGACAACCATAGCGGCCAGTTGGCTTCTGCCACGGAAATCAACTTCAGATATGCTCAGAATTCTTAGGTTTTACCATGAAAGTCAGGGTTTATTATAGAAAAAAGAATGGTAACATGTGACTAAATTACTAAATCTTACAAAGTCAATATGCAAGCCAACATAACTGAGACACCCAAGACTGGAGGAGGGTTTACTGCTATATGTTTTCCATTTAAGGTCCAAATATGTATTACAATGATCAAATGTCTACATATAATACTTTAGACCCTTTGTTTGTAATGAGAACTCCCTTTTAATCTATAAATTGCTGCATACATGTTGAGTATTTAATTAGTTTTTTACATCAAAATTTGTAAGCCAAAACCAGCAGAGGAACAATCAGAGGAAAAGTGTAAGGACGGAGTCACACTAGCCTATAATATGGACTATGTGATTTTTTTCTCGCATAGCACTCGGACCTCTGTTAATCTATGGGGCAGCTCCCATCACCGTTTTTTTTCTCGTCTGTTTTATATGTGCTAGTGAAATCACGGCCGAGACTCGCCAATACGTGTCTATGGGTGCAAGAAAAAAATTGCACACCACTCGGACCATCAGTGTGAATTGCGAGAAATACGCACTGGTGTCCTTTGAAAATCCGGCTATTCATGTGCGGTGTACAGTAAAATCACACTGACAGGTTAGAATAAAGAATCTTAGAGATGAGCCATTTCTCGGGCCGCTGTGACCTGGTGTTTGTAGCCGGGGGGGGGGGGGGGCAATGACCATGGTCCCTTCCTAGGCTATGAATATCAGCCCACAGCTGTCTGCATAGCCTTTTCTGGCTATTAACTATTGGGGGACATCACAAATTTTTTTTTTTTGGGGGGGGTCCCCCAATTTTAATAGCCAGTAAAGGCTAAATATACAGCTATACAGCTGTGGGCTGATATTCATAGCCTGGGATGATCCATTCCATGGGTATTAACCCCTTCCTAAGCTATAAACATCGGCCCCCAGTTCCTCGCTTTCCCTCTCTGGTGCAGAAAATTGCCCACGCCATTTTTTCCCCCGAAAATTATCTTTTATTAAATACATAGATGTCCCCTAATTTGCACACATACTATACTAATTGTATTGATCATACACATCTATATATCAAACCAGGTACGGACTGGGACTAAAATTCAGCCCTGGCATCTAAAATCACACAGGGCCATACCGTCCCCGCCCCTGAGCACCAGATGTTGATATATTACTATTATTACCCAGGATTGAAGAAAGCAAGATTTACTACAAGGCCAATATTTCTAATGATACCCGTGGCCTGCTGGGATAAGTGACGGAGTAAGCGACTTTGTGCTCAGTCACAACTTTTAACAGTATGGGTGTCTTGAGAACACCAATTCTGTTAACATCATAGCAGACAAGGCGGCCCACAACCAGACAGGCCCTTCTGGCATTTGCCAGAATTGCCAGTCCAGCCGCCCTGTATCAAACTATTCTGCATGGATTTACTGTTTGCAAACCATGTCTTCTATCCCGTCGGCTTCTGCATTGATTTTACAGAAGTCGACAAATGAATTAACAGCTATTCTTCTAGGTATCTCTCTATGCAACATAAAGAAATACATACAGTATATATATATATATATATATATATATATATATATATATATATACAGTATATACCGTGCCTTGCGAAAGTATTCGGCCCCCTTTAACTTTTCAACCTTTTCCCACAAATCATGCTTCAAACAAAGATACCAAATGTTAATTTTTGGTGAAGAATCAACAACAAGTGGAACACAATTGTGAAGTTGAACGAAATGTATTGGTTATTTTAAATTTTTGTGGAAAATCAAAAACTGTAAAGTGGAGCGTGCAATATTATCCTGCCCCTTTACTTTCAGTGCAGCAAACTCACTCCAGAAGTTCATTGTGGATCTCTGAATGATCCAATGTTGTCCTAAGTGCCTAATGATGATAAATATAATCCCCCTGTGCGTAATCAAGTCTCCGTATACATGCACCTGCTCTGTGATAGTCTCAGGGTTCTGTTTGAAGCACAGAGAGCATCATGAAGACCAAGGAACACAACAGGCAGGTCCGAGACTGCCTAATAAAAGGAAAAGATTAATATCGGCAAAAGAACAGAAATTGGACAGAGGAAGATTGGAAAAAAAGTGTTATGGACAGACGAATCCTAGTTTGAGGTGTTTGGATCACACAGAAGAACATTTGTGAGACACAGAACAACTGAAAAGATGCTGGAAGAGTGCCTGACACCATCATGGTGGAGGTAATGTGATGGTCTGGGGTTGCTTTAGTGCTGGTAAAGTGGGAGATTTATACAAAGTAAAAGGGATTTTGAATAAGGAAGGCTATCACTCCATTTTGAAACACCATGCCATACCCTGTGGACAGCGCTTGATTGGAGCCAATTTCATCCTACAACAGGACAATGACCCAAAGCACACCTCCAAATTATGCAAGAACTATTTAGGGAAGAAACAGGTAGCTGGTATACTATTTGTAATGGAGTGGCCAGCGCAGTCACCAGATCTCAACCCCATTGAGTTATTGTGGGAGCAGCTTGACTGTATGGTACGCAAAAAAGTGCCCATCAAGCCAAACCAACTTCTGGGAGGGGCTTCTGGATGCATGGGGTGAAAATTCTCCAGATTACCTCAGCAAATTAACAGCTAGAATGCCAAAGGTCTGCAATGTAATTGCTGTAAAGGGAGCATTCTGTGACGAAAGCATAGTTTGAAGGAGAAAATTATTATTTCAAATAAAAATCTTTTTTTTCGAACCTCGACAATGTCTGGACTAGATTTTCAATTAACTTGGCAACTCATTTGATTAATAAAAGTATGAGTTTTCATGGAAAACACAAAATTGTCTGGGTGACCCTAAACTTTTGAACGGACTAGTGTATATATATGTTTAGATGAATATTTGGTGTTAAAACAAGCTTTTACATACAGGGAACTGCTTGCTGTATGTAAAAGCTCATGTTAAAATTGCATTGCATACGAATGCCATATGGTTACTAGATGCGAGGAAATTGCATCCTCGCATTGCAAACAGATTACACACGGATCACCGTAGAGAGAACATTTGTGCGATTCTCGGCAGTCAAAATCGGACCGATTTTTTATACGTTAAGTGTGACTCCAGCCTAACAGAAACACGTCACCACTTCTGCATTTATCATCCACTCCTGGATTGGGCTTACAAATACTGACGTAAAATACTCACAATACTCAATGTGTGCACGTGGCCTAAGGGTGTGTGCCCACATTCAGTAATTGCAGCAGAAAAAATCTGCTGCAAACACAGATGTGTTGGCAGGAAAAATGCAGCATAAAATATACCCATTTTTGATGCGCTTTTGACGCTTTTTTTGCATGCGTTTTTCTCACTCATTAGCATGGGTGAAATCTGCAGCAAAAATGCTGAAAAAATTGACATGCTGCAGATCTGCATGGAAAAAATAAGCAATGTGTGCATGAGACAAGGAAATGCTTCAGGTTTGGGACAGAACTGCGCAGAAAAAATGTGCAAACAAACGCAATGTGTGCACAGATTTCTTAGAAGAACTTTTATAATGGAGGACCTTCAAGATGACAGTCCAAAATAAAAATTAAAATAATATACTCTAGTACTTTTTTTTTCTTTTATACCAGAGGAGTCCTATACAGTGATTGGATATTACAGCTTTATAGCTATATTATAGGCTTTCGGAACATTCAGATTATTGGATGCTCAGTTCACACTTCAGTGTCTCCAGCACATGTGGCATAGGCTACTTTCACACTTCCGTCTTTTTGCCTCCGTTGCAATCCGTCGTTATGGCAAAAAAAACCGGATCCTGCAAATGTGCCCGCAGGATCCGTTTTTTTGCCATACACTTTAATGGACGACGGATTGCGACGGATGGCCACACGTCGCATCCGTCGTGCGACGGATGCGTCGTGTTTTAGCGGTCCGTCGTGACAAAAAAAACGTTCAATGTAACTTTTTTTGTCCTTCGGATCCGCCATTTCCGACCGCACATGCGCGGCCGGAACTCCGCCCCCTCCTCCTTGCTCATCACAATGGGCAGCAGATGTGTTGTAAAACTGCATCCGCTGCCCACGTTGTGCTAAATTTAGCACAACGTCCGTCGGGCCGACAGTTTGCGACGGCCCCGTACCGACGGATGTGTGAAAGTAGCCTTAGCTACCAGGAGGGGCCAGGGGGTGCGGTCGCCCCAGGCCCCACACTCAGAGGGGCCCACCCAGAGCTAAGCTACCATTAACTATATCAGCATGCTGTACACTATATAGCTTAAGCTCTGCGGGAGAACAGGGAGACATAGGGGCAGGCTGGGTCGGGAGCAGAGGGGCATATGCCCCCTAGGACACTGGGTAGCGGGCCGGCAATGTACCTGTATGCTGCCTCCGGCATACAGCAGACACGCCCACATTGCACGCTGTGTGGTTGTGTCTGCAGGAGAGACGTCAGAACGCACAACGCTGTTTCTTCTATTCCCTCCATAGAGGAGCAGGACAGGAGACAGGATCTCTCTGTATGTAGGAGCTCAGGCTGCAGGTGCCTGTATCCTGAGCTGGAGGTGTCTGCACTGTGCAGTGAGGGGGTGGCAGAACAGTGCTGCCCTCGTGACAAGTCCTGGAGTATTCTTGTCTTGCATCTGTTTTGCTATGAGGCACAGTAATTTTATGGCGGCTGCTTGAACTTTTAAACAGATCGGTGTCTGTCAGTGCAAATTGCAAATTGATCTGTGAAGGACTTGAATGCAGCTGACATAAATCTAATCGTGCCTCAAAAAAAGCATCAGACAAGACTGGTCGGCATATGACCCTGGCTGCTGGACCCCACAGATGAGGATATCTCTTTTTCCCTTTTCATACATAAATATATATGTACTGTATCTTGTAATGTAGTCCTGTAGACGGGGTCAGAGTCCTATCAGTCCAGTGTCTGTATGATCTCATATCAGTAAATCCAAGGTGACAAACATGAAAATCCCATTATAAAGCCTTTTATAAAAAAAAACAAAAACAAAGTTGAGGATAAATATATATGAGCCAATATATAAAAAATTTATAAGAGCCAAATAGAAGAAAATAGAAACAGCCAGTAGGTGCGTATAGACCAGGGCCGGACTGGCCATCGGGCAGTTCTGGCAAATGCCAGAAGGGCCGATGGCAGTAGTGGGCCGCTCGAGTGTGCTGCTGTCGGCACACTCCCCACGCTGTCGCGGCACACTCCCGGCCCCGCATTCAACTATACGCCGGTACAGTTGAATGCAATGATGGAGGAGAGAGCGTCCGCTGACGCCCCCTCTCCCATCATTCCCCGCTCTCTGCCTGCCGCTGACACTGCGGGTGCGCGATGACGTCATATCATCGCGCACCTGCTGTGTGACCGGGCGGGCAGACTGCAGCTGCTGAGACCGGAGCCAGGAGCAGCGCGGGGCACGAGGAGAGAGGTGAGTAGAGTGTTTTGTTTTTTTCAATAAGTGATGACTGGATTGTGGAGCTATTGGGGGGGGGGCTGGCTGCATTCCATTCCATGGGCCTGTGCTGCATTATATTCTATGGGGCTGGCTGCATTCCATTCTATGGGAGCTGTGCTACATTATATTCTATGGGGCTGGCTGCATTCCATTCCATGGGCCTGTGCTGCATTATATTCTATGGGGCTGACTGCATTCCATTCTATGGGAGCTGTGCTGCATTATATTCTATGGGGCTGGCTGCATTCCATTCCATGGGCCTGTGCTGCATTATATTCTATGGGGCTGGCTGCATTCCATTCTATGGGAGCTGTGCTGCATTATATTCTATGGGGCTGGCTGCATTCCATTCCATGGGCCTGTGCTGCATTACATTCTATGGGGCAGTGCTGCATTCCATTTTATGGGCCTGTGCTGCATTATATTCTATGGGGCTGGCTGCATTCCATTCCATGGGCCTGTGCTGCATTATATTCTATGGGGCTGGCTGCATTCCATTCTATGGGCCTGTGCTGCATTATATTCTATAGGGCTGGCTGCATTCCATTCCATGGGCCTGTGCTGCATTATATTCTATGGGGCTGACTGCATTCCATTCCATGGGCCTGTGCTGCATTATATTCTATGGGGCTGGCTGCATTCCATTCCATGGGCCTGTGCTGCATTATATTCAATGGGGCTGGTTGCATTCCATTCTATGGGCCTGTGCTGCATTATATTCTATGGGGCGGGCTGCATTCCATTCCATGGGCCTGTGCTGCATTATATTCTATGGGGCTGGCTGCATTACATTCTATGGGCCTGTGCTGCATTATATTCTATGGGGCTGGCTGCATTCCATTCTATGGGCCTGTGCTGCATTATATTCTATGGGGCTGGCTGCATTCCATTCCATGGGCCTGTGCTGCATTATATTCTATGGGGCTGGCTGCATTCCATTCCATGGGCCTGTGCTGCATTATATTCTATGGGGCTGGCTGCATTCCATTCCATGGGCCTGTGCTGCATTATATTCCATGGGGCTGGCTGCATTCCATTCTATGGGCCTGTGCTGCATTATATTCTATGGGGCTGGCTGCATTCCATTCTATGGGCCTGTGCTGCATTATATTCTATGGGGCTGACTGCATTCCATTCAATGGGAGCTGTGCTGCATTATATTCTATGGGGCTGGCTGCATTCCATTCCATGGGCCTGTGCTGCATTATATTCTATGGGGCTGGCTGCATTCCATTCCATGGGCCTGTGCTGCATTATATTCTATGGGGCTGACTGCATTCCATTCCATGGGCCTGTGATGCATTATATTCTATGGGGCTGGCTGCATTCCATTCCATGGGCCTGTGCTGCATTATATTCTATAGGGCAGGTTGCATTCCATTCTATGGGCCTGTGCTGCATTATATTCTATGGGGCTGGTGTTGTGATCCGCTTTTTGGCTCCCCTGGTGGTGGCTGGTGGTACTGGAGACTTGTGTGTGCTTTTCTGCCTCAGCTCACCTGCTTCCATCAGTTTTGGGAGTTCCCTATTTAGCCTTGCTCTCCAGTCACTTCCTTGCCGGTCATCATTGTAACCTGAGTCTTTCAGTTGCATGTTCCTGCTACTAGTCTGCTGATCAGCTAAGTGGACTCTTGTCCTTATTGTTTTGTTTTTCTTGTCCAGTTTACAGTTTTGTCATTTCCTGTTACTGGAAGCTCTTGTGGACTGAAATTGCCACTCCTGTGTCATGAGTTGACACAGGAGTTTTAAAGTAATTTCAGGATGGGTTTTTTGAAAGGGTTTTTCAGCTGACCGTGAAGTCCTCTTTTGTATCCTTCCTCTATCTAGTAAGTGGACCTCGCTTTGCTAAATCTACCTTCATACTGTGTATGTCTTTTCCTCTGAACTCACCGTTAATATACGTGGGGGCCACTATCATCTTTGGGGAATTTCTCTAGAGGTAAGCCAGGTCTGTTCCTTCCTCTTCCAGGCGTAGTTAGTTCTCCGGCTGGCGCATGGCATCTAGGCAGCCGTAGGAATGCTTCCTGGCTACTGTTAGTTGTGTGGTAGATTTAGGTCACGGTCAGCTTGAGTTTCCATCACCCGAGAGCTAGTCTGTTATTTTTGTGTTTCTGATGTTCCCATGCCATTGGGGAATCATGACAGTATGACCGGCCAGTGTTAAAGTAATTGGCAGAAGAAAGGAGAGTAAAAGAAGTCTGTAGATTTTTTTTTTTTTCCTCTCATGTTTGCTACTTAGTTGGCTCAGTTGTATTTCTGCTCTATTTACAGCCTTGCCTTTCTCTCCTTCTAATCCTTGAATGGCTCTGATCTCTCCGGTTTAAGGATGGACCCTCAGAGTTTGGCTGCAGGTTTAAATAATCTTGCTACGAAGGTTCAGAATTTACAAGATTATGTTATACGTACTCCTATTTCTGAACCTAAGATTCCTACACCAGAGGTATTTTCCGGAGATAGATCTCGATTTCTGAATTTCAAATGTAATTGTAAATTATTCCTTTCTCTCAGACCTCACTCCTCTGGAGATCCTGTTCAGCAGGTTAAAATTGTGATTTTGTTACTGCGAGGTGACCCTCAAAATTGGGCATTTTCATTGACACCAGGGGATCCTGCGTTGCTCAATGTGGATGCGTTTTTTCTGGCTTTAGGGTTGCTGTATGAGGAACCTAATTTGGAGATTCAAGCTGAAAAAGCTTTAATAGCCCTGTCTCAAGGGCAAGATGAAGCTGAGATATACTGCCAAAAATTTCGTAAATGGTCTGTGCTTACTCAGTGGAATGAGTGTGCCCTAGCGGCAAATTTCAGAGAGGGCTTTTTTGATGCCGTTAAGGATGTCATGGTGGGGTTTCCTACGCCCACAGGTCTGAATGAGTCCATGACAATGGCGATTCAGATTGATCGGCGTTTGCGGGAGCGCAAACCCGTGCACCATTTGGCGGTATCTTCTGAAGGGACGCCAGAGAAAATGCAATGTGACAGAATTCTGTCAAGAAGCGAGCGGCAGAATTATAGGCGCAAAAATGGCTTGTGCTTCTACTGTCATGATTCCCCAATGGCATGGGAACATCAGAAACACAAAAATAACAGACTAGCTCTCGGGTGATGGAAACTCAAGCTGACCGTGACCTAAATCTACCACACAACTAACAGTAGCCAGGAAGCATTCCTACGGCTGCCTAGATGCCATGCGCCAGCCGGAGAACTAACTACGCCTGGAAGAGGAAGGAACAGACATGGCTTACCTCTAGAGAAATTCCCCAAAGATGATAGTGGCCCCCACGTATATTAACGGTGAGTTCAGAGGAAAAGACATACACAGTATGAAGGTAGATTTAGCAAAGCGAGGTCCACTTACTAGATAGAGGAAGGATACAAAAGAGGACTTCACGGTCAGCTGAAAAACCCTTTCAAAAAACCCATCCTGAAATTACTTTAAGACTCCTGTGTCAACTCATGACACAGGAGTGGCAATTTCAGTCCACAAGAGCTTCCAGTAACAGGAAATGACAAAACTGTAAACTGGACAAGAAAAACAAAACAATAAGGACAAGAGTCCACTCAGCTGATCAGCAGACTAGTAGCAGGAACATGCAACTGAAAGACTCAGGTTACAATGATGACCGGCAAGGAAGTGACTGGAGAGCAAGGCTAAATAGGGAACTCCCAAAACTGATGGAAGCAGGTGAGCTGAGGCAGAAAAGCACACACAAGTCTCCAGTACCACCAGCCACCACCAGGGGAGCCAAAAAGCGGATCACAACAGTAATCGTCGATTTATAACTGGTTTTTCTGGTGTTGCTAAGCCTCTTACGGATTTGACTAAGAAGGGTGCTGATGTTGCCAATTGGTCCTCTGCCGCTGTGGAGGCCTTTCGGGAACTTAAGCGCCGCTTTTCGTCTGCCCCTGTGTTGCGCCAGCCCGATGTCTCTCTCCCCTTTCAGGTTGAGGTCGATGCTTCCGAGATCGGAGCGGGGGCGGTTTTGTCGCAGAAAAGTTCCGATTGCTCAGTGATGAGACCTTGTGCGTTCTTTTCTCAAAAATTTTCTGCCGCCGAAAGAAATTATGATGTCGGTAATCGGGAGCTTTTGGCCATGAAGTGGGCATTTGAGGAGTGGCGTCATTGGCTTGAGGGTGCTAGACATCAGGTGGTGGTTTTGACTGATCACAAGAATCTGATTTATCTTGAGTCTGCCAGGCGCCTGAATCCTAGACAGGCGCGCTGGTCGTTGTTTTTCTCTCGGTTTAATTTTGTGGTCTCATATCTACCAGGTTCTAAGAATGTGAAGGCGGATGCCCTTTCTAGGAGTTTTGAGCCTGATTCCCCTGGTGATTCGGAACCTACAGGTATCCTTAAGGATGGGGTGATATTATCCGCTATTTCCCCAGATCTGCGACGTGCTTTGCAAGAGTTTCAGGCGGATAGACCTGATCGCTGTCCACCTGGTAGACTGTTTGTTCCTGATGATTGGACCAGTAGAGTCATCTCGGAGGTTCATTCTTCTACGCTGGCGGGTCATCCTGGAATTTTTGGTACCAGGGATTTGGTGGCTAGATCCTTCTGGTGGCCATCTCTGTCTCGTGATGTGCGTGTTTTTGTGCAGTCTTGTGATGTGTGTGCTCGGGCCAAGCCTTGTTGTTCTAGGGCTAGCGGGTTGTTGTTGCCCTTGCCTATCCCGAAGAGGCCTTGGACGCACATCTCGATGGACTTTATTTCTGATCTTCCTGTCTCTCAGAGGATGTCTGTTATCTGGGTGGTGTGTGACCGTTTTTCTAAGATGGTTCATTTGGTGCCATTGCCGAAGTTGCCTTCCTCGTCTGAGTTGGTTCCTTTGTTTTTTCAAAATGTGGTTCGCTTGCATGGTATTCCTGAAAATATCGTTTCTGATAGGGGTACCCAGTTCGTTTCTAGATTTTGGCGGGCATTCTGTGCCAGGTTGGGCATTGATTTGTCTTTTTCGTCTGCCTTCCATCCTCAGACTAATGGCCAGACGGAGCGAACTAATCAAACTTTGGAGACGTATTTGAGGTGTTTTGTGTCTGCGGATCAGGATGATTGGGTTGCCTTTTTGCCGTTGGCGGAGTTTGCTCTTAATAACCGGGCCAGTTCTGCCACTTTGGTTTCCCCTTTCTTTTGCAATTCGGAGTTTCATCCCCGTTTTTCTTCTGGTCAGGTGGAGTCTTCGGATTGTCCTGGAGTGGATGCTGTGGTGGATCGGTTGTATCGGATTTGGGAACAAGTGGTGGACAATTTGAATTTGTCCCAGGAGAGGACTCAGCGGTTTGCTAACCGCCAGCGTCGGGTTGGTCCTCGCCTTCGTGTTGGGGACTTGGTGTGGTTGTCTTCCCGTTTTGTCCCTATGAGGGTTTCTTCTCCTAAATTTAAGCCTCGGTTCATCGGTCCCTATAGGATTTTGGAGATTATTAACCCTGTTTCCTTTCGTTTGGACCTTCCGGCATCTTTCGCTATCCATAATGTGTTCCATCGGTCGTTGTTGCGGAGATACGAGGTGCCGGTGGTTCCTTCTGCTGGGCCTCCTGCTCCTGTGCTGGTTGAGGGTGAATTGGAGTACGTTATAGAGAAGATCTTGGACTCCCGTATTTCCAGGCGGAGACTCCAGTACCTGGTTAAATGGAAGGGCTATGGTCAGGAAGATAATTCTTGGGTAACTGCCTCTGATGTTCATGCCTCGGATTTGGTTCGTGCCTTTCATAGGGCTCATCCAGGTCGCCCTGGCGGTTCTTGTGAGGGTTCGGTGCCCCCTCCTTAAGGGGGGGGTACTGTTGTGATCCGCTTTTTGGCTCCCCTGGTGGTGGCTGGTGGTACTGGAGACTTGTGTGTGCTTTTCTTCCTCAGCTCACCTGCTTCCATCAGTTTTGGGAGTTCCCTATTTAGCCTTGCTCTCCAGTCACTTCCTTGCCGGTCATCATTGTAACCTGAGTCTTTCAGTTGCATGTTCCTGCTACTAGTCTGCTGATCAGCTAAGTGGACTCTTGTCCTTATTGTTTTGTTTTTCTTGTCCAGTTTACAGTTTTGTCATTTCCTGTTACTGGAAGCTCTTGTGGACTGAAATTGCCACTCCTGTGTCATGAGTTGACACAGGAGTCTTAAAGTAATTTCAGGATGGGTTTTTTGAAAGGGTTTTTCAGCTGACCGTGAAGTCCTCTTTTGTATCCTTCCTCTATCTAGTAAGTGGACCTCGCTTTGCTAAATCTACCTTCATACTGTGTATGTCTTTTCCTCTGAACTCACCGTTAATATACGTGGGGGCCACTATCATCTTTGGGGAATTTCTCTAGAGGTAAGCCAGGTCTGTTCCTTCCTCTTCCAGGCGTAGTTAGTTCTCCGGCTGGCGCATGGCATCTAGGCAGCCGTAGGAATGCTTCCTGGCTACTGTGTCATGAATCCCCAATGGCTAGGGATAGCACAGGACAAGCAAAGTAAAACAAATATCAGACGAGCTCTAGGGTGATGGAACCTGGGCTGACCGCTGCCCTACGCCTGACAAACGCAACTAGAGATAGCCAGGGAGCGTTCCTACGTTGGTTCTAGACGCCACGCACCAGCCTAAGAGCTAACTAGTACTGCAGAGAAAACAAGACCTCACTTGCCTCCAGAGGAATTAACCCCAAAGGTATAGTTGCACCCCACATGTATTGACGGTGAAATGAGAGGAAGGCACACACATAGAGATGATGTATATAGCTTTAGCAAATAGAGGCCCGCTGAAAACTAGAAAGCAGAATGATACAAAAGGGGACTGAGCGGTCAGCAAAAAACCCTAATCAAAAAAACCATCCTGAGATTACAAGAACCCATGTGCCAACTCATGGCACATGGGGAGAACCTCAGTCCACTAGAGCAACCAGCTAGCATAGAGACATTCTAAGCAAGCTGGACCAAAAACCAAACAACTGAAAATCATCACTTAGCTTATCCTGAAAGATCTGGGAGCAGGTAGGCAGGAACCAAACAGAGCACATCTGAACACATTGATAGCCGGCAAGGGAAATGACAGAAAGGCCAGGTAAAATAGGAAACACCCAGCCTCTGATGGACAGGTGGAAACCAAAGGCCGCAACCCACCAAAGTCACCCAGTACCAGCAGTAACCACCAGAGGGAGACCACCAACAGCATCCACAACAGTACCCCCCCCTTGAGGAGGGGTCACCGAACCCTCACGAGAACCCCCAGGGCGATCAGGGTGAGCTCTATGGAAGGCGCGGACCAAATCAGTCGCGTGAACATCGGAGGCGACCACCCAGGAATTATCCTCCTGACCATAACCCTTCCACTTAACCAAATACTGGAGTTTGCGTCTGGAAACACAAGAATCCAAGATCTTTTCAACAACATACTCCAATTCTCCCTCCACCAGCACCGGAGCAGGAGGCTCGACCGAAGGAACAACGGGCACCTCATACCTCCGCAACAACGACCGATGGAACACATTATGAATAGCAAACGATGCTGGGAGATCCAAACGAAAAGATACAGGGTTAAGAATCTCCGAGATCCTATAAGGACCGATGAACCGAGGCTTGAACTTAGGAGAAGAGACCTTCATAGGGACAAAACGAGAAGACAACCACACCAAGTCCCCAACAAGAAGTCGGGAACCCACGCGGCGACGGCGATTAGCAAACTGCTGAGTCTTCTCCTGAGATAACTTCAAATTGTCCACCACCTGATTCCAAATCTGATGTAGCCTGTCCACCACCACGTCCACTCCAGGACAATCCGAAGATTCCCCCTGACCAGAGGAAAAACGAGGATGAAACCCCGAATTACAAAAAAAAGGAGAGACCAACGTGGCAGAACTAGCCCGATTATTAAGAGCAAATTCGGCCAGTGGCAAAAAAGCAACCCAGTCATCCTGATCAGCAGAAACAAAACACCTCAAATAAGTTTCCAAGGTCTGATTAGTTCGCTCCGTCTGGCCATTCGTCTGAGGATGGAATGCAGACGAGAAAGACAAATCAATGCCCATCTTGGCACAAAACGTCCGCCAAAATCTAGACACAAACTGGGATCCCCTGTCAGAAACGATATTCTCCGGAATCCCATGCAAACGAACCACGTTCTGAAAAAACAAAGGAACCAACTCAGAGGAGGAGGGTAACTTAGGCAAGGGCACCAAATGAACCATCTTAGATAAGCGGTCACACACAACCCAGATAACGGACATTTTCTGTGAAACCGGGAGATCAGAAATAAAATCCATGGAAATGTGCGTCCAAGGCCTCTTCGGGATGGGCAAAGATAACAACAACCCACTAGCCCGTGAACAGCAAGGCTTAGCTCGAGCACACACTTCACAAGACTGCACAAAGGTACGCACATCCCTAGACAAGGAAGGCCACCAAAAAGACCTGGCCACCAAATCTCTTGTACCAAATATTCCAGGATGACCAGCCAACACAGAAGAATGGACCTCGGAGATGACTCTACTGGTCCAATCATCCGGAACAAACAGTATTTCTGGTGGACATCAATCCGGTTTATCCACCTGAAACTCCTGCAATGCGCGTCGCAAGTCTGGGGATACGGCGGACAATATTACCCCATCCCTAAGGATACCAGCAGGCCCAGTGTCTCCAGGAGAATCAGGCACAAAACTCCTGGAAAGTGCATCTGCCTTCACATTCTTTGAACCTGGCAGGTATGAAACCACGAAATTGAAACGAGAAAAAAATAATGACCAACGAGCCTGTCTAGGATTCAAACGCCTGGCAGACTCAAGGTAAATGAGATTCTTGTGATCAGTCAAGACCACCACGCGATGTTTAGCACCCTCAAGCCAATGACGCCACTCCTCAAATGCCCACTTCATGGCCAAAAGCTCCCGATTACCCACATCATAATTGCGCTCGGCGGGCGAGAATTTTCTAGAGAAGAAAGCACATGGCTTCGTCACCGAGCCATTAGAACTTCTCTGTGACAAAACCGCCCCCGCTCCAATCTCGGAAGCATCAACCTCCACCTGAAAAGGAAGTGAAACATCTGGTTGACGCAACACAGGAGCAGAAGAAAACCGGCGCTTAAGTTCCCGAAAGGCCTCCACGGCCGCAGGAGACCAATCAGCAACATCAGCACCCTTTTTAGTCAAATCAGTCAAAGGTTTAACAATACTGGAAAAATTAGCAATGAACCGACGATAAAAATTAGCAAACCCCAAGAACTTCTGAAGGCTCTTAACAGATGTAGGTTGTGTCCAGTCACAAATAGCCTGAACCTTAACGGGATCCATCTCAATAGTAGAAGGAGAAAAAATGTACCCCAAAAAAGAAATCTTCTGGACTCCGAAGAGACACTTTGAGCCCTTCACAAACAGAGAATTGGCCCGCAAAACCTGAAACACCTTCCTGACCTGTAGAACATGAGACTCCCAGTCATCAGAAAACACCAAAATATCATCCAAATACACAATCATAAACTTATCCAGATATTCACGGAAAATATTGTGCATAAAGGACTGAAAGACTGACGGAGCATTGGAGAGTCCAAAAGGCATTACCAAATACTCAAAATGGCCCTCAGGCGTATTAAATGCGGTTTTCCACTCATCACCCTGTTTTATCCGCACCAGATTATACGCACCACGAAGATCTATTTTAGTGAACCACCTAGCCCCCTTAATGCGAGCAAACAAATCAGTAAATAATGGCAATGGATACTGGTATTTGACTGTAATCTTATTCAGAAGGCGATAATCTATACAAGGCCTCAGGGAACCATCTTTTTTTGCCACGAAAAAAAAACCTGCTCCCAGAGGGGACGAAGATGGACGAATATGTCCCTTTTCCAAGGACTCCTTAATATAATTCCGCATAGCAGTATGCTCTGGCAGTGACAGATTAAATAAACGACCCTTAGGGAACTTACTGCCAGGAATCAATTCTATAGCACAGTCACACTCTCTATGAGGAGGGAGCGAATTGAGCTTAGGCTCCTCAAAAACATCCTTATAATCTGACAAAAACGCAGGGATATCCGAAGGAGTCGATGAAGCGATAGAAATCGGAGGTGCATCATCATGAACCCCCTGACATCCCCAGCTTAGCACAGACATTGTTTTCCAGTCCAGGACAGGATTATGAGTTTGTAACCATGGCAGACCAAGCACTAATACATCATGTAGATTATACAGTACAAGGAAGCGAATCACCTCCTGATGAACGGGAGTCATGCGCATGGTCACTTGTGTCCAATACTGCGGTTTATTCATAGCCAATGGTGTAGAATCAATTCCCCTCAGAGGAATAGGAACTTCCAGAGGCTCTAGACTAAAACCGCAGCGTTTAGCAAATGACCAATCCATAAGACTCAGGGCAGCGCCTGAATCCACATAGGCATCGACGGAAATGGAAGACAGTGAAAAAATCAGAGTCACAGACAAAATGAACTTAGACTGCAGAGTATCAATGGCAAAAGATTTATCAACCCTTTTTGTGCGTTTAGAGCATGCTGATATAACATGAGCTGAATCACCACAATAAAAACACAAACCATTTTTCCGCCTATAATTTTGCCGTTCACTTCTGGACTGAATTCTATCACATTGCATAGTCTCAGGTGCCTGTTCAGAAGACACCGCCAACTGGTGCACGGGTTTGCGCTCCCGTAAACGCCGATCAATCTGAATGGCCATAGCCATAGACTCATTCAGACCTGTAGGCGCAGGGAACCCCACCATAACATCCTTAATGGCCTCAGAAAGACCATTTCTGAAGTTTGCAGCCAGGGCGCACTCATTCCACTGAGTAAGCACCGACCATTTCCGAAATTTCTGACAATATATTTCCGCTTCATCATGCCCCTGAGAGAGGGCTAATAAAGCCTTTTCAGCCTGAATCTCTAGGTTAGGTTCCTCATAGAGCAATCCCAATGCCAGAAAAAACGCATCCACACTGAGCAACGCAGGATCCCCTGGTGCCAATGCAAATGCCCAATTCTGAGGGTCGCCCCGTAGGAACGATATAACAATCTTGACCTGTTGAGCAGGGTCTCCAGAGGAGCGAGATTTCAAAGAGAGAAACAATTTACAATTGTTCCTGAAATTCAGGAAGGTAGATCTATCTCCAGAAAAAAACTCTGGAATAGGAATTCTAGGTTCAGACATGGGAGTGTGAACAACGAAATCCTGTATGTTTTGAACCTTTGCCACGAGATTACTCAGGCTGGAAGCCAAACTCTGGACATCCATGATAAACAGCTAAGATCAGAGCCATTCAAGGGTTAAGAGGAGGTAAGAAGCAGCTAGACAGCAATTAAGGGCTAGGCAGCAAAACTCTGAAGGAAAAAAAAAAAAATAAATAAAATTTTCCTTGAACACTTCTTTTCCTCCTGCTTCAGCCCAAACAATTAACACTTTGTGGGCCGGCTATACTGTCATGAATCCCCAATGGCTAGGGATAGCACAGGACAAGCAAAGTAAAACAAATATCGGACGAGCTCTAGGGTGATGGAACCTGGGCTGACCGCTGCCCTACGCCTGACAAACGCAACTAGAGATAGCCAGGGAGCGTTCCTACGTTGGTTCTAGACGCCACGCACCAGCCTAAGAGCTAACTAGTACTGCAGAGAAAACAAGACCTCACTTGCCTCCAGAGGAATTAACCCCAAAGGTATAGTTGCACCCCACATGTATTGACGGTGAAATGAGAGGAAGGCACACACATAGAGATGATGTATATAGCTTTAGCAAATAGAGGCCCGCTGAAAACTAGAAAGCAGAATGATACAAAAGGGGACTGAGCGGTCAGCAAAAAACCCTAATCAAAAAAAAACCATCCTGAGATTACAAGAACCCATGTGCCAACTCATGGCACATGGGGAGAACCTCAGTCCACTAGAGCAACCAGCTAGCATAGAGACATTCTAAGCAAGCTGGACCAAAAACCAAACAACTGAAAATCAGCACTTAGCTTATCCTGAAAGATCTGGGAGCAGGTAGGCAGGAACCAAACAGAGCACATCTGAACACATTGATAGCCGGCAAGGGAAATGACAGAAAGGCCAGGTAAAATAGGAAACACCCAGCCTCTGATGGACAGGTGGAAACCAAAGGCCGCAACCCACCCAAGTCACCCAGTACCAGCAGTAACCACCAGAGGGAGCCCACCAACAGAATCCACAACACTACTGTTAGTTGTGTGGTAGATTTAGGTCACGGTCAGCTTGAGTTTCCATCACCCGAGAGCTAGTCTGTTATTTTTGTGTTTCTGATGTTCCCATGCCATTGGGGAATCATGACAGGCTGGCTGCATTCCATTCCATGGGCCTGTGCTGCATTATATTCTATGGGGCTGGCTGCATTACATTCTATGGGCCTGTGCTGCATTATATTCTATGGGACTGGCTGCATTCCATTCTATGGGCCTGTGCTGCATTATATTCTATGGGTCTGGCTGCATTCCATTCCATGGGCCTGTGCTGCATTATATTCTATGGGGCTGGCTGCATTCCATTCCATGGGCCTGTGCTGCATTATATTCTATGGGGCTGGCTGCATTCCATTCCATGGGCCTGTGCTGCATTATATTCTATGGGGCTGGCTGCATTCCATTCCATGGGCCTGTGCTGCATTACATTCTATGGGGCAGTGCTGCATTCCATTGTATGGGCCTGTGCTGCATTATATTCTATGGGGCTGGCTGCATTCCATGGGCCTGTGCTGCATTATATTCTATGGGGCTGGCTGCATTCCATTCTATGGGCCTGTGCTGCATTATATTCTATAGGGCTGGCTGCATTCCATTCCATGGGCCTGTGCTGCATTATATTCTATGGGGCTGACTGCATTCCATTCCATGGGCCTGTGCTGCATTATATTCTATGGGGCTGGCTGCATTCCATTCCATGGGCCTGTGCTGCATTATATTCTATAGGGCTGGTTGCATTCCATTCTATGGGCCTGTGCTGCATTATATTCTATGGGGCTGGCTGCATTCCATTCCATGGGCCTGTGCTGCATTATATTCTATGGGCCTGTGCTGCATTATATTCTATGGGCCTGTGCTGCATTATATTCTATGAGGCAGTGCTGCATTCCATTCTATGGGCCTGTGCTGCATTATATTCTATGGGGCTGGCTGCATTCCATTCCATGGGCCTGTGCTGCATTATATTCTATGGGGGCTGGCTGCATTCAATTCCATGGGCCTGTGCTGCATTATATTCTATGGGGCTGGCTGCATTCCATTCCATGGGCCTGTGCTGCATTATATTCTATGGGGCTGGCTGCATTACATTCTATGGGGGCTGGCTGCATTACATTCTATGGGGGCTGGCTGCATTACAGTCTATGGGGGCTGTGCTGCATTACATTCTATGGGGGCTGTGCTGTATTACATTCTATGGGGGCTGTGCTGTATTACATTCTATGGGGGCTGTGCTGTATTACATTCTATGGGGCTGTGCTGTATTACATTCTATGGGGGTTGTGCTGTATTACATTCTATGGGGGCTGTGCTGTATTACATTCTATGGGGGCTGTGCTGTATTACATTCTATGGGGGCTGTGCTGTATTACATTCTATGGGGGCTGTGCTGTATTACATTCTATGGGGGCTGTGCTGTATTACTTTCTATGGGGGCTGGCTGTATTACATTCTATGGGGGCTGTGCTGCATTACATTATATGGGGCTGTGCTGCATTGCATTCTATGGGGCTGTGCTGCATTACATTCTATGGGAGCTGTGCTGCATTAAATTCTATGGGGCTGGCTGCATTACATTCTATGGGGGCTGTGCTGCATTACATTCTATGGGGACTGTGCTGTATTACATTCTATGGGGCTGGCTGCATTACATTCTATGGGGGCTGTGCTGCATTACATTCTATGGGGGCTGTGCTGCATTACATTCTATGGGGGCTGTGCTGTATTATAGTCTATGGGGGCTGTGCTGTATTACAGTCTATGAGGTCTGTGCTGCATTATATTCTATGGGGCTGTGCTGTATTACATTCTATGGGGGCTGTGCTGTATTACATTCTGTGGGGGCTGTGCTGTATTACATTCTATGGGGGCTGTGCAGCATTACATTCTATGGGGCTGTGCTGTATTATAGTATATGGGGGCTGTGCTGTATTACATTCTGTGGGGGCTGTGCTGTATTATAGTCTATGGGGGCTGTGCAGCATTACATTCTATGGGGCTGTGCTGTATTATAGTCTATGGGGGCTGTGCAGCATTACATTCTATGGGGCTGTGCTGTATTATAGTCTATGGGGGCTGTGCTGTATTACATTCTATGGGGCTGTGCTGTATTATAGTCTATGGGGGCTGTGCTGTATTACATTCTATTGGGACTGTGCTGTAATGCTGGATACAGCTGTGATTATATGTTATATAGTCGTGTTACACTCCCCTCACTTCTTGTAGCCTACAAGTGTACAAAGATATTATACAGTCACCATGCGACAAGTGGGCCTGTGTGACTTCAAATGCCAGGGCTGAATTTTAGTCCCAGTCCGGCCCTGGTATAGACAATCACATATGGATGCATACGTATACTCAGTCTTTATACTCATGGCCCCCAAAGAGGGAGAAGGGAAAAAGATAAGAGAAGACGTGCAAGGGGGCACAATTTCTTCATTACACAGCCTGGAAGCTAATGCAGGGTCCATTATACAGCGTTGAAGCTAATGCAGGTCCATTATGCAGACTGGAAGCTAATGCAGACCCCATTATACAGACTGGAAGCTAATGCGGGGACAATTTTACAGCCTGGAAAATAATGTGGGGGCCATTATACAGCCTGGAAGCTAATGCTGGGGCCCTTATACAGCCTGGAAGCTAATGTGGGGGCCATTATACAGCCTGTGAGCTAATGTGGGGGCCATTATACAGCCTGGAAGCTAATGATGGGGCAGTTATACAGTCTAGAAGCTAATGATGGGGCAGTTATACAGCCTAGAAGCTATTGCGCAGGCCGATATACAGCCTGGGAGCTAATGCGGGGTCCATTATACAGCCTGGGAGATAATGCGGGGACCATTATACAACCTGGGATCTAATGCGGGGGCTATTATACAGCATGGGAGCTAATGTGGGGGCCATTATACAGTTTGAAAACTAGTGTGGGCGCTACTGTGGGGGGCTGTCAAACTGCGGAGTCACAAAGGAGGCATTATTATTATGTAAGGGGCACAGTGATGGCATTATTATGTGGGGAAGTATGAGGAGCATTGCTTTTGTGCCACACAGTAGGTGCAGTAATAGGGACGGCAGTGGAGCGCCCCCAGACGCAGGGCCGCGGGGTACTCAGTACCGGGCCTCTCTGTCTCAGTTCTGGGGTTGTCACGGTGGCTAGACCCGGTCCGTGACCCTGCTAAGGGGCGTCCAATGAAAGATGTGATGATGGTGCATGGTGCAGCTCGCAATAAATAACGAGGACACAGGGTTGCAGTCTCTTTACCTCTTTACTGAAGGCTTCAGGATCCTCAATCCAGAGTACTGCTAACAGGGCTGGCTGAGACCGGCCGGTCTGAAGGCACATCCAGAGTTTCCTTTGCAGGTGGAAATCAGTGCCTACCTTCTAGCGCCTGTGTGTTGTAGTACCTCCCTGCTGAGCACCACGGGATAGTCCTCACAACTGTTGTGTCTGTTTCTGATGTTCTTCTTTCTCACAACTCGTATCTATTCTGATGTTCTTCTCCGTCCCTCAGATGATATGGATAGGACGCACCCGTATGATGGGTAGGCCTGGAGTTCTTCCGGGACCGTAGCGTCGCCCCTCTCCCACAATTGCCCCCTATGTCTTCTTAGGTGATTTAGGTGAGACAGCCAACCTAAAATTAACTGTCCTGCGGCTGTTTAAAGTATTGCTTGGAGCCTAATACTTCCTCGGCGTTCCGGCCACCGGCTACGCGCCTCAGTAGGATGTTGCCTCGATCTTACGGCACGACTCCTACTGGCTTTATCTCCTTTTTGCTTCGATCTCGTTTCTCACTTCTCCACAGTAAACCTCCCTTCTTTTCCTTTCTTAGGATGCCACCGCATTCGAGTGCAGGCGCGGCTCCGTAACGTTCTGTTCTGTTCGCTAGGCCACTGTCAGGATCCCACCCCTGACAGAGACCCCCCTGAATCTTCCCCTGCAACACCCTCTGCCACAGGATGTTGCCTGGATCCAACCCAGTCAGCTTCTGACTAACTTCCTATCCAGCCCCCAGTTTTACCAGATTGTGAGGAGTGGCCTAATACATAGAACCCTTTGCTCCCCCTGGTGGCCAGAATGTGAAGTGTAAAGTGTGACTGTGATACCTGGTCAGGTGAACTCCTTAAGTGCCATCAGACGTACCATCACTCCCCTTAGCGGCGGAGCATCAGTACTGCAACGACCAGGACTCTGGGGCGCTGCACTTCCCCCCGGTTAAATCCAGTACTCCCGGACTGGGAAGAAAACAACAATACATGTCAGCAAAAGACATACAAATTTTTAAATGCAATGAACAAGTAATAACAGTGCTTCCCTTTATGGGAGGTGAGGACGCTTGAACGTTACAAACAAAACATGGTTAAATATTTTAAATAACATACTATAAATAACGTCTATTACCCAGCCGGGTATTCTACTAAGTGCAAATTCTGAATAATAATTTAACTTTTCCTTTAAGGGCGTATAAGCTGAACCCACTAAAGGCTTACTATAACACTTCTAAAATATAAATTAACTTTTTCTTTATTTTTCTTTTCTAAGTGCAACATTTTCTTTTTACTCTCTGATTCTTCATATGCAGGACCGCCTGTCTATCTGCCCAGGCCTACTGCCTCTTTTCTTAGTACAGGATCAATTAACAATCTCTCTATGGCTCTCAGGAGGACTCACTATCTAACCCCTACGGGTTTACTTTACTGTCCTCATTCTCTAGTAACATTATTAAACCATTCTCTATAACTATCTAGCTAACTACATATTACTTCTAGGCAAAACATTATTACCATCTACTTTCTTTAAGGCAACATTATACTTTAAGTGCAACTAGTGAACATTCCCTTTAAGAGGGAACCAAGTCTCTTTGAGGTAATGCAGACTCTCTCTATCTGCAAGTCCAGTCAAGGCAAGAGCTTCCATGCTGTACTCAGGAACAGTCTCTTCCCAAAGCTCTCCTTCTTGTAAAACCAGTAAGGGGCACCTTTAAGAAGGTGCGAACTATTTACAATACAGTTTGTGAACCATTTACCGTCCATGATTCGGCAGTCTTTGTAACATTATGGAACAAAAGCAAAAATGAAAACAAAAGCAAAAATAAAAAGCAATAGGGATCCCGGGTAAACGAAGGGATCCCTTTAAGAACAACCCTGGTGGGGTATTAGCAGCAGCAGACACAGAAGACGAACAGTTAACAAACTATATACAATCTCAGCAGCTTAGGCTCACAAATCAGGAGGTGGTTTCCACCAGGGCTTTACCTCACAGGTAACCCTCTGGGGCTTAGAGAGGCTTGGCCCCAAATCCACCCCCCTCAGCCAAGGATGGGAGGAACTCACGGTCACACGTTGGGTCGAGACCGCCGGATGATCCATGGCGCAGGCGGTAATCGGCCCCTCAACAAGGGGTCCGGTCTCCTGGGCCTCAGGGGCGGCCGGAAGAGCTGCGCACTGCTGGACATCATGAGCCCTCCAACCAGTCCCTTGCTGCCACCGGGTGTAGACTACAGCATCTCCAGGCTGCAGATCGCGGTCAGCATCAATCGCTCCATGACAGGGTTCCACCTCGCCCCGGGCGACATGTACCTTCAGCGGCTCCCCGATCTCCTGAATAACTCCTCATCCTTCCTGGGAGTTGAAGGTGATCACTACACCCCACTTTGGCGGAGGATCCTGCACTTCGGCTCTCAAGTCGATCACGGCCACAGGTTGGGCTTCTTTCTCCTTTTCCTTCCGCCACATGGCCACCAGGCGCCACCGGTGCTCCATACATGGCATCAGCTTCAGATCCTGCTCCTGCGGTTCACGGCCCGGTGACGGGGTCCGTGAGTCCTCCGCGGTCGGGTCGGGTGAAGAAGGGAACGCAGGGGACAGGCGAACCTCTGCAGAGTGGACCAGCCGGGAACTCACCCGGGCGTGGGCTTCTCGGCGCCGCTCCTCCTGCCGGGCTTCGGCCGCAGCCACCCATTCGTCCGGCGAGCGGTTGCTGGGTCCTCCTCTCACGAGCAGCTCCGCAGCGGTCAGCGCCCGCTGTAACGGTGGGTCCTGGCTTGCTCCCACCGATGCGGGCTGGCACCGGGTCGGGTCGTCCCCACATGGCTGCTTGGAGGCCGCCATGTCTGTCCCTTCTTTTAGATCGTCGTCACGCGTTCTCTTTTGTGGGCGGCCCCGTCTCCATGGTCTCCACCCTCCAAAGAGAATGAGAAGGCGGACCTCAGCCGCTGACGGACACGTCCTCAAGATACAGCAATACTTAGACTGGGCGGCCATTGTCTTTCGCGCTCTTCAGCTTGTGTACGCCCACTTCCACGCCCTTCTTCTCATCCTGCACTCCTCTTAGCACTGTAATGGCGACGGTTTTGGCGGGAATCTTTTGGCGGCAAGTGGCAAGTCACAGTCTTTGCAATAAATCACAGTTCAAGCACAATTCAGTCACAGTTCCAAGGCACACATGACCTGATTCTTCAGGCTTAAGTAGATCCTGTTCGTGACACCAAGTTGGAGTGCCCCCAGATGCAGGGCCGCGGGGTACTCGGTACCGGGCCTCTCTGTCTCAGTTCTGGGGTTGTCATAGTGGCTAGACCCGGTCCGTGACCCTGCTAAGGGGCGTCCAATGAAAGATGTGATGATGGTGCGTGGTGCAGGTCGCAATGAATAACGAGGACACAGGGTTGCAGTCTCTTTACCTCTTTACTGAAGGCTTCAGGATCCTCAATCCAGAGTACTGCTAACAGGGCTGGCTGAGACCGGCCGGTCTGAAGGCACATCCAGAGTTTCCTTTGCAGGTGGAAATCAGTGCCTACCTTCTAGCGCCTGTGTGTTGTAGTACCTCCCTGCTGAGCTCCACGGGATAGTCCTCACAACTGTTGTGTCTGTTTCTGATGTTCTTCTTTCTCACAACTCTTATCTATTCTGATGTTCTTCTCCGTCCCCCAGATGATATGGATAGGACGCACCCGTATGACGCGTAGGCCTGGAGTTCTTCCGGGACCCTAGCGTCGCCCCTCTCCCACAATTGCCCCCTATGTCTTCTTAGGTGATTTAGGTGAGACAGCCAACCTAAAATTAACTGTCCTGCGGCTGTTTAAAGTAATGCTTGGAGCCTAATACTTCCTCGGCGTTCCGACCACCAGCTACGCACCTCAGTAGGATGTTGCCTCGATCTTACGGCACGACTCCTACTGGCTTTATCTCCTTTTTGCTTCGATCTCGTTTCTCACTTCTCCACAGTAAATCTCGCTTCTTTTCCTTTCTTAGGATGCCACCGCATTCGAGTACAGGCGCGGCTCCGTAACGTTCTGTTCTGTTCGCTAGGCCACTGTCAGGATCCCACCCCTGACAGAGACCCCCCTGAATCTTCCCCTGCAACACTCTCTGCCACAGGATGTTGCCTGGATCCAACCCAGTCAGCTTCTGACTAACTTCCTATCCAGCCCCCAGTTTTACCAGATTGTGAGGAGTGGCCTACTACATAGAACCCTTTGCTTCCCCTGGTGGCCAGAATGTGAAGTGTAAAGTGTGACTGTGATACCTGGTCAGGTGAACTCCTTAAGTGCCATCAGACGTACCATCACTCCCCTTAGCGGCGGAGCGTCAGTACTTCAATGACCAGGACTCTGGGGCGCTGCACTAGCAGTGGCTCAGTATTGATGTATCAGCAGGATGAGATGTTTGTGCAGGTTGGGAATAGTCCCATTGGGGACGGTGCTGGAAATGTGAGAAGTCAAATGTGTCTTTGTTGTAATCTCTGTAGACGAGTCCTGGCTGGAGAAATAGTAATGACGGTCTAAGCAAGATGGAAAAGACGGGAATAGTGAACAATTCCATCAGAAAGAACGTCAGCTGTAAGTCACCATCTACAGTGGGGGAAGTGAGTATTTGATCCCTTGCTGATTTTGTAAGTTTGCCCACAGACAAAGACATGAACAATCTATAATTTTAAGGGTGTGTTAATTTTAACATTGAGAGATAGAATATCAAAAATAAAATCACATTGTATAAATTATATACATTTATTTGCATTTTGAGGGAGAGATACTGTAAGTATTTGATCCCTCTGGCAAACAGGATGTAATACTTGGTGGCAAAACGCCTGCTGGCAAGCACAGCAGTCAGACATTTTTTGTAGTTGATGATGAGGTTTGCGCACATGTCAGGAGGAATTTTGATCCACTCCTCTTTGCAGATCATCTCTAAATCATTAAGATTTTGAGGCTGTCGCTTGGCAACTTGGAGCTTCAACTCCCTCCATAAGTTTTCTATGGGATTAAGGTCTGGAGACTGGCTACGCCACTCCATGACTTTAATGTGCTTCTTTGTTGCCTTGGCTGTATATTTTGGGTCATTGTCTTGCTTGTCTCAGCCTTGACCAATTTTTAATGTCCTGGCGGAGGGAAGGAGGTTGTCATTCAGGATTTTATGGTACATGGCTCCATCCATTGTCCCACTGATGCGGTGAAGTAGTCCTGTGCACTTAGCAGAGAAACACCCAAAAAACATATTTCTTCCTCCATGCTTGACAGTGGGGACGGTGTTCTTTGGGTCATAGGCAGCATTTCTCTACCTCCAAACACGGCAAGCTGAGTTAATGCCAAAAACCTCAATTTTTGTCTCATCTGTCCACAGCACCTTCTCCCAATCACTTACAGAATCATCCAGGTGTTCATTGACCTTCTTGAGCAGGGGGACCTTGCAGGCACTGCAGGATTTTTAACCTTTATGGCGTAATGTGTTACTAAGGTGTTGTGGATTCTGTTTGTGGGCTCCCTCTGGTGGTTACTGTTGGTACTGGGTGACTTTGGTGGGTTGCGGCCTTTGGTTTCCACCTGTCCATCAGAGGCTGGGTGTTTCCTATTTTACCTGGCCTTTCTGTCATTCCCTTGCCGGCTATCAATGTATTCAGATGTGCTCTGTTTGGTTCCTGCCTACCTGCTCCCAGATCTTTCAGGATAAGCTAAGTGCTGATTTTCAGTTGTTTGTTTTTTTGTCCAGCTTGCTTATTATGTCTCTATGCTAGCTGGTAGCTCTAGTGGACTGAGGTTCTCCCCATGTGCCATGAGTTGGCACATGGGTTCTTGTAATCTCAGGATGGTTTTTTTGATTAGGGTTTTTTGCTGACCGCTCAGTCCCCTTTTGTATCGTTCTACTTTCTAGTTTACAGCGGGCCTCAATTTGCTAAAGCTATATATATCATCTCTATGTATGTGCCTTCCTCTCATTTCACCGTCAATACATGTGGGGGGCAACTATATCTTTTGGGGTTCGTTCCTCTGGAGGCAAGTGAGGTCTTATTTTCTCTGCAGTACTAGTTAGCTCTTAGGCTGGTGCGTGGCGTCTAGAACCAACGTAGGCACTCTCCCTGGCTATCTCTAGTTGCGTTTGTCAGGCGTAGGGCAGCGGTCAGCCCAGGTTCCATCACCCTAGAGCTCGTCCGTTATTTATTTGTCCTTTGCTTGTCCTGTACTATCCTCAGCCATTGGGGATTCATGACAGTATAGCCGGCCCACAAAGTGTTAATTGTTTGGGCTGAAGCAGGAGGTAAAGAAGTGTTTAGGGAAATGTTTTTTTTTTTTTTTTTTCCCTTCAGAGTTTTGCTGCCTAGCCCTTAATTGCTGTCTAGCTGCTTCTTACCTCCTCTTAACCCTTGAATGGCTCTGATCTTAGCTGTTTAACATGGATGTCCAGAGTTTGGCTTCCAGCCTGAGTAATCTCGCGGCAAAAGTTCAAAACATACAGGATTTTGTTGTTCACACTCCCATGTCTGAACCTAGAATTCCTATTCCAGAGTTTTTTTCTGGAGATAGATCTACCTTCCTGAATTTCAGGAACAATTGTAAATTGTTTCTTTCTTTAAAATCTCGCTCCTCTGGAGACCCTGCTCAACAGGTCAAGATTGTCATATCTTTCCTACGGGGCGACCCTCAGAATTGGGCATTTGCATTGGCACCAGGGGATCCTGCATTGCTCAGTGTGGATGCGTTTTTTCTGGCATTGGGATTGCTCTATGAGGAACCTAACATAGAGATTCAGGCTGAAAAGGCTTTATTAGCCCTCTCTCAGGGGCATGATGAAGCGGAAATATATTGTCAGAAATTTCGGAAGTGGTCGGTGCTTACTCAGTGGAATGAGTGCTCCCTGGCTGCAAACTTCAGAAATGGTCTTTCTGAGGCCATTAAGGATATTATGGTGGGGTTCCCTACGCCTACTGGTCTGAATGAGTCTATGGCTATGGCCATTCAGATTGATCGGCGTTTACGGGAGCGCAAACCCGTGCACCAGTTGGCGGTGTCTTCTGAACAGGCACCTGAGACTATGCAATGTGATAGAATTCAGTCCAGAAGTGAACGGCAAAATTATAGGCGGAAAAATGGATTGTGTTTTTATTGTGGTGATTCAGCTCATGTTATATCAGCATGCTCTAAACGCACAAAAAGGGTTGATAAATCTTTTGCCATTGATACTCTGCAGTCTAAGTTCATTTTGTCTGTGACTCTGATTTTTTCACTGTCTTCCATTTCCGTCGATGCCTATGTGGATTCGGGCTCTGCCCTGAGTCTTATGGATTGGTCATTTGCTAAACGCTGCGGTTTTAGTCTGGAGCCTCTGGAAGTTCCTATTCCTCTGAAGGGAATTGACTCTACACCATTGGCTATGAATAAACCGCAGTATTGGACACAAGTGACCATGCGCATGACTCCCGTTCATCAGGAGGTGATTCGCTTCCTTGTACTGTATAATTTACATGATGTACTAGTGCTTGGTCTGCCATGGTTACAAACTCATAATCCTGTCCTGGACTGGAAAACAATGTCTGTGCTAAGCTGGGGATGTCAGGGGGTACATGATGATGCACCTCCGATTTCAATCGCTTCATCTACTCCTTCTGAGATCCCTGCGTTTTTGTCTGACTATAGGGATGTTTTTGAGGAGCCTAAGCTCAATTCGCTCCCTCCTCATAGAGAGTGTGACTGTGCTATAGAATTGATTCCTGGCAGTAAGTTCCCTAAGGGTCGTTTATTTAATCTGTCACTGCCAGAGCATACTGCTATGCGGAATTATATTAAGGAGTCCTTGGAAAAGGGACATATTCGTCCATCTTCGTCCCCTCTGGGAGCAGGTTTTTTTTTCGTGGCAAAAAAAGATGGTTCCCTGAGGCCTTGTATAGATTATCGCCTTCTGAATAAGATTACAGTCAAATATCAGTATCCATTGCCATTATTTACTGATTTGTTTGCTCGCATTAAGGGGGCTAGGTGGTTCACTAAGATAGATCTTCGCGGTGCGTATAATCTGGTGCGGATAAAACAGGGTGATGAGTGGAAAACCGCATTTAATACGCCTGAGGGCCATTTTGAGTATTTGGTAATGCCGTTTGGACTCTCCAATGCTCCGTCAGTCTTTCAGTCCTTTATGCACAATATTTTCCGTGAATATCTGGATAAGTTTATGATTGTGTATTTGGATGATATTTTGGTGTTTTCTGATGACTGGGAGTCTCATGTTCTACAGGTCAGGAAGGTGTTTCAGGTTCTGCGGGCCAATTCTCTATTTGTGAAGGGCTCAAAGTGTCTCTTCGGAGTCCAGAAGATTTCTTTTTTGGGGTACATTTTTTCTCCTTCTACTATTGAGATGGATCCCGTTAAGGTTCAGGCTATTTGTGACTGGACACAACCTACGTCTGTTAAGAGCCTTCAGAAGTTCTTGGGGTTTGCTAATTTTTATCGTCGGTTCATTGCTAATTTTTCCAGTATTGTTAAACCTTTGACTGATTTGACTAAAAAGGGTGCTGATGTTGCTGATTGGTCTCCTGCGGCCGTGGAGGCCTTTCGGGAACTTAAGCGCCGGTTTTCTTCTGCTCCTGTGTTGTGTCAACCAGATGTTTCACTTCCTTTTCAGGTGGAGGTTGATGCTTCCGAGATTGGAGCGGGGGCGGTTTTGTCACAGAGAAGTTCTAATGGCTCGGTGATGAAGCCATGTGCTTTCTTCTCTAGAAAATTCTCGCCCGCCGAGCGCAATTATGATGTGGGTAATCGGGAGCTTTTGGCCATGAAGTGGGCATTTGAGGAGTGGCATCATTGGCTTGAGGGTGCTAAACATCGTGTGGTGGTCTTGACTGATCACAAGAATCTCATTTACCTTGAGTCTGCCAGGCGTTTGAATCCTAGACAGGCTCGTTGGTCGTTATTTCGTTATTTTTTTCTCGTTTCAATTTCGTGGTTTCATACCTGCCAGGTTCAAAGAATGTGAAGGCAGATGCTCTTTCCAGGAGTTTTGTGCCTGACTCTCCTGGAGACACTGGGCCTACTGGTATCCTTAGGGATGGGGTAATATTGTCCGCCGTATCCCCAGACTTGCGACGCGCATTGCAGGAGTTTCAGGTGGATAAACCGGATCGATGTCCACCAGAAAGACTGTTTGTTCCGGATGATTGGACCAGTAGAGTCATCTCCGAGGTCCATTCTTCTGTGTTGGCTGGTCATCCTGGAATATTTGGTACAAGAGACTTGGTGGCCAGGTCTTTTTGGTGGCCTTCCTTGTCTAGGGATGTGCGTACCTTTGTGCAGTCTTGTGAAGTGTGTGCTCGAGCTAAGCCTTGCTGTTCACGGGCCAGTGGGTTGTTGTTATCCTTGCCCATCCCGAAGAGGCCTTGGACGCACATTTCCATGGATTTTATTTCTGATCTCCCGGTTTCACAAAAAATGTCCGTTATCTGGGTTGTGTGTGACCGCTTTTCTAAGATGGTTCATTTGGTGCCCTTGCCTAAGTTGCCCTCCTCCTCTGAGTTGGTTCCTTTATTTTTTCAGAACGTGGTCCGTTTGCATGGGACTCCGGAGAATATCGTTTCTGACAGGGGATCCCAGTTTGTGTCTAGATTTTGGTGGACGTTTTGTGCCAAGATGGGCATTGATTTGTCTTTCTCGTCTGCATTCCATCCTCAAACGAATGGCCAGACGGAGCGAACTAATCAGACCTTGGAAACTTATTTGAGGTGTTTTGTTTCTGCTGATCAAGATGACTGGGTTGCTTTTTTGCCACTGGCCGAATTTGCTCTTAATAATCGGGCTAGTTCTGCCACGTTGGTCTCTCCTTTTTTTTGTAATTCGGGGTTTCATCCTCGTTTTTCCTCTGGTCAGGTGGAGTCTTCGGATTGTCCTGGAGTGGACGTGGTGGTGGACAGGCTACATCAGATTTGGAATCAGGTGGTGGACAATTTGAAGTTGTCTCAGGAGAAGACTCAGCAGTTTGCTAATCGCCGTCGCCGCGTGGGTCCCCGACTTCTTGTTGGGGATTTGGTGTGGTTGTCTTCTCGTTTTGTCCCTATGAAGGTCTCTTCTCCTAAGTTCAAGCCTCGGTTCATCGGTCCTTATAGGATCTCGGAGATTCTTAACCCTGTATCTTTTCGTTTGGATCTCCCAGCATCGTTTGCTATTCATAATGTGTTCCATCGGTCGTTGTTGCGGAGGTATGAGGTGCCCGTTGTTCCTTCGGTTGAGCCTCCTGCTCCGGTGCTGGTGGAGGGAGAATTGGAGTATGTTGTTGAAAAGATCTTGGATTCTCGTGTTTCCAGACGCAAACTCCAGTATTTGGTTAAGTGGAAGGGTTATGGTCAGGAGGATAATTCCTGGGTGGTCGCCTCCGATGTTCATGCGACTGATTTGGTCCGCGCCTTCCATAGAGCTCACCCTGATCGCCCTGGGGGTTCTCGTGAGGGTTCGGTGACCCCTCCTCAAGGGGGGGTACTGTTGTGGATTCTGTTTGTGGGCTCCCTCTGGTGGTTACTGTTGGTACTGGGTGACTTTGGTGGGTTGCGGCCTTTGGTTTCCACCTGTCCATCAGAGGCTGGGTGTTTCCTATTTTACCTGGCCTTTCTGTCATTCCCTTGCCGGCTATCAATGTATTCAGATGTGCTCTGTTTGGTTCCTGCCTACCTGCTCCCAGATCTTTCAGGATAAGCTAAGTGCTGATTTTCAGTTGTTTGGTTTTTTGTCCAGCTTGCTTATTATGTCTCTATGCTAGCTGGTAGCTCTAGTGGACTGAGGTTCTCCCCATGTGCCATGAGTTGGCACATGGGTTCTTGTAATCTCAGGATGGTTTTTTTGATTAGGGTTTTTTGCTGACCGCTCAGTCCCCTTTTGTATCGTTCTGCTTTCTAGTTTACAGCGGGCCTCAATTTGCTAAAGCTGTATATATCATCTCTATGTATGTGCCTTCCTCTCATTTCACCGTCAATACATGTGGGGGGCAACTATATCTTTTGGGGTTCGTTCCTCTGGAGGCAAGTGAGGTCTTATTTTCTCTGCAGTACTAGTTAGCTCTTAGGCTGGTGCGTGGCGTCTAGAACCAACGTAGGCACGCTCCCTGGCTATCTCTAGTTGCGTTTGTCAGGCGTAGGGCAGCGGTCAGCCCAGGTTCCATCACCCTAGAGCTCGTCCGTTATTTATTTGTCCTTTGCTTGTCCTGTACTATCCTCAGCCATTGGGGATTCATGACACTAAGGGATTTCTTGGTGACTGTGGTCCCAGCTGCCTTGAGATCATTAACAAGTTCCCCATGAGTAGTTTTAGGCCGATCTCTCACCTTCCTCATGACCAAGAATACCCCACAAGGTGAGATTTTGCATGGTGCCCCAGATCGATGTCGATTGACAGTCATTTTGTATTTCTTCCATTTTCTTACTATTGCACCAACAGTTGTCTACGTCTCACTCAGCATCTTACTTATGGTTTTGTAGCCCATTCCAGCTTTGTGTAGGTCTATGATCTTGTCCCTGACATCCTTATAAAGCTCTTTGGTCTTGCCCATGTTGTAGAGGTTAGAGTCTGACTGATTAATTGAGTCTGTGGACAGGAGTCTTTTATAAAAATGACTATGTAAAACAACTGTCTTTAATGCAGGCAATGAGTTGATTAGGAGCATGTAACTGATCTATAGGAACCAGAACTCTTAACGGTTGGTAGGGGATCAAATACTTATTTCTCACTGCAAAATGCAAATAAATTTATATAATTTATACTATGTGATTTTCTGGATTTTATTTTTAATATTCTATCTCTCAATGTTAAAATTCCCTATCCTTAATTATAGACTGTTCATGCCTTTGTCAGTGGGCAAACTTACAAAATCAGTAAGTGATCAAATACTTACTTCCCCCACTGTATAACTGTACTGCAATCTCTTATATGTTCTGCAGCACTGGTATCTACCACTATATAGTCACCATATGGCGGTAGTGTTGGTCTTTGTGTACTGATTTATTTTCAGTTACAGCAGGATCATCTGCTAAGGTTCCCCTATACCCAAGATTAAAGTGTGCCACCATAGTTGCAATCATGGGTTAGGGGCCCACTCAGATGTTTCACCCGCCCCCCTGTGCTGAACCTCTAGCTATGCCTCTGACGTGTGGTGAAAGTTTTAACATGTACTGGAGACACTTACACAGGCAGACTCATTTAAATCTTTGCTGCAAACATATCCGCATGTTCACACAGACTATGTGTCCCACACATTGACAGATCTGTTTTTTCCCGGTAGCAAGTACGTACGTCAATACGTCTCACACACGTGCACATGGAGGACATAAAGTGAGTCATCTGCGTGCTTTCCATGTGGCACATACCGGAAAAGAATGCAGAATAGAAATGACATATGTTTAAATGTTAAATGTGCAAAGATAGAGATAAATAGATAAATAATGGATAGATAGATAGATAGATAGATAGATAGATAGATAGATAGATAGATAGATGGATAGATAAAAAAAAGAAGAAGATGCAGCCACAGCAATGTATCCGGGTCCTGTGACCCCCAGGCAAATACCAAACCTTCAATATTGCAGAAAAAAATGGAGGCAGCACACCGGCTTGTAAAGGTGAAAAAAGTGCCATTTAATAGCCCATAATGGCGATGTTTCAGCTCCAAGTGTAAGCCTTTCTCTGAAAGGGACGGGGCTCCATACACTGGACAAAGAAGATGGGGATCATCGTTGGACCTCCATAGGGAGATTTTTTTTGTAATATATGGAGGCAAAAAGGAAATTGTTGGGAAGTGATTTTTACAAATGAAGGATTTTTGTGTGCGTTTATTTCTTTTGAATACAGGTTTAGTAATGAGGGTGTCTGACAGACACCTCTCCATTACTAACCCCTGGGCTTGATGTCAGCGGACATTAGAAAGCTGACATCAACCACAAAACCATTACCCCTATTGCCAACCCACCAGAGCAAGCTGGAAGAACAGAGGCTAAGCGCCAGAATTGGCGCATCTAATAGATGTTCAATTTCTGGGGCATCTGAAGGCTGGTTTAATTAGGCTGGGAAGGGGCCAATATCCATGGACCTTCCCTGCCTATTAATATCTGCCCACAGCTGTCTGCTTAGCTTTTGCTGGTTATTAAAAATAGGGAGAACCCAACATCATTTTTTTTATTGTCCCCCATTTTTAATAACCAGTAAAGGCTAAGCAGACAGATATGAGCTGATATTAATAGGCTGGGAATCTCCATGGTTATTGGGCCCTTTACAGCATAATAAGACCATCTCACAGCTATCTACTTTCCCTTAGCTGGCTATTAAAAATAAATAAATTAAAATAATGGCGTGGGGTCCCATTCTTTTTAACAAGAAGGGGGACCCCACGCCATTATTTTCATTTACTTATTTTTTTTTTAGTTATATACATTGCTTACTGAGTGTGTTGGGGGACCGCTACCGGGTCTCCCGCCTAGGTCACTCAGCCCTGAGCTAACTGAGGAGGCACTACTTTGAACTCTTCTTTTCTTTATGGTATCTTTTTGTTTCTCCAGACCCTGGGTTGAAAGTGGTCGCCATCTTATATTCTGCAGACGTTTATTAATCTGCAGCCAGTCCAGTCTTAGCTGCTCTATCTCCCTCAGGTATGTCACCCGGTATCCAAGAAGTATTCGAATGTTCCTTAGGCTTTCTGAGCCAATTATGACAAATGGAACCATCCCATCTTTACCAGCTACCTGGAGTTCACCATCATCTGGAATCCTCACTCTCCCCACACCGGATCTATTCACCAGGTCCTGTATCACTTTTCCTTATCTTCCAACTACTTTCCCCACCATTTTTCGGGGTACTTGAACGATGTCTTCCACAAAGCCCAGTAGACTTTGAGCTTTCCTGGCATGCTCCAAATGTCGAGCGGTTTCCTTATTCCTCAACAGGATTATCTGTTTCATGCAAAGACATTGTAGGTGCATATCCTTCAGGATAGTCACCAGCTTCACTGTGACTTCCCTAGTCGACAGTATCATCAACTGCTGAGTTTTTCGGTGCCCAGTGCACACTACATGCTTCTACTGCTTTGTTAAAGGCCGCATGCACACCCTCACCGGTACATGCCTCTTGCACGTTTTCGGGTATTTCTATCACGCACTTGAAGAGTGAGGTTTCACTCTCTTCATGGACGGACGGCTCCTGCTTTGCCTCGGACATTTCCATCAAGACATCTGCCACGACCGGGTGACTGTCTTGCTCTGCTTTTAGCACCAACTCTTCCTCTGCTTTACACTCTTCCAGACCCCTGGCAAGGATTGGCATTGGCAGCTTCACCTCGTTACCATTCTGGCATGGCCGCTGTGAGTCTGTGACCACCATCTTCTCCTCTTGCAGAAGACCTCTTAATGCGTCTCTGAACACTTCCACATCTTCCATTAGGGCCTTGGTCACAGTTTGCCACGTTGATAGGTGACCTCTGAGCTCAGACAACTCTTTCTCCAAGGTACCCATTCGGCACTCAGCAGCAGCCTGTCTCCGAAGCTCCTCTTGCTTCAACTGGGCTTCTACTGCCTCCTGGATCCTCCTTAACTCGATGCTCCCATCCTCTGGTTTGGTTGAGTTTCCATCACTCCAGATGGTATCTGCTTCAGGCCCCACACCTTTGGTGGCTTCCTCGACCTCTGCACTCTTGGACTCAGCACGGTGATCTTCAGCCCTCTCTTGGGTCTCAGTGGTGTCAACCTTAGCTTTGTCCCATTTCTCTGAGACTTTAGAGTACTTCACACACTCCAGGTCCTCAGCATCAGGTTTTCTGGAGCCTTCACCATCTTCCTTCCCCTCATCTTTATTTAAATCTTCACAAGGTGAAACTGGTTCAACCACTTTGTGCCTTTTACGTCTCCGGCGACGGGAAGAAGACTTGCAATGTGTACCGGGTCAACGTTATAGTACTCCCCTTCCATGGAGTTAGAGTCACCGTCTGAATGGGAGTCACCACTACTCACTCTGTCACACTGGCACAACAAGTCTCCACTTAAACAGGTCATATTTTCTGGTATGGCTGCCACCGCCAACTTGACTTCACCCTGTGGAGTCCTGTCGTTCCACTGTGTCAGTGCTTCTGTCAGCAAAACAATTGTACTCAGCCCTAACGGTTGTTACTGGCAATGACACGTCACAGTGGAATCTATCTCACTCCCCATAACATGGTAAACCCTCCAGTTGCTCTCTAAATGGGTGTCACACATTTTATCTACCACATCACTGACAGTCAACTTGTGGCACACGTCAGTGTCTTACATAATTTCCGGTCATGTGACCGGCCGGGCCTCTAACTTATGAGTGCTTCTCCTTACACAGAGCTCATTCACTGCAAAGACACAAGAGTGCCTGCATCCTCCACTGCGCCACCACTGACTGCAAGTAAAACCATCCAGCACTCCAACAATATAGTGCTCTTTCCTCTCTCAGGGGAGCGATTTAACCCTTATCATTACTCTTATGTTTACCCAGCAAGCCTGTATTCCCTGGAGACTGGCTCCTCCTGAACCCATTGCTTACACTGGGCATTGACTTCACAGGGTATTTATATCCATTAATATGGCAACTACCACCTCCATCCTCTATATCTTTGCTTTATATATCTCATCTCACAGTATGATTCTCCCACCTACTACACTCTGCATACTGATGTTATAATTCCATTACTCAACTGGGGCTCATAAAAGCAACTTTAGATATATAAACCATTCCATCTAATGATTTTTACGCCTAATATTTCCTTCCTTTTTTATCATAATTTACAGAGCTTAATATGCTCTATGACATATTTCATTGCGGTGACACGCCTTACCTGGTTTTCCCATGATGCTTATTTGTTATATTTTTCTTATGGTTGTTATATGTATCTTTTTTTTCCAGCGACTATATGATAAAGGCCATTCATTTGCCAAAAAGTCTTTAAATTGTCGCTTCACCTATCAGCATCCAATAAATACTCACCTGAAGCATTATTTTTCTTGTACGTGTGCAGTGATTTTTTTCTGAACTTATGCCTATAGGACCTTTGGTTCCTTTCACTAGCACTGTTTTACAAAAAGTCGAGTGCTAACCATTTGTCTTTCCTATGTCCATAAGTTGGGCAGACGCACCCTTCCCACTGGTCAACCTGACGTCGGGCCCACCAATTTTGGGAGGTATTACTGCCTTAATGTATGCCCCCGCAACAGTAGAGAGACTTCCATCCTCCTGCTGTAGAGGAATGCCCTGCTCTCACAAGACTGAGAACAGCCTAGAGTCCCGACCTACTATCACCGGACAGGTTAAGTTTGGGACACCACCCCACTCTGGGGAACACCCAGTGGACTCCCCCACGGTACTCTCAGGCACCAGTTCTCACAGAATTTAAAAAAAAAAGTCTCTTTAGGTCGGCACTGGCCCTTTAAGAGTTTGTACGACCAGGACCAACAATTTCTTTTCAACACCTCACCAGTTCCTGCTGGCATTACCACAGGTCCTGCTTCAGTTACAAACCGCTCGCACTTCCGGCTGCCGATCACAAGCCGCTGCTGCAGAACCTCTTGCTGCAACTGCAGCTCCTCTCCACAAGGCTCTGCACGGCTCTGCACCGCTTAAAAGCCACGCCACCAGGGCTATTAAATCCTTAACGACCACTGATAAGTCTTTTAACGGCAGCAGTTAAAGGGTACTTATTCCTAAGCGCTGCTTTTTAAAGGCGCTGAGAAATAAGGGTATAGCGCCCCCAGCGTCAGAAAATCTCAGGGGTCTCGGCTACCGGGAGGTAGCTGAGACCAGGGAGAACATGATTCGAGCTGATTTTTACCTTCCTCAGCCTTGTGATCACCGCTATTCACCGAATAACGGCGATCGCAGAAAAGTAAGTCTGGTTTCTCATTAGTTTTTAGAATAGTGTCACTTTTAGGTATTTTCTGTCATATTGACCCCCCAACTTCACTTCAAATGTGAGGTGGTCCCTAAAAAATTATTTTGTTAATTTTGTTGGAAAAATGAGAAATCGCTGGTCAACTTTTAACCATTATAACTTCCTAACAAAAAAAAAATTGCTTCCAAATTGTGTGGATGTAAAGTAGACATGTGAGAAATGCTACTGATTATTGTGTGACACCACTCTCTGATTGAAGGGTACAAAAATTAAAAGTTTGAAAATTGCTAAATTTTCTACATTTTTGCCAAATTTCCATTTTTTTTCATAAAAAAACGCAAGTTATATCGAAGAAATGTTACCACTAACATGAAGCACAACATGTCACGAAAAAATATTCTCAGAATCAGTGGGATCCATTGAAGCGCTCCAGAGCTATAACCTCACAAAGTGACAGTGGTCAGAATTGTAAAAATTGGCTTAGTCGTTAAAGGTCAAAATTGGCTCTGTCACTAAGGGGTTAAAGTCCTTTTTGTACTTTGATAAATACTAAAGTCCTGCTTCTTTTTTCTACTTCTATCTATCCTTGCACATCTAAGCAGGGCCGTATTTGCCACTAGGCACTTGAGGGCACGTGCCTAGGGCAGGGACAATGCAGGGGGCGGCACCTGAGCAAGGTTTTTTTTTTTTGTTTGTTTTTTTTTTATAAGTCCTGGGTCACCTCCCGACCAACCGCCCTGCCCCCCGCCGCCCACGCCCCCCCGCCGCCCGCCTCCCACCCACCCTCCTTGAAGACGATACTCACCCTGCTCCAGCGATGCCTGGTCTCGGCGTCTGGAGCTCGTCCTGAATGAGCGGTCACGTGGTACCGCTCATTAAGGTCATGAATATGTGCATATTCATGACCTTAATGAGCGGTATCACATGACCGCTCATGCAGGAAGAAGGTGCTGCGCAGGGAGTCGGGACAGAGCCAGAGGGATGTCGGTGAGGCCGCGCGGTGAGGGACAGGTGAGTATGAGGGACGGGGGGGATGAAGGAGGACATAAGCCGGCGTGCCATGCAAGATGGGAGCAGGAGCGGGGAGAGATAAGCCATTCATACAGGGGGGGATATGAGCCATGCATACAGGGGGGGATATGAGCCATGCATACAGCGGGGATATGAGCCATGCATACAGGGGGGGATATGAGCCATGCATACAGGGGGGGGAATATGAGCCATGCATACAGGGGGACAATATGAGCCATGCATACAGGGGGGGAATATGAGCCATGCATACAGGAGGGGGAATATGAGCCATGCATTCAGGGGGGAATATGAGCCATGCATACAGGGGGGAATATGAGCCATGCATACAGGGGGGCAATATGAGCCATGCATACAGGGGGGGGGGGGAATATGAGCCATGCATACAGGAGGGGGAATATGAGCCATGCATACAGGAGGGGGAATATGAGCCATGCATACAGGGGGGGGAATATGAGCCATGCTTACAGGGGGGGGAATATGAGCCATGCATACAGGAGGGGGGGAATATGAGCCATGCATACAGGGGGAATATGAGCCATGCAAACAGGAGGGGGGGAATATGAGCCATGCATACAGGAGGAGGGGATATGAGCCATGCATATGGGATGGGAGGGAGATGAGCCATGCATACAGGAGGGGGGGTCATTATACAGTATTGAGCATCATGTGGGGTCATTATACAGTATGGAGAACTGTGTGTGGCCCTTATACAGTATGGAGCATCATGTGTGGTGGCCGTTATACAGTATGGAGCATCATGTGTGGCCGTTATACAGTATGGAGCATCATGTGTGGCCATTATACAGTATTGAGCATCATGTGGGATCATTATACAGTATGGAGAACTGTGTGTGTGGCCATTATACAGTATTGAGCATCATGTGTGGCCATTATACAGTATGGAGAACAGTGTGTGGCCATTATACACTATGGAGCACCATGTGTGGCCATTATACAGTATTGAGCATCATGTGTGGCCATTATACAGTATTGAGCATCATGTGTGGCCATTATACAGTATGGAGCACTGTGTGGCCATTATACAGTATGGAGCATCATGTGTGGCCACTATACAGTATTGAGCATCATGTGTGGCCATTATACAGTATTGAGCATCATGTGTGGCCATTATACAGTATGGAGCACTGTGTGGCCATATTTTTTTTTGTTTATAATTATCGTATATAAAACAGTGTGATCAGCAGTGCTAAATGGCTGTGGTTGGGACGTGGATATGGGTGTGACTAGTTGTGAAATGGGCGTGGCCTAAAATTTGCCGCGGCGCACTACGCGCGCCGCAAACTTTATGCCTCCTTCCCTTCTTCAAAAGTTGGGAGGTATGGTACCACATTTGCCAGATCATGGCAAAGTGCCGCAAATCCCATAGGGAATGAATGAGGCCAAACGCAGTGTTGCCGTAAGTGATCCGTTACGTGGCACATGCAGAAAAACTGCCGTATCTGCTGCAAAAGGCGACTTTCACATCAGCGATTCTTGCCAAAGTCACTGCCGATAGTGTCATACTCACCAAAGGGGGAGGCAGCATCTAAATCCGTCTAAATACGGCCCTGCATCTAAGACACACAGATGCCACATGGATTGTACACATGGACACAGATAGCCCTAGTACTGGTTTTCCCAGTACTGGAACTATCAGGACGTGTGAAGGAAGCCTTAAAGAAAGCTTATCTAATATATAAAGCTGAATGTGTGTATGTGTGTATGTATGTATGTATGTATGTCCGGGATTGGCATCTGAACCGTCGCAGCTACAGCCACAAAATTTTGCACAGTCACACGTCTGGACCCCGAGAGCGTCATAGGCTATGTTGTGAGGTGAAATTTTAACCCCTCGCTTTCCAATTCACCAAACAATTTTGCCCCTATCTACATAATGGGGAAAAAGTGAAAGGAAAAGTGTTGGAGGCGTCGCAGCTACAGGCACAAAATTTTGCACAGTCACACGTCTGGACCCCGAGAGCGTCATAGGCTATGTTGTGAGGTGAAATTTTAACCCCGCGCTTTCCAATTCACCAAACAATTTTGCCCCTATCTACATAATGGGGAAAAAGTGAAAGGAAAAGTGTTGGAGGCGTCGCAGCTACAGGCACAAAATTTTGCACAGTCACACGTCTGGACCCCGAGAGCGTCAAAGCTATGTTGTGAGGTGAAATTTTAACCCCGCTCTTTCCAATTCACCAAACAATTTTGCCCCTATCTACATAATGAGGAAAAAGTGAAAGGAAAAGTGTTGGAGGCAAATTAACAGCTGCCAGATGTGAACAAGGGGGACTTAAAGAATGACAGCGATGGTGCCAAAGAGTATATACTGTACAGTTGCTAAGGTGGGGCCCCGACATGGGATAATCACCACACCACCACGGGGATATGAACACACACACAAAATGCGCCACACACTACCACGTGCTCGAACACATATACGACCCTCAGCGCACATTTCACCACACATACACCAACCTCGCCACATAAAAGTCGAAACACAAAAGTCGCCGCTCAAAACTCGCCACGCGCAAAACTCTCCACATGCAAAACTCGCCACACGTGCAAAACTCACCTCATGGAAAACTCGCCACACGCAAAACTTGCACACGCAGAAAAATTGCCACATGCACAAAAGTTGCAACACATGCAAAAGTTGCCTCACACAGAACTTGCACATACTCAAAAGGCACCACACATAAAACTCGCCACGCGCAAAACTCGCCATGCGCAAAACTTGCTGCACACAACTTGCTACACTAACCTGTCACATGCAACTCGACACACAAAAAGTTGCTACACGCATGTCGCCACACAAAACTCATCTCACAAAAGTCGCTACATGCATGTCGCCACACGCAACTCAACACACACAACTTGACACACGAAACTCGCCCTAAAACACACACAAGTCTGGTATTATCCTTCAAAAATAAAAATCTGATTAATAAGCTGAAAAACTACAAGAGCAACAAATGTACCATATAGGAATCCGGCAGCTGTCAGTCACATGACCAGTCTATTATGTGTATGTGTGAGCTAATATATACTGCCAGGGGGTGGGCTTACTGTTGGCTGGGGATTTATCAGGCTGCCAATTTAGCTTACAAATACTGAGGTAAAAATACTGACCAAATAACGTGTGAACGAGGGCTAATACAGGAGGAGATGACATACAGATATATACTATATACAGGAGGAGATGACACACAGGTATATACTATTTACAGGGGAGATGACACACAGGTATATACTATATACAGGAGGAGATGACACACAGATACATACTATATACAGGAGAGATGACACACAGGTATATACTATATAGAGGAGGAGATGACATACAGGTACATACTACATACAGGAGGAGATGACATACAGGTATATACTATATACAGGAGGAGATGACACACAGGTATATACTATATACAGGAGCAGATTACCTACAGGTATATAGTATATACAGGAGGAGATGACATACAGGTATATGCTATGTATAGGAGGAGATGACATACAGGTATATACTATATACAGGAGGAGATGACACACAGATATATACTATATATAGGTGAGATGACACACAGGTATATACTATATACAGGAGATTACATACAGGTATATCTAATATATAAAGCTGAATGTGTGTATGTATGTATGTATGTGTGTATGTCCGGGATTGGCATCTGCACCGTCACAGCTACAGCCACAAAATTTTGCACAGTCACACGTCTGGACCCCGAGAGCGTCATAGGCTATGTTGTGAGGTGAAATTTTAACCCCGCGCGTTCCAATTCACCAAACAATTTTGCCCCTATCTACATAATGGGGAAAAAGTGAAGGGAAAAGTGTTGGAGAAAAATTGACAGCTGCCTGATGTGAACAATGGGGACTTAAAGAATGAGAGCGATGGCGCCAAAGAGTATATACCGTACAGTTGCTAAGGTGGGGCCCCGACATGGGATACTCACCACACACGGGGATATGAACACAAACACAAAATGCGCCACACACTACCACGTGCTTGAACACATATACGACCCTCAGCGCACATTTCACCACACATACACCAACCTCGCCACATAAAAGTCGAAACACAAAAGTCACCACTCAAAACTCGCAACGCGCAAAACTCGCCATATGCAAAACTAGGCTCACGCAAAACTCGCCACACGCAAAACTCACCTCATGGAAAACTCACCTCATGCAAAACTTGCACACACAGAAAAATTGCCACATGTACAAAAGTTGCACCACATGCAAAAGTTGCCTCACACAAAACTTGCACATACTCAAAACGCACCACACATAAAACTCGCCACGCGCAAAACTCGCCATGCTCAAAACTTGCTGCACACAACTTACTATACTAACCTGTCACATGCAACTCGACACACAAAATGTTGCTACACGCATGTCGCCACACAAAACTCATCTCACAAAAGTCACTACATGCATGTCGCCACACGCAACTCAACACACACAACTTGATACATGAAACTCGCCCTGAAACACACACAAGTCTGGTATTGTCCTTCAAAAATAAAAATCTGATTAATAAGCAGACAAACTACAAGAGCAACAAATGTACCATATAGGAAATACGGCAGCTGTCAGTCACATGACCTGTCTATTATGTGTATGTGTGAGCTAATATATACTGCCAGGGGGTGGGCTTACTGTTGGCTGGGGATTTATCAGGCTGCCAATAGCAACCAATCACAGCTCAGCTTCTATTTTGCTACAGTTAATTAATCTGAGCTCTGATTGGTTAATATAGGCAACAAAGACATTCTCAGTATAACAAAGCTAATATATGTTGTGAAATTCTTCTATTAGCTTAGTTTTTGCCTTTTAATAATTTTATTTCTATCTATTTGTTTTGTGGTTTTTGTGTGCAGAATAAATTTTTGTTAACACGTTCTATTTTGCTAACAGCAGTCATTAACCCGGGCGAAGCCGGGTAGTACAGCTAGTTGTAACTAAAGATAGATTTCCACATACATTTATTACCTTTGGGGGCCACCATTCACGGGATTGATGCAGATCCCAGTGGTTGGAATCCCAGCAATCATACGCTTATCCTGCAGATGAGTGATAAATGTGTTTAGTGGGAAGACCCATTTAAACTGATCTAAAAAGGATAATTTTTCTTGAATAATTGAATCAGTAAATGTTAGTTTCCGTCTGGTAACTCAACTAACTTCCTTAGGTGATTTTGCTCTTCCACTTCTTTTTAGTACTTCTCTTTATCCATATGGAAAATATCATAAAAATGACTGGTTTACCGGACATATCACTTTATGAACCATGAAATAAAAGTCTGTCAGTTTGGGCTCCTACAAGAGTAGAGAATGAGGGATCCTTGTTTCCATTTTCAATAGCATAATTGATATGATATTCATAAGTAACTATAATTATGTTACTGAACTAAAATGTTCCCTTTACTCTCCTGCACTGCAGGAACAGATCTCTTGCCCTCTCTGCCTTTTCCCTACCCACTGCCTGCCTCCTACCTCAGACTGACAGGTTATTAATAATAATAATAATAATAATAATAATAATAATCTTTATTTTTATATAGCGCTAACATATTCTGCAGCGCTTTACAGTTTTGCACACATTATCATCGCTGTCCCCGATGGGGCTCACAATCTAAATTCCCTATCAGTATGTCTTTGGAATGTGGGAGGAAACCGGAGTACCCGGAGGAAACTCACGCAAACACGGAGAGAACATACAAACTCTTTGCAGATGTTGTCCTTGGTGGGGTTTAAACCCAGGACTCCAGCGCTGCAAGGCTGCTGTGCTGTGCTATCCACTGCACCACCGTGCTGCCCATGTTTCAGTGACCTGTCAGTCAAAGCAGTGGGCAGGCAGCAGACGGAGAAAAGGCAGAGAGTGCAAGAGAGTTGTAAGTACTAAGCCCACCCACTACACCAACAGCTCTACTGCCCTCTCTGCTTTTTCCCCACCCGCTGCCTGCCCCGTCTGTGACTGACAGATGTCTAATGTGTCAGTGTTATGACTTGTCAGTCAGAGACTGGGGGCAAGCATGGGTAGGAAAAATGGCAGGGAGGGCAGGAGAGCTGTAAGTACCGAGCCCACCCACTGCACTTACAAGTCATTAGCATACAATTTAAAGTATGGATTTCTATAAAACAGATTTGTACAGGAAAAGTAAGGATTTATTTAGCATTAAAGCGCCTATATGCATGCCATCAGCTTGGGGTATAAAATCCTGTTGGCAGATTCTCTTTACAGGACATGGATTACATACAATGCTATTAATCCTGATGTCTTAGCAGGAAGTAACTATCAAACCTGTGAAACCAGTTCACCAACTTTACCAAGGTATCTGTAGTATGCACTATTCCTACACTATCCGCAATTATCTTCAAAAGACATTCCCTTAAGCAAATAGTACAGTAATGAGAATTAGAGGGTGTTAGGGTATGTGCACACGTTGCGGATTTCTTGCAGAAATTTCCTGAAGAAAACCGGAAATTTTCTGCAAGAAATCCGCATATTTTTTTTTGCGTTTTTTTTCCGTTTTTTTCGCGTTTTTTTAGCATTCTGCAAGCGTAATTAGCTTGCAGAATGCTAAAGTTTTCCAAGCGATCTGTAGCATCGCTTGGAAAACTGACTGACAGGTTGGTCACACTTATAATGCTTTCCACCTTAAAGAAACATTAAAGCAGGTTAAGGGTACTGTCACACTCTGCAACTTTCCAACGATCACGACCAGCGATACGACCTGGCCGTGATCGTTGGAAAGTCGTTGTGTGGTCGCTGGGGAGCTGTCACACAGACCGCTCTCCAGCGACCAACGATGCCGAAGGCCCCTGGTAACCAGGGTAAACATCGGGTTACCAAGCGCAGGGCCGCGCTTAGTAACCCGATGTTTACCCTGGTTACCATCGTAAAAGTAAAAAAAAAAAAAACAGTACATACTCACATTTCGGTGTCCGTCAGGTCCCTTACCGTCTGCTTCCCGCTCTGATTGAGTGCCGCCGTAAAGTGAAAGCACAGCACAGCGGTGACGTCACCGCTGTGCTCTGCTCTTACTTTACGGCCGGCAGTCAGTCAGAGCGGGAAGCAGACGGCAAGGGACCTGACGGACACCGGAATGTGAGTATGTACTGTTTTTTTTTTTTTTACTTTTACGATGGTAACCAGGGTAAACATCGGGTTACTAAGCGCGGCCCTGCGCTTAGTAACCCGATGTTTACCCTGGTTACAAGCGAACGCATCGCTGAATCGGTGTCACTCACACCGATCCAACGATGACAGCGGGAGATCCAGCGACGAAAGAAAGTTCCAAACGATCTGCTACGACGTACGATTCTCAGCAGGGTCCCTGATCGCTGCTGCGTGTCAGACACAGCGATATCATATGGATATCGCTGGAACGTCACGGATCGTACCGTTGTAGCGACAAAAGTGCCACTGTGAGACAGTACCCTAAAAGCTCAAATCTGCTCACATGCTACAATTGTCACTAAATAAAACTTGCCAAAAACTGCAGCATTTGATTTTCTAGAACAATGTAAGACAAGGTAAAACTAATCTAAAAATAATGTAAAAATGAATGTAGTGTAAACTGTAATATAAAGAAGAATCACTTGTATTATATAACATTTTCACAACATAATGGATGGCAAGAAAAATGATAGAATATGTCACTGACATCTATAAAAGTAAAGCTAATGTAGTGGGGACTGTTAGTATGCAATCCATGGACAATCCATTGTGTTAGAAAGGTGTCTCATTGATATTCCATGGTGTTCCACTGCTGGAAACTTCATTAGTCATCTGTAATCTGTTGGGTAATCTGATAGTGAGTGTTTATTTCCCTGCAGCGTCATCACAGGGGGAAGAATTGCACAAGAACTTCAGAATGGATCACTATGCACCATTCTTCAAATGTGACTAGACCTTGGGCAATGCCTGAGAGAGGCCTTCATGAGGGAAAGTCACTCCCGTCTTTCTCCCAGGATTATGGTATGGGGTGACATAATGTCCTGTACCCAAAACTTTCTAGTCTTCATTCCAGTTAACAGGTAAACAGCTCGGAATTGTAGAGATTTGGACATGGAGCAGTGGTACAGCCATTTCTCTAAAGTGTCTCAAGAGTAGTTATTCATCACAATGACGCCAGTCCATATGTTGCTCATACTTCTGTGAGCACCCTGCATGGCCTAAATGTGCTACCATGGCCTGCAGACAGGGGTGCAATGACTGCGATGCGTCGCGACCGGGCTCGTGTGGGTGGGGGCCCATGCGGGTATATATATATATACTAGGATAAGAGACAAAGTGAGGAAAATACCTTTTGCCACCTGCAAAAAATGGAGAGGTCACTAATTTTTATCGTAGGTACACTTCAACTGTGAGTGACAGAATATAAAAATTAAAACCAGAAAATCACATTGTATGATTTTTAAATAATTAAATTGCATTTTAATGCATGAAATAAGTAATTGATCACCTACCAACCAGCAAACATTCTGACTCTGTTAGACCTGTTAGTTTTTATTGAAGAAGCCCTACACTCTGCACTCATTACCTATATTAATTGCGCCTGTTTCAACTTATTACCTGTATAAGCAACACCTGTCCACACACTCAATCAATCACACCCCAACCTCTCCACCATGGCCAAGACCAATGAGCTGTCTAAGGACAGCAGGGACAAAATTGTAGTCCTGAATACAGCTGGATGGGCTACAGGACAATAGGCAAGCAGCTTGGTTAGAAGACAACAACTATTGCTACAATTATTAGAAAATGGAAGTAAGATAAGATGACTGTCAATCTTCTTAGGTCTGGAGCTCCATGCAAGAACTCGCCTCCTGGGGTAAGGATGATTCTGAGATAGGTCAGAAATCAGCCAGCCCAGAACTACACAGGAGGACTGGGTGAATGAATAAAGAGAGATGGGGCCACAGTCTCAAACATTACAGTCATGGATTAAAATCATGAAGGGCACGCAAGTTCCCTCTGCTCACAAAAGCATATGTCCAGGCCCTTTTGAAGTTCGCCAATGACCATCTGGAAGGTCCAGAGGAGGCATAGAAGGTCATGTGGTCAGATGAGACAAAGTAGAACTTTTTGGCATCAACTCCACTCGCTGTGTTTGGAGGAAAAAGAAGGATGAGTACAACCCCAAGAACAACACATCCCAAAACCAAGCATGGTGGGGGAAACAGCATACTTTGGGGGTGCCTATCTGCAAAGAGGACAGGACGACTGCACCGTAATGTAAGGGAGGATTGTTGGGGTCATGTATAGCGAGATTTTGGCAAACAACCTTCTTTTCTCAGTAAGAGCATTGAGGATGGGTCGTGGCTGGGTCTTCCAGAATGACAATGACCAGAAACACACAGCCAGGGCAACTAAGGAGTGGCTCCGTAAGAAGCATTTCAAGGTCCTGGAGTGGCCTAGCCAGTCTCCAATCCTGAACCCAACAGAAAATCATGGTAGATAACTGAAAATCAATGTCTCCCAGACACAGCCCCAAAACCTGAAAGAGCTGGATAAGATCTGTATGGAGGAGCAATCCAAAATCTCTGCTGCAATGTGTGCAAACTTGGTCAAGAAGTACAGGAAACATCTGATCTCTGTAATTGCAAAGAAAGGTTTCTGTACCAAATATTAAGATCTGTTTTTCTATTGTATCAAATACTTTTTTCATACAATAAAATGCAAATTAATTATGTAAAAATCATCTAATGTAATTTTCTAGATTTTTTTAATTTTGTCTCTCACAGTTGAAGTGTACCTATGATAAAAAATACAAACCTCTCCATTCTTTGTAGGTGGGAAAACGTAAAAATCGTCAGTGTATCAAATACTTATTTTCCCCACTGTTTATATCAGGATGGGAGATATATATACCAGGATGGAGGATATATATACCACAATGGGAGGCCCCATTATAGTCTTGCACAGCGGCCCATCGGACTCTAGTTACGCCACTCCTTGCAGAGTCTCTGGACTTACCTCCCAAAAAGTATATATGGTACGTCATTGATTGACAATTACAAAGGGAGATGCGAACAGTGGATATTGAAGATTTGTGTTCCCAAGTGCATTCATTGTGGCAGAGCACTAGTCACTTACCATTAGTAACCTCAATGATAGCAGCCCATACGTGTAACGCCTGAGTCACACTACCGTAGAATACGTTAGAGTGCCATGCGAGAAAACATTGCATAGCACTCAGCCCAGTGTTAATCTATGGGGCAGCTCATATCACCGTATTTTTTTTCTCAGGTGCATTCAACGTGCGTGTAAAATCGCAGCGTGCTGCGAATGTATGCGTACATGTTCCAAGACACGCCAATGCAAGCCTATAGGTGCGAGAAAAACTCGGACGTCACTCGGACCATCCGTCTAGCTTGCTAAAAATACGCCCACATTTTCCTCATTTCAGCCCATTCAGCAATTTAATTCAATGGGCAAAATCAGTGAGAAATGTAAAGCCATATGCATATCATACGGATGGTATACGGATACATGAGTGGGAGAAAATTGCATCATCGCATTGCAAACGCATTACACACGGATGACCATACAGAGAACACTTGCGCGACTCTCGTCACGCAGACTCGGGCCGATTTTCCATATGTTTAGTGTGAAGCTGGGATTTCTACAGGGTGGGCCATTTATAGGGATACACCTGGGTGAGCCATGTATATGGATACACCGAAATAAAATGGGAATGGTTGGTGATATCAACTTCCTGTTTGTGGCACATTAGTATATGGGAGGGGAAAAACTTTTCAAGATGGGTGGTGACCATGGTGGCCATTTTGAAGCTGGCCATTTTGGATGCAACTTTATAAATGGCCCACCCAGGTGCCGGGACAACGGAGATGCAGTGATGGCGCGAGGAGGGTGAGTGGGACGGGGGTGGGGGGGTGTGAGCCATGCTTACAACGATGAGATGTGGGGTGAGCCATGCGGGATCGAGGGGAGCCATGCATACAATAGGGGGAGCCACACATACCAGGACAGGAAGGGGGGGAGCCACGCATAGCAGGACAGGGATGAGGGGACAATGCATACCCGGCTTATATTCGAGTCAATAAGCTGACCCAGTTTTCCGTGACAAAATTAGGTGCCTCGGCTTATACTCGGGTCAGCTTATACTCAAGTACATACGGTATATATTTATTTAAATGTACATATATATGTATATTAAAATGTGTTTGTAAATTACAGCGTATCCTACATACCAAATTAAATTGCTGTTGTAGTTTCTCATTTGCATAATTTATGCAGAACTGTTCAAAACTATTGACTTCGAAGGTCTCAAACCTGCAATGAAACATCTAGTCTTTAAATATTATAATAAAAACATATAAAAACATGACAAGATTTCACTCGTAATAATACAGAATAATAAAGTGTATAATTGCTGAAGTCACATTTGTACTATAATAATTCACCCCATATTGTCCATGAGAAAGATGGGTATAAGCAAAGGTTAGGCTGAGTGTAACCCTAATGATGCTGTGAGCAAATTTAAGAAAGACCGAAGTGTTCCATTTCAACCATTGGTGTTTAGAGCATATACAGTGTGGGAAATAAGTATTTCATCCTGTGCTGATTTTGTAAGTTTGCCCACTGACAAAGACATGAGCAGTCTATAATTTTAAGGGTAGGTTACTTTTAACATTCAGAGATAGAATATCATAAATAAAATCCAGAAAATCACATTGTATAAATTATATAAATGTATTTTCATTTTGCAGTGAGAAATAAGTATTTGATCCCTCTGGCAAACAAGACTTAATACTTGGTGGCAAAACCCTTCTTGGCAAGCACAGCAGTCAGATGTTTTTTGTAGTTAATGTTGAGGTTTGCGCACATGTTAGGAGCAATTTTAGTCCACTCCTCTTTGCAGATCATCTCTAAATCATTAACATTTTGAGGCTGTCGCTTGGGCACTCGGAGCTTCAACTCCTCCAATAAGTTTCCTATGGGATTAAGGTCTGGAGACTGGCTAGGCCACTCCATGACCTTAACATGATTCTTTTTGAGTCACTCCTTTGTTGCCTTGGCTGTATGTTTTGGGTCATTGTCTCTCTGGAAGACCCAGCCATGACCCATTTTTAATGTCCTGGCGGAGGGAAGGAGGTTGTCACTCAGGATTTTACAGTACATGGCTCTATCCATTCTCCCATTGATGCGGGGAAGTAGCCATGTGCCCTTAGCAGAGAAACACCCACAAAAAATAATGTTTCCACCTCCGTGCTTGACATTGGGGATGGCGTTTTTTGGGTCACAGGAAACATTTCTCTTCCTCCAAACACGGCAAGCTGAGTTAATGCCAAAGACCTCAATTTTTGCCTCATCTGACCACAGCACCATCTCCCAATCACTCACAGAATCATCCTGGTGTTCATTGGCAAACTTCAGACGGGCCTGCACATGTGCCTTATTGAGCAGGGGGACCTTGTGGGCACTGCAGGATTTTAAACCTTTACGGCGTAATGTGTTACCAATGGTTTTCTTGGTGACTGTGCTGCCAACTGCCTTGAGATCCTTAACAAGTTCCCCCGTGTAGTTTTAGGCTGATCTCTCACCTTCTTCATAATTAAGGATACCCCACAAGGTGAGATTTTGCATGGTGCCCCAGATTGATGTTGATTGACTGTCATTTTGCATTTCTTCCACTTTCTTACAATTGCACCAACAGTTGTCTCCTTCTCACCCAGCATCCTACTTATGGTTTTGAAGCCCATTCCAGCTTTGTGCAGGTCGATGATCTTGTACCTGACATCCTTATAAAGCTCTTTGCTCTTGCCCATGTTGTAGAGGTTAGCATCTGACTGATTGAGTCTGTGGACAGGAGTCTTTTATAAAGGTGACTATGTAACACAGCCGTCTTTAATGCAGGTAACAAGTAGATTATGAGAATCTAACAGGTCTGTAGGAGCCAGAACTCTTAATGGTTGGTAGGGGATCAAATACTTATTTCTCACTGCAAATAAATTTATATAATTATACAATGTGATCTTCTGGATTTTATTGTTAATATTCTATCTCTGAATGCTAAAATTAACCTACCCTTAAAATTATAGACTGTTCGTGTCTTTGTCAGTGGGCAAGCTTACAAAATAAGCAAGGGATCAAATACTTCTTTCTCCCACTGTATCTTTATTTAGTCGCACTGCAGTGTAGATGTAAGCAGTGATTTCCACATGTAGCAAAAATAAATATTGGTAGCAAATTCTCTATACACATGTAAATGTACGACTTCTAAAGAGACTAAACTGGGGAAATATGAAATCTGCGGATTTTGCTATTATTTTTTATAATTTATCTTTAATATACGGTACATAATAGGTTTTCTTATTCTATGTCCACATTCCAAAACCTTTGTATACTGTATATGTTACACATGTCACAACATCAAGTCAAATATTAATTGATTGAAAGGAACATAACTGCATAGGATGTCTCCCATGATTCATTAATATGGACTGCCTAGGAGTCATTAGGACAACCTTGTTGACTCTTCTGAATCTGTCTTAGATATTATTCAGATGTTTGTTTTTCATGTACATATACTAGCTGTGATTTTCACGAATAAAACAAGTACCAATTATAATCTATGGGGCTGTTCACATTGGTGTTTTTTTGAGGACCACAGGTGTGCCAAAAAAAAAATCACCATACAAATCTATGAGTCCTTGAAAATAACGGACAATACAAGAATGGTATCAGTGTGCAGTCTGTGATTAACATTGCAATGAATAGGAGAAGCTGATGGTAAAAACTGAGACTCTGACCAAACACTGATGAAACTCAGATCCAAATCACTGATGAACAACGGACGTCATTACGCTGTTGTATGTCAATCTTCCCAACTACAAGTTCTCAAGACCCACCAACAGATCAGGTTTTCAGCACAAGTGAGGCCACATTCACAGGCTGAGTATTTGGTCAGTTTTTTACCTAAGTATTTACGAGCCAAAACCAGGAGTAGAACAATCAGAGGAAAAGTATAATAGAAACACGTCAGCACTTCTGCATTTATCACCCTCTCCTGGTTTTGACTTACAGATACTGATGTAACATACTGAACCATAACTGAACGTGTGAACGGGGTCTGATAATGCGATCACCTGTACAATACTAAGGAAATCCCGAAAACCTGATCTGTTGTTGGATCTTGAGGACTGGAGTTGGGGAATACTGTTGTATGTGTATTACTGTGTATTGCTGATTTTAAAAAATTCAACACAGGAAGTCAATAAAGAGAGGATAATTTCCAGTTTCTGAGTTTGTATTATGCATAAATAGCCCCATTGTATTATCATCTCAGATACATACCCATAGATATCCAGGACCCCAATGAATGTATGTTGCTTCCCAGGGAACTGCAAAGCCTTATTTATTTTTTCGATCACATAATCGAATAGATGGGAATAGATCTTTTTAGCCAGCGCATCTCGTCCATTTTCAGATTGAAGCTTTGTCATGGGTTTGATAACCGTATCAGATGTGGTGATGATCTTCCTATTGCACAGCCATTGTGCCACCTTATCTGTTTCCAGGTTTAACAGCTCACAGAAAGTCTGAAGGTGTCTGTCAGTTCTCTGCCAAGATACATTTACAATATTGATCAATTTGACAACTATCAAGAAAGTACAAGTCTAATGGTAAGCGAGCGTGAATAATATGACATCCTCATCTCATTTCTGTCTATCGGCCTAGCCGATCGCTGCACTCTGTAAACGACTTTCGACTAACCTCTGCACTAATCCGTACCTCCCACTCCCGACTCCAAGACTTCTCCCGTGCTGCACCAATCCTCTGGAATGCTCTACCCCAAGAAATTAGGACCAGCCACAACTTGCACAGTTTTAGGCGCTCTCTCAAAACATATTTGTTCAGAGCGGCTTATCACGTTCCCTAATCAAAGTCATTTTATGTGTAAGTGTGCGTGTGTAGCCCATTCACTATCTCCACTTATCCCCTACCCCCTGAAGATGGCTGGACCATCTCTGTAAATACATCATTGTAAATACACACCTGTACTTTGTGTCTCCCCCCACCTCATTGTAGATTGTAAACTCTCAGGAGCAGAGTTGCTTTATTTTGCTTTAACCCCTTCACCCCCAAGGGTGGTTTGCACGTTAATGACCGGGCCAATTTTTACAATTCTGACCACTGTCCCTTTAGGAGGTTATAACTCTGGAACGCTTCAACGGATCTTGGCGATTCTGACATTGTTTTCTTGTGACATATTGTACTTCATGATAGTGGTAAAATTTCTTCGATATAACTTGCGTTTATTTGTGAAAAAAACGGAAATTTGGCGAAAATTTTGAAAATTTTGCAATTTTCCAACTTTGAATTTTTATGCCCTTAAATCACAGACATATGTCACGCAAAATACTTAATAAGTAACATTTCCCACATGTCTACTTTACATCAGCACAATTTTGGAACCAAAATTTTTTTTTGTTAGGGAGTTATAAGGGTTAAAAGTTGACCAGAAATTTCTCATTTTTACAACACCATTTTTTTTTAGGGACCACATCTCATTTGAAGTCATTTTGAGGGGTCTGTATGATAGAAAATACCCAAGTGTGACACCATTCTAAAAACTGCACCCCTCAAGGTGCTCAAAACCACACTCAAGAAGTTTATTAACCCTTCAGGTGTTTCACAGGAATTTTTGGAATGTTTAAATAAAAATGAACATTTAATTTTTTTTCACACAAAATTTATTTCAGCTCCAATTTGTTTTATTTTACCAAGGGTAACAGGAGAAAATAGACTGCAAAAGTTGTTGTACAATTTGTCCTGAGTACGCTGATACCCCATATGTGGGTGTAAACCATTGTTTGGGCGCATGGCAGAGCTTGGAAGGGAAGGAGCGCCATTTGACTTTTCAATGCAAAATTGACTGGAATTGAGATGGGACGCCATGTTGCGTTTGGAGAGCCCCTGATGTGCCTAAACATTGAAACCCCCTACAAGTGACACCATTTTGGAAAGTAGACCCCCTAAGGAACTTATCTAGATGTGTGGTGAGCACTTTGACCCACCAAGTGCTTCACAGAAGTTTATAATGCAGAGCCGTAAAAATAAAAAATCATATTTTTTCACAAAAATGATCTTTTCGCCCCCAATTTTTTATTTTCCCAATGGTAAGAGAAGAAATTGGTCCCCAAAAAATGTTGTGCAATTTGTCCTGAGTACGCAGATACCCCATATGTTGGGGTAAACCACTGTTTGGGCGCATGGCAGAGCTTGGAAGGGAAGGAGCGCCATTTGACTTTTCAATGCAAAATTGACTGGAATTGAGATGGGACGCCATGTTGCGTTTGGAGAGCCCCTGATGTGCCTAAACATTGAAACCCCCTACAAGTGACACCATTTTGGAAAGTAGACCCCCTAAGGAACTTATCTAGATGTGTGGTGAGCACTTTGACCCACCAAGTGCTTCACAGAAGTTTATAATGCAGAGCCGTAAAAATAAAAAATCATATTTTTTCACAAAAATGATCTTTTCGCCCCCAATTTTTTATTTTCCCAAGGGTAAGAGAAGAAATTGGTCCCCAAAAAATGTTGTGCAATTTGTCCTGAGTACGCAGATACCCCATATGTTGGGGTAAACCACTGTTTGGGCGCATGGCAGAGCTCGGAAGTGAAGGAGCGCCATTTGACTTTTCAATGCAAAATTGACTGGAATTGAGATGGGACGCCATGTTGCGTTTGGAGAGCCCCTGATGTGCCTAAACATTGAAACCTCCTACAAGTGACACCATTTTGGAAAGTAGACCCCCTAAGGAACTTATCTAGATGTGTGGTGAGCACTTTGACCCACCAAGTGCTTCACAGAAGTTTATAATGCAGAGCCGTAAAAATAAAAAATCATATTTTTTCACAAAAATGATCTTTTCGCCCCCAATTTTTTATTTTCCCAAGGGTAAGAGAAGAAATTGGTCCCCAAAAAACGTTGTGCAATTTGTCCTGAGTACGCAGATACCCCATATGTTGGGGTAAACCACTGTTTGGGCGCATGGCAGAGCTTGGAAGGGAAGGAGCGCCATTTGACTTTTCAATGCAAAATTGACTGGAATTGAGATGGGACGCCATGTTGCGTTTGGAGAGCCCCTGATGTGCCTAAACATTGAAACCCCCCACAAATGACACCATTTTGGAAATTAGACCCCCTAAGGAACTTATCTAGATGTGTTTTGAGAGCTTTGCACCCCCAAGTGTTTCACTACAGATTATAACGCAGAGCCGTGAAAATAAAAATTCTTTTTTTTTTTTCACAAAAATGATTTTTTAGCCCCCAGCTTTTGTATTTTTACAAGAGTAACAGAATAAACTGGACCCCAAAAGTTGTTGTCCAATTTGTCCTGAGTACGCTGATACCCCATATATGGAGGGTAACCACTGTTTGGGCGCATGACAGAGCTCGGAAGGGAAGGAGCGCCATTTGGAATGCAGACTTAAATGGATTGGTCTGCAGGCGTCACGTTGCATTTGCAGAGCCCCTGATGTACCCAAACAGTACAAACCCCCCACAAGTGACCCCATATTGGAAACTAGACCTCCCAAGGAACTTATCTAGATGTGTTGTGAGAACTTTGAACCCCCAAGTGTTTCACTACAGTTTGTAACGCAAAGCCGTGAAAATAAAAATTCTTTTTTTTTTTCACAAAAATGATTTTTTAGCCCCCAGCTTTGTATTTTTACAAGGGTAACAGAATAAATTGGACCCTAAAAGTTGTTTTCCAATTTGTCCTGAGTACGCTGATACCCCCTATGTGGGGGGTAACCACTGTTTGGGCACATGACAGAGCTCGGAAGGGAAGGAGCGCCATTTGGAATGCAGACTTAAATGGATTGGTCTGCAGGCGTCACGTTGCATTTGCAGAGCCCCTGATGTACCCAAACAGTACAAACCCCCCACAAGTGACCCCATATTGGAAACTAGACCTCCCAAGGAACTTATCTAGATGTGTTGTGAGAACTTTGAACCCCCAAGTGTTTCACTACAGTTTGTAACGCAAAGCCGTGAAAATAAAAATTCTTTTTTTTTTTCACAAAAATGATTTTTTAGCCCCCAGCTTTGTATTTTTACAAGGGTAACAGAATAAATTGGACCCTACAAGTTGTTGTCCAATTTGTCCTGAGTACGCTGATACCCCCTATGTGGGGGGTAACCACTGTTTGGGCACATGACAGAGCTCGGAAGGGAAGGAGCGCCATTTGGAATGCAGACTTAAATGGATTGGTCTGCAGGCGTCACGTTGCATTTGCAGAGCCCCTGATGTACCCAAACAGTACAAACCCCCCACAAGTGACCCCATATTGGAAACTAGACCTCCCAAGGAACTTATCTAGATGTGTTGTGAGAACTTTGAACCCCCAAGTGTTTCACTACAGTTTGTAACGCAAAGCCGTGAAAATAAAAATTCTTTTTTTTTTTCACAAAAATGATTTTTTAGCCCCCAGCTTTGTATTTTTACAAGGGTAACAGAATAAATTGGACCCTAAAAGTTGTTTTCCAATTTGTCCTGAGTACGCTGATACCCCCTATGTGGGGGGTAACCACTGTTTGGGCACATGACAGAGCTCGGAAGGGAAGGAGCGCCATTTGGAATGCAGACTTAAATGGATTGGTCTGCAGGCGTCACGTTGCATTTGCAGAGCCCCTGATGTACCCAAACAGTACAAACCCCCCACAAGTGACCCCATATTGGAAACTAGACCTCCCAAGGAACTTATCTAGATGTGTTGTGAGAACTTTGAACCCCCAAGTGTTTCACTACAGTTTACAACGCAGAGCCGTGAAAATAAAACATATTTTTTTCCCACAAAAATGATTTTTAGCCCCCCAAATTTTTATTTTCCCAAGGATAACAAGAGAACTTGGACCCCAGAAGTTGTTGTTCAATTTGTCCCGAGTACGCTGATAACCCATATGTTGGGATAAACCCCTTTTTGGACGCACGGGAGAGCTCGGAAGGGAAGGAGCACTGTTTTACTTTTTCAACGCAGAATTGGCTGGAATTGAGATCGGACGCCATGTCGCGTTTGGAGAGCCCCTGATGTGCCTGAACAGTGGAAACTCCCCAATTCTACCTGAAACCCTAACCCAAACACACCCCTAACCCTAATCCCAACGGTAACCCTAACCCTACCCCTAACCTCACCTCTAACCGTTTAATGAACATTTTCTGACAGTCATAAGTGCCACGTATTTAAGTGCCACGTATTTAAGTGCCACATATTTAAGTGCCACATATTTAAGTGCCACGTGTTTCAGTGCCACGTGTTTCAGTGCCACGTGTTTCAGTGCCACGATATTTCAGTGCCACGTATTTCAGTGCCACGTACTATAAATACTATAACTATGTGGTTATACGTGGCACTGAAATATCGTGGCACGTAAATACGTGGCACTTAAGTACGTGGCACTTAAATACGTGGCACGTAAATACGTGGCACGTAAATACGTGGCACGTAAATACGTGGCACTTAAGTACGTGGCACTTAAGTACGTGGCACTTAAGTACGTGGCACTTAAGTACGTGGCACTTAAGTACGTGGCACTTATATACGTGGCACTTATATACGTGGCACTTATATACGTGGCCACTGAAATATCGTGGCACTTATATACGTATATAAAAGTATATTTTAGTGCCACGTATTTCAGGTTAGGGGTAGGGTTAGGGGTAGGGTTTTTTTTTTTTGTTTGTTTTCTTGTGTTTTTCTATAAAAACGCATGCGTCTAAAAACGCATGCGTTTTACCACGTTTACATGCGTTTTTTCACACATGCGTTTTTTAAAAAAACGCATGCAGATAAAAACGCAAGTGTGAAACCAGCCTAAAAGACGCTTTTTATAGCAAAAAAGTTTTTGCGTCTCCACATTTTGAGACCTATAATTTTTCCACATTTTGGTCCACAGAGTCATGTGAGGTCTTGTTTTTTGTGGGACGAGTTGACGTTTTTATTGGTAACATTTTCGGACACGTGACCATTTTTGATCACTTTTTATTCCGATTTTTTGTGAGGCAGAAGGACCAAAAACCAGCTATTCATGAATTTCTTTTGGGAGAGGCGTTTATACCGTTCCGCGTTTGGTAAAATTGATAAAGCAGTTTTATTCGTCGGGTCAGTACGATTACAGCGATATCTCATTTATATAATTTTTTTATGTTTTGGCGCTTTTATACGATAAAAACTATTTTATAGAAAAAATAATTATTTTGGTATCGCTTTATTCTCAGGACTATAACTTTTTTATTTTTTTGCTGATGATGCTGTATGGCGGCTCGTTTTTTGCGGGACAAGATGACGTTTTCAGCGGTACCATGGTTATTTATATCCGTCTTTTTGATCGCGTGTTATTCCACTTTTTGTTCGGCGGTATGGTAATAAAGCGTTGTTTTTTGCCTCGTTTTTTTTTTTTTTTTCTTACGGTGTTTACTGAAGGGGTTAACTAGTGGGGCAGTTTTATAGGTTGGGTCGTTACGGACGCGGCGATACTAAATATGTGTACTTTTATTGTTTTTTTTATTTTATTTAGATAAAGAAATGTATTTATGGGAATAATATTTTATTTTTTTTTTCATTATTTTTGAATATTTTTTTTTTTTTTTTTTACACATTTGGAAAAAATTTTTTTTAACTTTTTTACTTTGCCCCAGGGGGGGACAATACAGATCGGTGATCTGCCAGTTTGCATAGCACTCTGACAGATCACCGATCTGAGGAAAGTGCAGGCTGCTTCACAGTGCCTGCTCTGAGCAGGCGTCTGTGAAGCCACCTCCCTCCCTGCAGGACCCGGATCCGCGGCCATCTTGGATCCGGGTCTGGGAGCTGCAGGGAGGGAGGTAAGACCCTCGCAGCAACGCGATCACATCGCGTTGCTGCGGGGGGCTCAGGGAAGCCCGCAGGGAGCCCCCTCCCTGCGCGATGCTTCCCTGCACCGCCGGCACATCGCGATCATGTTTGATCGCGGTGTGCCGGGGGTTAATGTGCCGGGGGCGGTCCGTGACCGCTCCTGGCACATAGTGCCGGATGTCAGCTGTGATAATCAGCTGACACCCGGCCGCGATCGGCGGCGCTCCCCCCGTGAGCGCCGCTGATCGCGTATGACGTACTATCCCGTCGGCGGTCATACGGGCCCACCCCACCTCGACGGGATAGTACGTCAGATGTCAGGAAGGGGTTAATCATTATATTATTGTTAACGCTGTTACTTATGCCTGTTGTGTTTGAAACTATTTAACTGTAAAGCGCTGCGGAATATGTTGGCTCTATATAAATAAAGATTATTATTACACCGTTTCGACATCAGCTATAGGGTCATACAGTCCATTTTATTATATACACTAAATAATGAAGATAGATGACAAGAGAACAGTAAGAGCTCTATTGGTGAGGAATTCATCAAGCACAGGTGCTTCTCACAAAATTAGAATATAAGCAAAAACCTAATTTATTTCATTTCTTCAATGCGAAAAGTGAAATTCATATTAAATAGAGGCTGTATTGTTATAATCATCAACATTAACAGAAATAAACACTTGAAATAGATCACTCTGTTTGTAATGACTCATATATGAGTTTCACTTTTTGTATTGAAGAACTGAAATAAATTAATTTTTTGATGATATTCTAATTTCGTGAGAAGCACTTGTATTTCATGCCAGGTAAACACTGTTCTTCTAGGCGGGACTAGGGGATGACATTCTTATAGTTCAAATAGGTTTTTATTAAGAATAACAAGATGATTGACATGTTACATTCGTATTTTCAATACAAAATTTTCTTCCCCCCCCTTCAAACAACTCCCTTTGATCCCAACACCCCCCACCCCAACCCAACAAGACAGCCCATCCTGCTTAACACCTCCATCAGTAAAACAAAAGGCTAACTAATCCCCCAGCCCCTAATGTAAGCCACACTTTACAATGCCATTAATTAGGGATCGTAGTTCATTCAATTTGTATAATACCCCTATCCCTATCCCATGGCGATCCATGGAGACCACAGTTTATTGAACATTTCGATTTTCCCTTTCTTTTTGTAAAACCCCTTTTCGAGTGTCAGGCCTTGTTTCACATATTGTAGGAATTCTCCTCTTGACGGCGGTTCTTCCCTGATCCAATTTCGAGCTATTACCTTCCTAGCCATGTATAACAGTCTGGCAATAGCTATCTTTAGGTTACTATCTACTCCAATCTCATCCACGCATCCCAACAGGCACACAATTGGATCTCTTGGCACCGCACATCCATACGCACCTTCCATACGACTCAAAACTACTAACCAAAATGCAGCCAGTCTCGGACACGTCCACATCATATGAAATATATACGCATCCGTAGATTTACACCTTTGGCATTATCACGCAAACCTGCCTTATATAGTATTATCGGAGACTTATAGACCCTGTGTATTACATAGAGCTGTGACAGTCTATATGGTTGGCTCACTGACAGGGGATGACATTCTTAACGAATCAGAAATTAATCATATGATCAATAATTATATTAAAATTATATTATATATTAAAAGGTTTCGCCAGTTGTTTTTTTTTACTGTCTCCTTGAGTGCTGCTCCAGCACCACCGCTAGTGGCCCCCTTCACTAATGGAAGTGATTAGCTCCTGTACAGCAGTAATCTCACCACTGCATGCAATCACTGGCCTCATTGCATGTGCTACACATGACTGCTGAGGCGAGTGTTTGGCTACGGTACTTAGGTGACATATGACGGTGGTTTTCTGTACTAGCAGGAACGACCAGAGTCGTGGGACTTTCAAGTGATGAGTAATGTTTATTTTTCTATTTTACAACATTCCCAGGCATCTTGTAAAACATTCTGGGAAAAAAACTTTTAGTGAATTTTTGACATTGCGTATTTTCACTGCGCACAAAACAGAGTCTTCCAGTTCCAGCAGAGTGGCCGGGATTTACAGAAATCTCAAGCCCACTTTGTTTTTTTTTTGTTTTTTTAAGCTGTATAAACTGACCTGCGGTGCATGTTTCAAATCTGCAACATGTCACTTTCTCTTGTGAGTTTTGTGTGCGGATTTTCAACATAGCATTGCTTTAGATACAAACAAAAGAATACAGCAGCACACTGTAAGCGCGCTAAGATTTACCGTATGCAAACATTGAATATATGAAACTTGAAAGGCATTACTGTTATATAGAGTATACTTAGAAAAATGAAGATACTTAGCACATAAACAGGCCAATTCATGGTAGCCCATCAGCCGTGACAAGATGTAACCTTCTTTGATGACAGCTTAACCTAATATCATGCCTCTCCTGGGCTAAAGGCCTAAAAATGTAAAAGGTAGGTAGGATCCAGCACTAATTATAAACAGCTTTAGGCCCACTTCACATATCCATTGTTCATGTCCGTATGAGGTTCACTCTTTAACCCCTTTCTGCCAGCTGACGGAATAGTACGTCAGCTGGCAGATCCCCTGCTTTGAGGTGGGCTCCGGCGGTGAGCCCACCTCAAAGCCGTGACATGTCAGCTGTTTTGTATATCTGACATGTGCGCGCAATGAGCGCGAGCGGAATCGCTATCCGCCCGCACCCATTAACTAGTTAAATGCCGCCGTCAAGCACTGACAGCGGCATTTAACTAGCGCTCCTGGCCGTGCGGCCGGAAATGCTCGTACCGCTGACCCCCGTCACATGATCGGGGCTCATCGGTGCATTGCCATAACAACCAGAGGTCTCCTTGAGACCTCTATGGTTGTTAATGGCCGATTGCTTTGAGCGCCACCCTGTGGTCGGCGTTCAAAGCAACCCTGCATTTCTGCTACATAGAGGTGATCTGTGCTTCACCTCTATGTAGCAGAGGCAATCGAGTTGTGCATGCTTCTAGCCTCCTACGGAGGTTATTGAAGCATGCCAAAATAAAATAAAAAATGTTTAAAAATATAAAAAAAATAAAAAATATATAAAAGTTCAAATCACCCCCCTTTCGCCCCAATCAAAATAAAACAATAAAAAAAAAAAATCAAACCTACACATATTTGGTATTGCTGCGTTCAGAATCGCCCGATCTATCAATAAAAACAAAGGATTAACCTGATCGCTAAATGGCGTAGCAATAAAAAAATCAAAACACCAAAATTACCTTTTTTCGGTCGCCGCGATATTGCATTAAAATGCAATAACGGGCGATCAAAAGAACGCATCTGCACCAAAATGGTATTATTAAAAACGTCAGCTCGGCACACAAAAAATAAGCCCTCACCCGACCCCAGATCACGAAAATTGGAGACGCTACGGGTATCGGAAAATGGCGCAATTTTTTTTTTTTTTTAGCAAACTTTGGAATTTTTTTTTACCACTTAGATAAAAGAGAACCTAGACATGTTTGGTGTCTATGAACTCGTAATGACCTGGTGAATCATAATGGCAGGTCAGTTTTAGCATTTGGTGAACCTAGCAAAAAAGCCAAACCAAAAAACAAGTGTGAGATTGCACTTTTTTTTGCAATTTCTTCGCACTTGGAATTTTTTTCCTGTTTTCTGTTACACTGCATGGTAAAACCAATGGTATCGTTCAAAAGTACATCTCGTCCCGCAAAAAATAAGCCCTCACATGGCCATATTGACGGAAAAATAAAAAAGTTATGGCTCTGAGAAGGAGGGGAGCGAAAAACGAAAACGAAAAAAGCTCCGGGGGTGAAGGGGTTAAGGACCACAAATACGGACACATGCACACCCATTGTATTCACATGTGTCCATATGAAAAACTGGCAGATATGTCCGCAAAACATCCCGCACACGTGCACACTGACATCCGTGTCATCAGCGTGACGCATCAAAGATGGGAGTTGTACTCAGCACGCACTGTGTACATCGTGTGTAAAATTAAGAATTAAATAAAAAAAATTGGTGTGGGCTCACGCTTAATTTTGATAACCAGAGGACAGAAAGCCCATGGCTGGTCGCTGATGTTACTAATCTGGGAAAGGGGACAATATGCCAAAAGGGTCCCAGGATAACTGTTCTTACCTGTTTGCTTAGCCTTTACTAGTTAGTTTATGAGGGGACCCCACAAAAAAATGACGCAGGGTCCCCTTATAAATTCTAACCAGCAAAGGCTAAACTGAGAGCTGCGGACTAATATTAATAGCCAGGGAAGGGGCCATCGATATTGGACCCCCTCCCAGGCTACCAATATCAGCCCCAGCAATGGCATATTCATAAGATGCGCCAAATCTGGTGCTTAGATTCGCTCTTACCACTTGCCTTGGTGGGGTCGCAAGTGGGGTAATAAGGTAGTGGGTTGATGTCAGCTTTGTATTGTCAACTGACTTCAAGCCCAAGGGATAGTAAAGGAGAGGCGTCTCTATGATGCCGCCATTGCTAACCCCATAGTCATATTGTAAAAAGACACAGCAAGAAGTCCTTTAATTGTAATAAATACACCCCACCCTCATTTTCCCATTTATTACTGTAAAAATGAAAATAATAAAAAACATATTCCTCATCTGTCAGACGATAATCTATTTGTCCCACACCGTAATCCATCTCTGCTTCATCTGAATGCCTTGATGAACAATGGCATGATGCGACCAATCAGCTTGGCATCCAGGAGACATTGAGCTGAGTGAGGAATATGGTGCTTTGTTATTTTTAATTTTACACTAATAAATAAATAAAAGAGGGTAGAGAGTGTTTAGTTTAAATAAAGGAGTCTGTGTATTTCTTTCAATTAAAGTACTTGTCCTGCCTGTGTATTTTTAACAATATGACTATGGAGTTAATAATGGTGGGGTCTTAAAAATGCCCCTTCACTACTAACCGCTGTGCTTGATGCCAGCGGCCATAAAACAGCTGACATCAACCCCGACCCTTTACCCCACTTGCCACCACACCAGGGAAAGTAGCAAGAGTGAGGCTAAGCACCAGATTAGGCGCATCTTATCGATGTGCCATTTCTGGGGCCACTGAGAGCTGATGTTATTAGTCTGGGAGGGGAGCCAATATCCATGGCCTCTTCCTTGGCTATTAATATCAGCCCACAGCTGTCTATTTAGCCTTTGCTGGTTAGAATTTATAGGGGGACCTTACGTCATTTTTTTGTCTGGGGTCCCCTGTAAACTAACCAGTAAAGGCTAAGCAAACAGCTGTGAGCTGTTATTAATAGCCTGGGAACATCTAGGGCTAATGGTCCCCTTCCATATGTGTCACACTGACTGTACATGGACACACGGATGTCACATACGCACACACAGATGGGACACGGATATGGACCACAGATCTCGCCAGTACTGTTTTTTCCAGTACCAAAATCACCAGGGCGCATGAAGGAGGCCTTAGATAGGCAGATGGGAAGAGGAGTGCTCAGTCAGAAAGAAAAGGCAGTAAACAGGTGAAGGGACAAATTAAGAAAGATTCTCCATTTTGTGCTTTTCGACTCCATTTTGCTGTTTTAAGATACATTTTGTTACTAGGCTAAAGTTTACAGCTGTTATGAGACTTTGATTGTTGCAATCTGGACAGGACATGAGACTGAGGGTGTATTGTTCTACGAGACTTTGACGTACAGACTGTTCCTGCATTCTTATAGGTTAAGAACTGTGAGCGTGTTCTTATGCTGATTGGTTGAAGTATAATTTCTATGACTATGAAAAGTCATACACAATAAATGGGGGCCCAGAGATCTGCTTAATCCCCCCAAACAGAGACATACGTCTCCGTCTGGTTATTTTCAGTTGCCGGCAACGCCCTGTAGATTATTTTGGAAATCACTGAGTTAAGATCCTCCCTCAACAAACACATCCATAGTTTACTACAAAATCCAGTATATGTTGTATAAAAAACAAAGCAACTTTATTTAAAACATGGCATACCATCAAGAAACAAAGCTGCAGCGTAAAAAAAGGTAATAAAAAAAAAACAAGTAACCTAAGTTACATAATAGGTGATGTAAAAAAACTACAACAAAAAGTAATCAAATACTCATCCTGAGAGCCTTAAATGGAATCTGTCATCCCAAAAATCGTATATGAGCTAAGGCCACTGGCATGAGGGGCTTATCCACAGAATTCTGTAATGCTTTAGATAAGCCCCCGATGTAACCTGAAAGGTAAGAAAAACAGGTAAGAAAAATGGGAAAATGCTTAATAAAAAAATCATACTTATACTGGCACGTTTACTAACCGTCTATTGCCTAAAATCTGGCAGCAGCTTTTCTTACTGAAAAAAACAGATCTTTAGCAGTGCTGCACAGATTTGAACATTAGGACATATTCTTCAGCATGTACCTTAAAGGGAATCTGTCACCCCAAAAATCATATATGAGCTAAGGCCACCAGCATCAGGGGCTTATCTACAGCATTCTGTAATGCTGTAGATAAGCCCCCGATGTAACCTGAAAGTTAAGAAAAACAGGTTATATTATACTCTCCCAGGGGCGGTCCGGTCCGATGGGCGTCACGGTCTGGCGCCTCCTATCTTCACACGATGACGTCCTCTTCTTGTCTTCCTGCCGCGGCTCCGGCGCAGGTGTACTTTGTCTGCCCTGTTGAGGGCAGAGCAAAGTACTGCAGGCGCCAGGAAAGGTCAGAGAGGCCCGGCACCTGCGCACTGCAGTACTTTGCTCTGCCCTCAACAGGGCAGACAAAGTACACCTGCGCCGGAGCCGCGGCAGGAAGACAAGAAGAGGACGACATCATATGAATATAGGAGGCGCCGGACCCAGACTGCGACGCCCATAGGACCAGACCGCAGCGGGACCACCCCTGGGAGAGTATAATATAACCTGTTTTTCTTAACTTTCAGGTTACATCGGGGGGCTTATCTACAGCATTACAGAATGCTGTAGATAAGCCCCTGATGCTGGTGGCCTTAGCTCATATACGATTTTTGGGGTGACAGATTGCCTTTAAGGTACAGTATATGCTGAAGAATATGTCCTAATGTTCAAATCTATGCAGCACTGTTAAAGATCTGTTTTTTTTTCAGTAAGAAAAGCTGCTGCCAGATTTTAGTCAATAGACGGTTAATAAACGTGATTTTTTTATTAGGCATTTTCCCATTTTTCTTCTCTGTAAGAATTAAAATGCATAAAGAAATAATGTCTGAATCAAAGCGCCACCCAAACACTATGTGGAAGGAAGAATTAGGGATGGTACAGGCCAATTATGTCCACTCATTCAGGCTGAATAATGTGGTCACGCGTCATTTGGACTCTCATGTAAATTGATCAAGATGAATGATCATCCTACATTTACAACAGCGTCCTCCCTGTGTGTAACATATAGAGGAACAATTTCTTTACATTACAAATTGTTACTGAGAACCATCATGGCACTTACAAGTTGTTGCAGCTTTTCCTCTGAAATGTACATATAGCGGCTGACACCAGAGAGTACTGCCGACCACCTTTCTCTATATTGAAGTTTATGTAACTTATAGTTACAGTGAATGTATACAAGTAAAATACTGCATAATAAACTTATTTTACAATGAAGATGCTAAAACCCAGACCACTTAGTAAATAGCCCCTTAAGCAAATGTTTAATAATGAAGATTTCCAGTTCTTACAGCCACTGAAGACTTGTCATCACTAACTCTCTTGATCTCTACATTTCCCAAATGCAGGATAGCCGACAGTACTTTGAAGACATCCATCTGAAAGTCAACATTGAAACCTAAACATTGTGCCATTTGCCACAAGAAAAGAAGAAAATCTAGGTTAATCTGGTAAAACATAGCGCATGATTTGAGTTTATTGCTATCTACAAACCTTGGTTACATAAATGAAGAACATGGATTAAGAGCAATATGGATTTATTCACAAGCTGCAGTGGAGTTAAAAAAAAGCAAGAAAAAATAGCCTATACTTTTTTTTAGTGTGACTTGCCGCGCAGTTTTTAAAGGTCAAACTTATAAGAAAAAAATGTGTTTCACCTACACAAGTCTCTAGGCCAATTACTGTATTGTAAAACCCTGGCAAACCACAGTAGAAATGCATGCGTTTTCATCTGATGAGGTTTTGATGCAGATTTTACCACAATGCTTAAAAGCAATTTAACCATTATATATAAAATGTAAGCTGTAATTAAAGTCAGCCAAAACCTCAGTTGTGGGGCTTATTAACGCATTTGTGTTTTGCCACATTTTTTCTATGCGCTTTTGGCTGCAGAAAAAGTGTAGTGTTTTACAGCACTAGCAAAGTGAATGAGGTTTCTATTAAAATCTCATGCACATGCTACAATTTTTTATTCTTGCACATTTAAACCTTCAAAGCGTTTTTTTAAATTTTTTATCTGCAGTATATAACTTCTTTCTATTCTACGTTTCTCCAGTGTTTTTCACCTATTCAAATTTATGGGGAAAAACGTAAGTAAAAAGTAATATAAAATGCATGCAAAAATGTGCATATTTTATGCAAAGTTTCGGGGTATTGCCCCTCCTCGGTGCCATGCATGAGATCTAATTTGGCTGCATGAGAGGCCTCTGAGGTTTAAGGGGTAACGTCTCTCCTTGTGGAGTGTGACATGTCAGTGTAAGGAGACTTATAGGTTTGCACAAAGGAAGGGCAAACACCCCAAAACATGAGTCTGCAAATTGAGATTCTGGTTTGACTTTTATCCTAAGTCATATAACAAGGTTCATTAAAGTGTCGATATTGACTTTTAGAATTGCTATTACCAATAGTTGACGCTAGAGTTCAAGTCCTCTTTCTTTCTGAGGAGGCAATTTTCATATTTCATTTCCTAGGGGAGCATTGCATTGTCTACAATTTTTGCCTAGATTTATCATTTAAATCAATACATAAATATTTGACTTTATTTTTGTAGTCCTTAATTCTCAAAAGAAACACAGCCATAAGTGCAAGAACAGTACGTTTGCATACTTACCTAGAAGACTGAAGGTTTTTTGAGTCTCCATCATATCTCTTCTGTCATCAACTCCTTCAATAACTATACAATCTCCCATATTTGTATAGTTAAAGTTCTCAGCATTCACTAAGAATGAGAAAAAAGCATGAAAGAGCTCCTTCTTTATGTACACTGTACATGTTCATAGCAAGTCAAAGTCGTTGTTGGACATACTTAGGTGAAGGCCTTTGAACTCAGGCTGAGACGCAGATGCGCAGAGCTGATAAAATATATGATAATTTCTTTCATTTTCTGACTACAATAAAAGAAAGAACAAAAATATAGCATAGAGGGTAAAAAATATCTTTGGTGTTTTTTTTTTTCAGTTATTGTTTTTATTACTCAGTGATTTGTTTGACTCACCTGAAATACAACTCTGGATTTTTCAAGGAGATAAGTTCTCAGGTTTGCACCAATTATCTGGTACCTCCTGTCAAAGCTAATTTCTGTATATTTCCCAAAACGACTGCTGTTATCATTTCTGGTGGTTTTCGCATTTCCAATAGCCTATAAATATCAGAATAAGAGCATTGTATTAGCCAGTACAAGATAGGGACATTTCCTCTCGATCATGCACAGGCACATTTTTATTTCTTTTTGTACATGTGGTTTTCTTCAGAGTTCCAAAATGTTTTCAAGTTGGGCCAATCACATAATTTTTGTGTTTTTCTTCATGATATGTAGGGCCTAATTTTTATATTCTTTATTTATTTATGTTTTATGTCCAAAAAGGATCACTAATAGTGATGAGCGAATATACTCGTTACTCGAGATTTCCTGAGCACGCTCGGGTGTCCTCTAAGTATTTTTTTGTGCTCGGAGATTTAGTTTTTTTCGTCGCAGCTGGATGATTTACAGCTACTAGCCTGCTGGATTACATGTGGGGATTCGCTAGCAACCAGGCAACCCCCACATGTACTTAGCCTGGCTAATAGCTGTAAATCATTCAGCTGCGGCGATCAGAACTAAATCTCCGAGCACTAAAAAAAAAATACTCGGAGGACACCCGAGCGTGCTCAGGAAATCTCGAGTAACAAGTATATTCGCTCATCACTAATCACAAACATACATTTTAAATGGTATTCTGCTTTCCGTTACAATTATTTTTATATATTTGACGTGATTTTTATTTTACAGGGAGAGGATTGCATCAATGTTTTGGAGTGGGATTGGCTTTCTTTTATGTTATTTTTTCCTGCTCCTTTAAATATTTAGGTTTTTTTTTCATTTATTTCACACATTCTGCCCTCCATTTTGTCATAAAACACCTATGAGGAAAGAAGATCATTTGAACATTTAAATAATTTCGATGTATATCTTATTGTCCCTGTAAGTGGCACTGACATACTAGCCTCAGGTACAGATGAAAGTCAGCCTCCTAGATGCACAACAGAGTTGATCTGGGTCTGTTAGGACCAAGCCGCTCCTGCTCCCTCCTCGGATCGCGATCACTGTCAGTGCTTCCTAATCTGTATACACAGCACCCCTTGGGCACTGTGTGTATAGGCAGAGGCGGGAATGAACCAACTCTGCATTCTGTATTGGGAGTCTGGCTGCTGGCTCCCGACTCCTGTAGCTACATGATCTCTGTGCAGCTGCTTACTATGCAATGATGTTTTATTTATGGTACAAAAGCAGTTAGGAATAACAATTTTCATACAGTTAAACATTCTATTGCACATAAAATTTAGAAATAACGAATTGTCATATTAGATAGCATGCTACTGTGCCTATCAGTATAGGGACAAGCACTGTCTCTTTTCATGGCGATAGATTGAGATCTCCTATGCCGTCCCCTGACACCCCAGGAGGAAACGCGTCGGGACAATGTACAAGGGACTCCTGAAACAATATCTTATATCCCATATTTATTATGGGGATTTTTTGATATTTACCTAGACTGTTGGAATTTTGTTTTGATATTACACCTGGTACTATTTATACCTCAGTGTGTTGCCATTGTGGATGGGGGAGATATATGGCACTACCAGATATGGTGACATCTCTGGTGCAAGGTTGACTGGTGGATATACCTTTGAGGCCACATGTTTTGGTGGGAACTAGTGATGAGGGAGTATGCTCATTAATCGAGTTTCTCCGAGGATGCTCGGGTGGTGTCGGAGTATTTCAGCATGCTCGGACATTTAGTTTATGTTGAGGCAGCTGCATGATTTGCGACTGCTAGACAGCTTGAATATATTTGGGGATTCCCTAAAAACAGGGAAGACCATTCAAGACCATTCCCGGTGACTACCTCTTGAAGCTCATCAAGAGAATGCCAAGAGTGTGCAAAGCAGTCTTCAAAGCAAAAGGCGGCTACTTTGAAAAACAAAGAATATAAGACATAATTTCAGTTGTTTTACACTTTTTTGTTAAGTATTTAATTCCACATGTGTTAATTCATAGTTTTGATGCCTTCAGTGTGAATGTACAATTTTCATAGTCATGAAAATACAGAAAAATCTTTAAATGAGAAGGTGTGTCCAAACTTTTGGTCTGTACTGTATGTACACATGGAAGTTTTTTTTAGGAATTTTTGGAATCGGTCCACTTCAAAATTCTTCTAAAATTTGTTTTAAAAAATCCTTGAAAGACATACTATCCATTTCTATTCTAACACCACCTAGCTGTTCATATTTTCAGTGTTTTGTGCATGTCACTTTCTGAAGCTGCAAAAAAAACCTCTTAAAAAAATAGCTTTCAGTAAATTAAAAACTAATCTAAAAATTCCACAAGGAAGGGTCAGAAGTGGTTTACACTTGAAAACTCGCTGTTTCTGAACACCCTAATAAAATTCTGTGTGCACATGGCCTTCTATGCTATAGTCACAGCCCCCCGAGGAAGCCCACGCGAAAAGCGCGTTGGGATGCCAACAACAGACCCCATATGGAGACTATGGGTAAGACCCTTATTGTAATTGTCTGCAGTCACATTTACTGCTTGATCACCGATGTTCCTTCTACTTGTGATTCATAATGGTAGCCTCTGAATGATCACTACTGAGTTCAGACTTTGGACATGTATACTGCCCTATTGCGGCTTTAAATGAAACAAAATCACTGCACTCATCCAGTTCAGATAAATTTTATTTGGGATACGATGATGAAGACGAAACGGTAGGTGATAAGGCAATTTTAACGTTTCGGCCACACAGTGGCCTTGATCACAATAAAGTGCTGTAACAAAAATAGAAAAAAATACAGTGTATCAACACATAATTATGCACAGTGCTACAGTACTATATACAAAATATACAGTCATAAGAAAAAGTTCTATATACAATCCTAGAGACTATAGAGGATATAGAAAACATGTCAGGAATCCATAATTAGCAAGCAAGCAGGTAAAGATCATAGTAATCCTGCAACCTATGTTAAAAAAAGTCATTAAACAGAGCCTGGTTTATCAAAGGTTGAGTCCAGTTATAAGTGAGACTATAAATCGTATGATACAGGAGGTAAAGACAGATGCACATACCCTTTGTGGTTGTTCGTTTCTATCATTTACGTCGTTCTAATATACTCAAAGGTGGAGATAGCCAAGTTTTAACCAGTTTACAGGTGATAGGAGATAATGAGAAAGCGCCACGTATCCATGCTGCTCTATAAATGTGTGTGTATACGTTTTATTCCCCCCAGGTTCCGAACCTTAAGTCCAATATTGCATACAGACTTGTAAACTCTGTAGGCGTTAAGCAATCAGTTGCGTATAGGGTTTAGACATATATAAATAAGTATTTACCCACATTAGGGATGCAAGGCCTGTGCTCCAACCATAGATTATCCGGGATGGTGTATATATGTCACTATACCATCTACCATACACAGGGTTAGCTGTAACACAAATAGATACGTACACGTGTTGCGTATAGATTGCTGCTGGGTTCTTAGTAAAGTACCAGGGTATAAATACAACAAAATGGCTCAATCTTACTTGCCCGTGTAACGTTTGGCCAGCAGGGACTGGAGAAAATTTGAGAAAACCGAGTTGAGCGCACACAATTGCACAGGGTGGATGTGGCCGCTTAAACCTGTGAATGGGTACGGCATGTCACTTAAAGTATCTGCATGTACGACTTATCTGTGGTATGTTGGTTGTCTCACATCCATTGGCAGCGCAGTGGGGAACGCGGTCAGAGTCCTGGGAGCCAGTGTTGGTGGTAAAGTGGGTGGTGCCGACACAGTCTGTCCTGGCAATGAAGGCGGCAGTGCCGTTACTGTGTAGCGCCACTCTATAACCGCTCCGGCCGGTCACGTGACCGGATGCACTGGAGGACGCCGGCACCTGCGCAGAATGTAATGGTGATAGTTACCATGGAGGTAACAGGCGCCTGCGCAGTAGGGTCGATCTCGGCGCATGCGCAGTGTACGGGAAAGACCGCAGGGACTGCTGCTCCCAGTGTGGAGATATAAGAGGGGGAAGGACGTACATGCTATTGATGTTGCACCTGTGAAGAGATCCGTGGATGGTAGTGTGGCCACTAACACTAGTGTGGTATGGCCAGTGTGGCGCATGTGCAATCACAACTGGGAGGGCAATAATGATAACAGCTGTTGCGATGGTAGGGTCCGCATGGAAGGGTATGGAGCACAATATCTTTACAATAAGAAATAATATGGCAGATGGATGTAAATACTATGGCCTCATGGATACACATGGATCACGCTGTCCCTCTAGTAGGAAATTATATAACAAAAAGAGCAACATATAATGAATGGGACATCAAATGAACAGAAAGTAGGAGTCCAAACTGAATTGATTATTCACAGAAAAAACCTTGAGTTGAAGGAAAAATAAAATGGATAAATATAAACAAATATGGGATAAAATGGAAAAAAAAGAAAATAATGAAAAAAATAAAGTGAAAAAAAACTATTAAGGGGTAAATGAAACTTGTATAACTCCTAAGGGGTAAACGTCTTACCATCCTGCGTAAATGGGGTATCAAGTCTACAAGTGCGATGGATCAATTCGCCTAGAGAAAACAAAAGCCTGGTTAGATTAGCCAATCAAGTTCCCTGTTTAGACCTCTAGGGTGGAGTGTATCTAACGTATAGATCCAAAATGTTTCTCTCTGTTTTAACAGTTGGACATGGTTGCCTCCCTTTCTTGGGCGTTGGACTTTCTCTATTATTTGAAATCTCAATTGAGCGACCGTGTGTTGAGCTTCCTTGAAATGCAAGGGAAGTGGTAGCCACTTCTTACCACACCTGATGGTGGACTTGTGGCTGGAGATCCTGTCTCTAATTGCTTGGGTAGTCTCGCCTACATAGAGTAGTCCACATGGGCATTTGATGACGTACACTACAAAATTAGATTCACACGTGTAATACTCTTTAATGGGAAAAGATTTCCCAGTACGGGGGTGTAATACTTCACTACCGTTAATGATGTTAGAGCAGCTCATACAATTTAGGCAAGGGAATGTGCCTGTCCTCCTTTGGCCTGTCAGTGTCCTGAGTGGAGATGGTTTAAATGTGCCCAAGTCGGCCCTAACAACTCTGTCCCTCACATTCCGTGGTCGTCTCATGCACATCAGGGGTGGTTCTTTAAACGTTTGGATGTGTGGATAGGCTTTCGTAAGAAGAGGCCAATGTCCCCGTATGAGGTTGTGGATTCTGCGCATGGTGGGGTGATGATTATGGACAAATGGAAGTCTGGGGTTCTTATGCGTGGTTATGGCTGTTTCATCTGTTTCATTGAGGGCTTTGGTAGATTCTAATTCGAGGAGCTTAGTTGGGTAGTTATGCGCCCTGAATTTGTCGGCCATTTCATGTACTCTGGTCTTCCTGGTCACGGGGTTGGAGACAATCCTCGTGACCCTCTTAAACTGTGATCTGGGGAGACTATCCTTAGTGGGTTTTGGATGACAACTATTGTATAACAGTAGGCTGTTACAGTCGGTTGGTTTCGTGTATATGTCCGTGCTAAGGTTACCGGATGCATCTTTCATAACCCTGGTGTCGAGGAATGAAATCTCCTGATCATGGTGTACCAGAGTAAATGATAGTTCTGGTCTAGCCGTGTTGATGGTATAGGGGGATCAAACTAGTCTCCGGGAGTTCTTTAATACCATCAACATGGCTAGACCAGAACTATCGTTTACTCTGGTACACTATGATGAGGAGATGTCAATCCTCGACACCAGGGTTATGAAAGATGCATCCGGTAACCTTAGCACGGACATATACACAAAACCAACCGACTGTAACAGCCTACTGTTATACAATAGTTGTCATCCAAAACCCACTAAGGATAGTCTCCCAAGATCACAGTTTGAGAGGGTCACGAGGATTGTCTCCAACCCCGTGACCAGGGAGACCAGAGTACATGAAATGGCCAAAAAATTCAGGGCGCGTAACTACCCAACTAAGCTCCTCGAATTAGAATCTACCAAAGCCCTCAATGAAACGGATGAAACAGCCATAACCACGCATAAGAACCCCAGACTTCCATTTGTACATAATCATCACCCCACCATGCGCAGAATCCACAACCTCATACGGGGACATTGGCCTCTTCTTACGAAAGCCTATCCACACATCCAAACGTTTAAAGATCCACCCCTGATGTGCATGAGACGACCACGGAATGTGAGGGACAGAGTTGTTAGGGCCGACTTGGGTACATCTAAACCATCTCCACTCAGGACACTGACAGGCCAAAGGAGGACAGGCACATTCCCTTGCCTAAATTGTATGAGCTGCTCTAACATCATTAAGGGTAGTGAAGTATTACACCCCCGTACTGGGAAATCTTTTCCCATTAAAGAGTACTACACGTGTGAATCTAATTTTGTAGTGTACGTCATCAAATGCCCATGTGGACTACTCTATGTAGGCGAGACTACCCAAGCAATTAGAGACAGGATCTCCAGCCACAAGTCCACCATCAGGTGTGGTAAGACATGGCTACCACTTCCCTTGCATTTCAAGGAAGCTCAACACACGGTCGGTCAATTGAGATTTCAAATAATAGAGAAAGTCCAATGCCCAAGAAGGGGAGGCAACCATGTCCAACTGTTAAAACAGAGAGAAACATTTTGGATCTATACGTTAGATACACTCCACCCTAGAGGTCTAAACAGGGAACTTGATTGGCTAATCTAACCAGGCTTTTGTTTTCTCTAGGCGAATTGATCCATCGCACTTGTAGACTTGATACCCCATTTACGCAGGATGGTAAGACGTTTACCCCTTAGGAGTTATACAAGTTTCATTTACCCCTTAATAGTTTTTTTTTTTAACTTTTTTAACTTTTTTATTTTTTATTTTTTTCATTATTTTCTTTTTATTCCATTTTATCCCATATTTGTTTATATTTATCCATTTTATTTTTCCTTCAACTCAAGGTTTTTTCTGTGATTAATCAATTCAGTGTGGACTCCTACTTTCTGTTCATTTCATGTCCCATTCATTATATGTTGCTCTTTTTGTTATATCATTTCCTACTAGAGGGACAGCGTGATCCATGTGTATCCATGCAGCCATAGTATTTACATCCATCTGCCATAATATTTCTTATTGTAAAGATATTGTGCTCCATACCCTTCCATGCGGACCCTACCATCGCAACAGCTGTTACCATTATTGCCCCCCCAGTTGTGATTGCACATGCGCCACACTGGCCATACCACACTAGTGTTAGTGGCCACACTACCATCCACGGATCTCTTCACAGGTGCCACATCAATAGCATGTACGTCCTTCCCCCTCTTATATCGCCACACTGGGAGCAGCAGTCCCTGCGGTCTTTCCCGTACACTGCACATGCGCCGAGATCGACCCTACTGCGCAGGCGCCTGTTACCTCCATGGTAACTATCACCATTACATTCTGCGCAGATGCCGGCGTCCTCCAGTGTATCCGGTCACGTGACCGGCTGGAGCGGTTATAGAGCGGCGCTACATAGTAACGGCACTGCCGCCTTCATTGCCAGGACACAGACTGTGTCGGCACCTCCCACTTTACCACCAACGCTGGCTCCCAGGACTCTGACCGCATTCCCCACTGCGCTGCCAATGGATGTGAGACAACCAACATACCACAGATAAGTCGTACATGCAGATACTTTAAGTGACATGCCATACCCATTCACAGGTTTAAGCGGCCACATCCACCCTGTGCAATTGTGTGTGCTCAACTCGGTTTTCTCAAATTTTCTCCAGTCCCTGCTGGCCAAACGTTACACGGGCAAGTAAGATTGAGCCATTTTGTTGTATTTATACCCTGGTACTTTACTAAGAACCCAGCAGCAATCTATACGCAACACGTGTACGTATCTATTTGTGTTACAGCTAACCCTGTGTATGGTAGATGGTATAGTGACATATATACACCATCCCGGATAATCTATGGTTGGAGCACAGGCCTTGCATCCCTAATGTGGGTAAATACTTATTTATATATGTCTAAACCCTATACGCAACTGATTGCTTAACGCCTACAGAGTTTACAAGTCTGTATGCAATATTGGACTTAAGGTTCGGAACCTGGGGGGAATAAAACGTATACACACACATTTATAGAGCAGCATGGATACGTGGCGCTTTCTCATTGTCTCCTATCACCTCTAAGCAGGTTAAAACTTGGCTATCTCCACCTTTGAGTATATTAGAACGACGTAAATGATAGAAACGAACAACCACAAAGGGTATGTGCATCTGTCTTTACCTCCTGTATCATACGATTTATAGTCTCACTTATAACTGGACTCAACCTTTGATAAACCAGGCTCTGTTTAATGACTTTTTTTAACATAGGTTGCAGGATTACTATGATCTTTACCTGCTTGCTTGCTAATTATGGATTCCTGACATGTTTTCTATATCCTCTATAGTCTCTAGGATTGTATATAGAACTTTTTCTTATGACTGTATATTTTGTATATAGTACTGTAGCACTGTGCATAATTATGTGTTGATACACTGTATTTTTTTCTATTTTTGTTACAGCACTTTATTGTGATCAAGGCCACTGTGTGGCCGAAACGTTAAAATTGCCTTATCACCTACCGTTTCGTCTTCATCATCATATCCCAAATAAAATGTTCACTTCAGCAAAATTTATCTGAACTGGATGAGTGCAGTGATTTCGTTTCATTTTAAGTATTTATGGGGCCATTGGCTCCGTTCACTTGCACCATCAGACTCTGTAAATAGTCGAGTGCTAGCTCTTCGTTCCTTCTACTCTATTGCGGCTTTAGACATTTGAGGCACATTGTGAATTTACATTGGGATTGGGCAGGAATGATATGAAACACTGGTACTTTACATGTAATGCTGCTACTCTTACTGGTATCCCATCCACTTTATATTTGTGGGTCTGTGTGCTTTTTGCACTTTTGTTCCGCACTATTCATTCTTGTCATTTTCATTGCACTTGTATCTATACATTGTTGTTTTAAATCATGTGTTTAATAAAATTGGTTACTTTTTATCCTTTGGACCTTCCCTCTTTTTTTTTTTCCTTTTTGTGCTTGTGAGATATATATGAGAGTGTCCTATTGTACCTAGACCCTCTTTACCACTTGGAATAGGGTCTTATTTGTTTTCTGTTCAATGGATCTTGTTTCCATAGCCTTAGAGTGAGTGCACACATTCAGTATTTGAGGAAGCAAAATCTCCTGAAAATCTGCTGCATATTGGTATTGATGTGTTGGCAGGAAAAACGCAGCATAAAATATATACATTTTTTATGTGTGTTTGATGCATTTTTCCCATTCATTAGCATGGATGAAATCTGCAGCAAAAATGCTTCAAGAATTGACATGCTGCAATTATCAATTTGCTGCAAATCTGCAAAGAAAAATTAAGCAACGTCTGCCTGAGATTTCAGGAATCACATTCACTTTGCTGGTACTAGGAAATCCTTCAGGATTTGTGACATATCTGCGAAAAAAATAGAAGAAAAACACAACAAAACCGCAACGTGTAAACAGACTTTTAAACATTTGTTTTTTAAAGAAGTACAAGTACTAATGGTTTCTATAGGGAACCAGACTCAGGTTCCTCAGACTCCTGAACAAAAATTCTGCTTAGTAATGTAGTGATTTTGGAACAGAAAAATGCACTAGAGATCAAAAGCAAAAAAAAATGGATATTACAAAAACATTAAAAGAAATATAATTTGTTCTGACCAAACTTTTATTGTTGTGATCTGAAGAGGGATGCCTAATCTTCAACATTTACCTCTGTTATTGGATTGGACGCCAGCACCCTATCCTCCACATTGGCTTTGCTGCTTGATTTACTGACTGTAGCAAAGTAGCGCATGGCATATCTCGCAGACACTGTCTTCCCAGCTCCAGACTCTCCACTCACAATGATTGACTGATTCTTATTGTTCCTGTTATTGGAGAAAATCCATGAACAATAACCCTACATGATGAACAATGTCCTGCAAAAGCTAAGACGCCTAAAAGATGCCATATTTCAGTCTCTTTAGCAGTGTGGATAAAGATATAAATGACAGTTCCTGAATGATTTCCGAATCTATGCCAGAAGAAAATCAGAGAAGAATTTTAAAAATACATCAAAGATTCACATGTGCAACAGTTTTCTGAAGGTAAAAAGTCACAAATTATGGAACGGGTCATATTTGCACAATTAAATGTGCCGTTTTTACCTCTTGAAAAATGTCACATAAGGCTGGTTTCACACGTCAGTGGCTCTGGTACATGTGGTGACAGTTTTCTCACGTACCGGAGAGACTGACTCACGTAGACACATTAAAATCAATGTGTCTCTGCACATGTCAGCGTGTTTTCATGGACCGTGTGTCCATTTGAAAAACACGGAGACATGTCAGTGTTCGTGGGAGTGCACGTATCACACGGACCCATTAAAGTCAATGGGTCCGTGTAAAACACGTACCGCACACGGATGCTGTCCATGTGCCGTCCGTGTGCCGTGCAGGAGACAGCGCTACAGTAAGCGCTGTCCCCCCAGCTTGTGGTGCTGAAGCCGCCATTCATTTCTTCTCTACAGCAGCGTTCGCTGGAGAGAAGGAATGAAAAATCATTGTTTTTTTTATTTTTTTTGTGTTTAAAATAAAGATCCTTGTCACCACACCCCTCCCACCCCCTGTGTGCCCGCCCGCTGGAAATAAAATACTCACCCGGCTCCCTCGATGCTTCCTCACCACCGCAGCTTGTCCTGTATGAGCGGTCACGTGGTGCCGCTCATTACAGTGATTAATATGCGGCTCCACCTCCCATAGGGGTGGAGCCCCATATTCATCACTGTAATGAGTGGCACCACGTGACCGCTCATACAGGAAGAGCTGCGGCGCTGAGAGGAAGCATCGAGGGAGCCGGGTGAGTATTTTATTTCCAGCGGGCGGGCGCACAGGGGGTGGGAGGGGGGGGGGGTGACAAGGATCTTTATTTTAAACACAAAAAAAATAAAAAAACAATGATTTTTCATTCCTCTCCAGCGAACGCTGCTGGGAAGGAATGAATTCCGGCTTCAGCACCAGATGCAGGGGACAGCGCTTATCTCTAGCGCTGTCTCCTGCATGGTCCGTGTGGTACCCAGTTGGCACACGGGCGGCACACGGCTGCCGCACGTGTGCCACACTGATGTGCCAAGTGAGCACACGGACACACGGACACGGATAACTCCGGTACCGGTTTTTCCGGTACCGGAATTATCTGGACATGTGAGACTGGCCTAAAGTGGACAGAAGTAATGTCTATACAGCGCTGCAGTATCTTATGGCGCTATGTAAGTAGTATAAATTAATAGCATAAACAAGTGTATCCAGGAGGGCTTTTGTTTTATCAGTTCGACAATTTTCTGGATACTGATGATTAATGTAGTGTGAATCAGTGCCAGCTTATAGCAGTCGTACATCTCAATTTTTTGAGTAAGGATAGCCAATAGTGATGAGCGAATATACTCGGTACTCGAGATTTCTCGAGCACGCTCGGGTGTCCTCCAAGTATTTGTAAGTGCTCAGAGATTTAGTTTTTCTTGCCGCAGCTGAATGATTTACATCTGTTAGCCAGCTTAAGTACATGTGGGGGTTGCCAGGTTGCTAGGGAATCCCCACATGTACTTATGCTGGCTAACAGATGTAAATCATTCAGCTGCGGCGCTGAAAACTAAATCTCCGAGCACGTACAAATACTCGGAGGACACCCGAACGTGCTTGGGAAATCTCGAGTACCGAGTATATTCGCTCATCACTAATAGCCAAAGAATTATGGCGTCACAGTAAATTTCCACTTTAAGAAGCAGTGTTACACTGACCTGGAAAGGATCGCTAAAAAAAACATCAGTCATTTAGAAAAATATAGTATATGACTGCAAATTGCATTTGTGATATTAAAAAGTAATAAATTAACTATTCCCATAAAGTCTTAAATTAGTATTATAATAAAAACATTTTAGTTGACCTAAAGAAGAACTCCCGCCAAATGAGTTATTGCCTAAACTGGTGTAAATGGAACTGTAGTATAGTGTAAGCATTTTACTATACTTCTTTGGTCTCCAGCACTGCTCCCGTCCTTTTCTGGGTTAAGTGAAGACTATTATGACTTGCCAGCTCACACTGTGCTCTGTGTGTGAGCCAGACCACTTTTTTACAATGTAATCCTTTGGAGCCTTGTTGAACGATCCGTAGACTTACATCGTAATAGCTCCATCTGGCTCACATGTAGGTGGTCAGCTCCTGTCAAGAACTGAATTACACTGTGACTTTGAGAGACAATACTCTCTTCTGATTTGGGTGCACTTGGACTAGTCCTTTTCCCCACTGCAGCTTGCTGTGTGTTGGTTTGAACAATAAGCAGGAAGTGTGTGTTCAGGAAGTGTAGAGGAGACTTGTGCCTGGGTGAGAGACAGTACAATAAGTGTGTCCTGACACTGATAGACTGGTAAATGAACTAATGGCTTCAAGGGAGAATATAGTGCCCAGTTACATCAGGACCGATCACGAGGACTGTGTTAGAAGGAAATAGTTGCATCGCACAGCCAAAGTAGTTCTCCCTGAGCACCTGTAACCTGAGCATTGAAAGTGGTAACGAGATTTGCCTGGACCTGAGAGAAGACTGATCCATTGAATTGAAGAGCTCAGAACATCAAACTATCAGGCTTTCTCCTAAGCGCTACAGAACTTTGAGTGTGTCACTGGTGTTCAACTGTGTTAGGGTGCAGAGCAGGCTTCTGTAGCTAGGTGCTGTAGCAGAGTGGCCCAATTATTGGAAGTCAGGTAGGAAGTTAGAAGAGAGCAGTTTGTAGAAACTGTTTATATTGTTGTATTGAACTTTGTCTTGCCATAGATGAGCGCAGCTTGCTTGACAGGCTCCAGCTATCTCTCGTGGTATCTATTATTACCATTATCATTACAAGAACCGTCTTATTTTCCAACATTTAATCCTGTGTCTTTCAATAAAGCTGATGTTTTGTTTCTGCCTCCTCGTCTACTGCACCATATTTGAGTACAGCCCGGTGGTGTCATTCAGTCATCCCTACAAGTGACCCTGCTGCAGCACCACTTAAAGGGGGTACAGGGCCGGTTGCTATGGGTTGGAAAGGAGCTCTCTTTGCCCTGAAACCCCTCTTCTAAATAGGAATGAGACATGAGTTTGATGTGCTGTTGAATTCTTTCTGCACTCACTTGTAGTTCGGGAGTTTGTTACCTCCCTGTCAGTACTGGATTCAGCTGCACACATGACAGGAGACCTTAGGTCAGCTTAAGCAGCTTTGATTTTACTGTGCAATTCGGATACATGTGGTTGAGGCACACAGAGTGAGACATAATCCCCCTCCAGATGATGTTCCCTTTGTACAGTGTACTATCAGTCCTTTACTCCGTTCTGTCCGACCTGCACTCTGCCTCAACAGCTCCTGTTGGTACCAGGGACTTTCCATTCGGCATAACAGCTTCCCTGGGACCCACCATCTTTCCCTCTAACTGGGACCTGACAGGCATCTTCCTCACAGGGGGAACAGAGATATGGCACCCAAGCCTCTTTTCAGCCCTAGGCTCAAGACTGCCCTGAGATCTGCACGAAACTTAAGATGTGTCCTCATAATGTTTGGGGACTTGACACTGATAGAACCACCGTCTCTGATGTATCAATGCCTTGAAACCTGTCAATACTGCCACTGTTGAGCACTTCCTCTGACTGAGCTCTCCTCCAGGAGCGCCTGACTTTCAACTTGACTCTCAACCTGACTGACTAGAGCAGGAAGTGGGCTAAATGCAAGCTGTTAACTATATACTACCCTGAGTGATGCAAACTATATTCCTATGCCTTGTAATGGTTCCTTTAGATGAGAGACCTCTTCAATCCCTGGGAATGGCCTTGAGGCAAAGCATCCAGGAACTCCAAGACACAAACCTGCCATAAGAATAAAATGCAAAACTTTATAAAAACATGTAACCATAAAACATTCATATACCTCATTGTTCACATTAAGTTTTCTCGACCCGACGTCTTCTTCTACATCCCTACACACACATAGAGTACAGTGTGAGCTGGCAAGTTGGAATAATCGTCAAAGGACCGAGAAGAGGACAGGAGCGGTGCTGGAGATCGAGGAAGTATATTACCTCACTTATCCTATATTACATATACATTTATACAGGTTTATCAATAAAAAGTTTGGTGGGAGGACTGCTCCTTTAACGTAACACTCTAGACAGAACTCATTAACTGTTATATCTAGTGTATTGCTTGGACAAAATATAAGAATCGTCTCTTTTCTGTATGTTATATTCTTATTCCATGAAGAAATTCCTTAGGACCTGTATTAGGTATAACATAGCACATCAGTTATGCCTGGAAATTTCCTTTAAACCTATAGCCATCTTGAAAGTTTAGGGGAAAGTCTGAGTACAACAACTGTACTGATTGCTTGTACATTTTATAAATATAACAAAGGTAAACTATTTGCCCACATAAAAACATCAAAGGGGTCGTCTTCTCATTCATCTTCCCAGTGGATGAACATGAACCCAGGTGATTAAAAAGGATTCCACAGGTAAACAACCAGCTACGTAGATGGTGACGTGAGCAACGGTTTTGTTTTTTTGACCATGGAGTGAATTACCTGTATGACACATAAATGGTAGACGCCGAGCTACACTCATCAGGAGAGCTTTAAACTAGAGTAATATGGTATGGGAAATATACGGCTATGAAAAAAATATGCAGCTAACTAATTTTTTCAGAACCCTGCTATTAGAATTGTAAATAAAGAACAAAAACAACAAACTCTAAATGAAAATAGAGGGGGAGGAGAAACCGACTACAAACTAAAATGTGTCTATACAAATGCACTGAGTATGGAAAATAAACAAGGAGAATTGGAGCAGCTAACACAGGAAGAGAGATATGATGTCATAGGTATAATTGAAACTTGGCGGGATGATACACATGATTGGAATACAAACCTTGAAGGCTACAACTTATTTATTAGAATCAGGATTAAGCAGACAGGAGGAGGTACTGCATTGTACATTCGGAAAATGTATATCTCCACAGAAATCCAAGCTTCAGAGACTGGTAGTTCTGTAGAAACTATTTGGGCAAGAATACAAGGAGAGAAGAACAGAAAATACACTATTGCAGGTGTTTATCATATGCCACCTGGACAGACTGAAGATATGGATGAACTCTTTTTACAACAGCTCTGTTCTAAAAAAAAAACAAAAAAAAAAAACAACATAGTGATCATGTGAGATTTTAACTATCCAGATATTTGTTGGGAATCACTCTCAGGCAAAAGTAATGGGTCCAGAAAATTCTTATCTTCTTTTCCTGACAACTTTATCTTTCAAAAGGTAGAAGAGAGAACAAGAGGCTCTGCAATCTTGGACCTAATTCTTACCAACAGGGAGGAAGTGGTTTAGCAAGTAAAGGTGGCTGGGAACTTAGGAGGTGGCAATCATGCTATCCTCGATGGATTACAAAAGGAGGAAGACCTGTGAGGACTCATACTTTAAAGTTGAACTTCAGAAAGGCAGATTTTAATTGATTCAAAAAGAGGGTAGGAAAGGTCCAAAAACTAGATGTTCTAAACGACAAAAATGTCCAAGAAGGATGGGAGATTTTGCTGAATTAAATTCTTACTGCACAATCTGTAGCAACCCCGATAAAAAGGAAGAATTGGAAGTTTATGGCTACGCTCACATTTGCGTTGTTGGGCGCAGCGTCGGCGACGCAACCAACGCCGCATGTACACAACGCAGCGTTTTGCGACGCATGCGTTGTCATAAGATAGTAAAGATCAGGAATTTCGGCGCAGGGAAAACGCTACAAGTAGCGTCCTCTGAGCCCTGTCTTGTGCGTCAATATGACGCATGCGTCGTAAAACGCATTACAACGCATACCGGCGCGTGTCCATGCGCCCCCCATGTTAAAGAAAGGGGCGCATGATGCATGCATCGGTATCCGTCGACGACACTGCACCCAACAACGCAAATGTGAACGTAGCCTAAGGCTACATTCCCATATCCGTCAGTACGGGGCCGTCGCAAACCATCGGCCCGACGGACGTTGTGCTAAATTTAGCACAACGTGGGCAGCGGATGCAGTTTTACAACGCATCCGCTGCCCATTGTGAGTTCCGGGGAGGAGGGGGCGGAGTTTTGGCCGCGCATGCGTGGTCGAAAATGGCAGACCCGTCGCACAAAAAAAAGTTACATTGAAGGTTTTTTTGTGCGTCGCGGCAGCCAAAATACGATGCATCCGTTGCACGACGGATGCGACGTGTGGCCATATGTCGCAATGCGTCGCTAATGCAAGTCTATGGAGAAAAACGCATCCTGCAGGGCAACTTTGCAGGATGCATTTTTTCCCTCGGTGCGTAGTGGGGGTGTGAGATTGGTGACACAGGGGGACGCCTCTGTAGTCGTTTCTGTAAAGAGTTCATCTTGTGGCAGATGCATGCGTGAAAATAAACGTTCAGGTCCGGACCTGTGTGTGAATGAGTATGTATGGGTGTCCACCAAAAACATCAGGTGGAAGTGTGCAACTGGTACCTGGAGTTCCAGGGTGATTGGGCCATATCGGGTGTCAGCCATTCTCAGCCCGGGGACTTTTCAGTTGGAGTTACCCCGTTATGCATGTACACAACTCATTCCCCAGGTCGGCGCTCTGGAGATTTGTGGCATTTTCATCAGGCCACGTTTGCCAAAAACCTGGGAGTCAGGTAACTGCCGAGGTGAACTCTGGTGGATCGAGGAGTCCTCACCGTAGGTTGTTATCTGGTGAGGTCTGGTGTTGAGTGTCCAGAGGCCCCTCATTGAAAGAGGGGTACTGTCACGATCCATATTTGGATCTGTGACAGATCTGGTTTTCCTCTGACTAAAACCTTTTTTCCTTTCTGGTCATCAGGGGTTAATGCAGTTTTTTTCCCCCGGTGGTGTTATTGCATTATTTTGCTGCTGGGTCAGCTGATGTTGGTGGTGACCACTCCCACCATCCTTCATAAGGTCACCTGGTGCATCAGCTGACTGTTTGTTATACAGGTCCTTCAGGAGATCAACCAAGCAGGTGGACAGAGTTTTCTGAGTGCAGTGGTTTTTCTGCTGAATACTCATACCTAGTGCATTACTCTGCTGTACTGTGCATTGCAGCAGAGAAAGTTAAGTGTTGTTTGCTTATACCTTGTTTGTCAAACTTTTCCCTTTAGTGCAGCGGTGGGACCAGTGCTCTCACTAGCCAATTTCCTACCCAGGGATAGGTGCAGGGCGAGCGAGGGCCAAGGTATCTTGCTCGACGACAGGTTGAAAGAACCTGTATAGGGATGTCAGGAAATTTAGGGCACATCCTTAGGAGAGTGCAGGAGGTGTCCATTTCCCCGTTCCCTATCGCAGGGCCCACCGTTGTTATTGTGACCCCGGTGTTCCCTTGTCAGTTCCGCCATTTTATGACCGACCACCCGTTGGGTCGTGTCACTCTTGGACAGTCACTTTATGACAGTGAGGTTTGCAAGATAGACCAAAAGAAGTAAAAAAGGATTTTGGGGGTATGTCAAAAGCAAACAAAAATCAAAGATGCCATAGGATTATTACAGGATGAAAAGGGTGAAGTGGTCAAAAATGATGTTGAGAATGTCAAAACTTTTAAATTCCTATTTTGCATCTGTATTCTCTAAGAAAGCAATTGTAACATCAACTGACCTTCCCGGTTCCATTGAAGGAATAAAAGAATCCACACGATCTATAAACAGAGAGATGGTGAGGGAACTAAAATCTCCTGATCCAGATGAATTACATCCTAGGGTACTGAAAAAGTTAGCAGAGATAATTTCAGAACCACTAGCCAAAATCTTTGAAAAATCCCGGAGAACAGGAGAAGTCCAGAAGATTGGAGAAGGGCAAATGTTGTCCCTATCTTCAAAAAAGAAAAGAAGATGGAGCCAGGAAATTACAGGCCAGTGAGACTTTCTTTTATACCAGGAAAAATCTTTGAACAAATTAATGAACAGCATGTATGTTAGCACTTGAATATGAATACAGTAATTAACCAGAGCCAGTATGAATATTAGAGAAAACCTTTTGACAGTGAGGCTATGTGCACACGTTCAGGTTTCTTCGCGTTATTTTTGCGTTTTTCGCGATAAAAATGCTATAAAAACTCATTAAAAACGCATACATTATGCATGCTATCATTTAGGCTATGTGCACACGTTCAGTTTTTTTCGCGATAAAAACGCTATAAAAACTAATTAAAAATGCATACATTATGCATCCTATCATTTAGAATGCATTCTGCATGTTTTGTGCACATGATGCGTTTTTTTTTCCGCAAAAAAAACGCATCGCGGTAAAAAAAAGTAGCATGTTCATTAATTTTGCGGATTTTCCGCGTTTTTCCGGCAATTCTATGCATTGGAAAAAACAGCAAAAAAAAAAAAGCACAAAAAACGCGTCAAAAACGCGAAAAAAAATGCATGCGGATTTCTGGCAGAAATGTCTGGTTTTTGTCAGGAAAATTTCTGCAAGAAATCCAGACGTGTGCACATCCCCTTAGAATGCATTCTGCATGTTTTGTGCACATGGTGCTTTTTTTTTCTCGAAAAAAACGCATCGCGGTAAAAAAAAGCAGCATGTTCATTAATTTTGCGGATCTTCCGCGTTTTTCCCGCAATTCTATGCATTTGGAAAAAAACGCACAAAAAACGCACAAAAACGCGTCAAAAGCGCATGAAAAAACGCGAAAAAAACGCATGCGGATTTCTGGCAGAAATGTCCGGTTTTTGTCAGGAAAATTTCTGCAAGAAATCCTGACGTGTGCACATACCCTGAAGGTTATCAATGAGTGGAACAAGTTGCCACGTAAAGTGGAGAGTTTTCAGTCAATGGAAGTCTTCAAACAGAGGTAATGCTACGTTCACATTTGCGGTGTGCGCCGCAGCGTCGGGCGCCGCAGCGTCGCCGCATGCGTCATGCGCCCCTATATTTAACATGGGGGCGCATGGACATGCGTCGCACTTGCGTTTTGCGCCGCATGCGTCCCTGCGGCGCCCACGTCTGGGCGCAGAGGACGCAGCCAGTTGCATTTTTGCTGCGTCCAAAATCAATGAAAAAAAGGACGCATGCGGCGCAAAACGCAGCGTTGTGCATGCGTTTTGCTGCATTTTGGTTTGCGTTGTGCGTTGCGGCGCCGACGCTGCGGCGCACAACGCAAATGTGAACGTACCCTTAGACAGACATCTGTCTGAGATGGTTTAGTGAATACTGCGTTGCATTGAGCAGGCGGTTGGACACGAAGGCCCTTGAGGTCCATTCCAACTCTAACATTCTATGATTCTATGAACCCTCACATTGCAGTGAGTGTTAAGTGAAGCCGTACACATCTAATTGACACATGACCACATGTATACAAATCGCATACTTGCAGTGACGTGCCCAGCACCAAAGAATCCTCAAAGCGAGCAGTGTGCGCAATGTGAGGATTCACAAGTCTGCAGTCAGATAGAATGACTGCAGACTTGTTGCATAAGACCAGATAGCCGCTTTAACACTGTAGGCATCAGATATTTGACAATTTTAATGCATGCTTGCAGAAATAGTTTCTAATATCTACCCAGGTGACTGTGTTCCTGTGACAATTCTTGAATGGAATCTGTCACCAGGTTAATGCCACCTAATCCCAGAGCATCATAATGTAGGGACAGAGATCCGGATCCCAGTGATGTGTCACTTACTTGATCTAGTTTTGGTAAAATCACTCTATCAGAAAAAGATTATCACCATAGGACTAATAAACCTGCTGCCATGAAGTACTTCATATTCATGAGCTCTGTATATCTGCACCTCCACCAATGATTGGCAGCTCTCTGCCTAAGCGCAGTGCACACAAATGGTGACAATCAGTAGTGTGGGAGGGGGTTACACCAGGTGAAGAATTCAGAGAAATGGTAGATCTGGTGCAAATAAAACAATTTTGAATCATATCTACGACCCACAGCTCAGTAAGTGACAAATCTGTGGAATAAGGGTCCCTGCCCTTACATGGTACTGCTCTCACATGGGGTAGCAAAAACCTGGTGAAGGATTCCTTTTAAAATTAAAGTACAGAAATTCAGTTATTAATGAATTAGTATAGCTAATAGTTTGTTGTAATTGTAATATTTGTTGGATTGCAATAACTCCACATTGAAATTACCTGGCCATTTGTTTGTATGCTTCTTCGGCCACAGCAAATATATGTGGGTCCATGTCTCCCATATTTTGCCCACTGTACGCATGAATAATTGCATCTCCATAGATTGGCAGTTCCTTATATGGATTTATTGCAACAAGAATAATACCTACAGAAAAGAAAAATGTTTTCATTTTTTCAGTATGCATAAAATACCCATACATGAAAATATTAATGGCTAACTATGACATTTATACTAGATGTGATAGATAATTATTACGGTTCTTAATGTTACAGATCAGTGGATCAATCCATTGAAGATCAGATTTGAAGTTGACTTTCTTGAAATTTGTGGTTCCACTTGCATTTGAACAATCTGACATTCAATTTGCGAGTATCATCAAAAAAAAATACATACCCCGAGCCATTTCACACACTGCTGAAGACTAAGTGAGCCGGCTAATGGCATCAAGCAAAACCTTCCGCATAATGCCCTGCAACAATCATTTCACATGGTCTAGCACTGCCAATCGGATGTCCATCACAGCCAGTAAAACAGATAGGAGCTGGCCAAGGAGTGCCATTTTATTGTTGTACTGTGGAGGGATAGGAGCTCAGAGCACACAGCATAGGGATAGAAAATGGCCTAATGCCATTGTGGTGTGCTACGTCACTGCTGATGTACCAGATTAAAGATGGGAGAGATAGTCTTAGTTTGTGAAGACTAAGCCAAGAATTCAAATGATAAATAAGGAACTGTTGTTCTTGTATATTCAGCACTATGATCGGTGAAATACTGCTTTAACAGCACCTTAATAACTGCATTTTTATCAGTATTAAACCCCTCAGTGCTAATGTGCAACTAAAACAAATTCTGAATCCAAAGTTTGTGCTTCACTGAAAGAGATCCCTGTATTTTGAGACGTGCACGAAAATTTATTTTGAGGGAAATCTCCATAATCCTGAAACTTAAAAACTATTGTTTACCTCCAAAGTGTGTGCGTTGTTTGAAATAATATTTGTAGCTTACTTCATTGCTGTAGGAGTCTAATATAAAATTTGCACACACGCCACTTGAATACAGCATCCATTTGCAGGTTCTTGCTTTTCAGACATGATTCTCTGGTCCCATCTTATTTTCTAAAGGAACATGGCACCTTTAACATAAAAGATCTCTTTTTATTTATTTTTTGTTTTAATTGTCCCGCTGTTGATGCGGGTATGTTTCCAGTTGTGACACTACATGTGGCAACTTTGCAAACTAACATGTTCAGTTATCTTAACTTACATTTTAGTTTGATTTAAAGGGAAGAAGGGGGTTCTCAATACTAAAAATAAATAAAAGAATGATAGCAAACAAAAACAACAATTAAAGAAAAAAGTTAAAGGTATGTTCTGAAAAACAAACTAATTTTAATCCTAAATGCCTATCTATTTAATGACAATCTTATAATACAGTTTATAATATTTATAATAAATTTAATAATTTATTTAGTTTATAATACACTTTAATTAAAATTCCTTATCCTTCCCTCACTAAACTATTAAATTGATTTTATTTTTTTTACGACTTCCTCATGGATGACACTTCATTTTAGAATCCAAGTGCATGCTGTAATACTCAAACGAAGGGTCACTGCTGCAGCCTCTGCTCCCTCCCTGAAACAAAGCATAATCAGTGACCTCCACTTCAGGGGCTAGTCTCTGCTTTAGGGCTGTCCCACACGTCCAGATAATTCCGGTACCGGAAAAAATCGGTACCGGAGTTATCCGTGTCCGTGTGCCCGTGAGCTCACGTAGGCCATGTGCCGAGTGGGTACCACACGGAGCGTGCAGGAGACAGCGCTAAAGTTTAGCGCTGTCCCCTGCATCGTGCTGAAGCCACGATTCATATCTTCTGTACAGCAGCGTTTGCTGCATAGAAGATATGAATAATAGTGTTTAAAAAAAAGATCTATCTGTCCGCCGCCCTCCCACCCCCCGTGCGCCCCCCCGCTGTTCTGAAAATACTCACCCGCTTCCCTCGTTGGCTGTCGCTGCTTCCTGTCCTGGCCGCGCCTTCTACTGTATGCGGTCACGTGGGGCCGCCGATTACAGTCATGAATATGCGGCTCCACCTCCCATAGGGGTGGAGCCGCATATTCATTACTGTAAATGAGCTGTTACCCTTGGTAAAATAAAACAAAATGGAGCTGAAGTAAATTTTTTGTGAAAAAAGTTAAATGTTCATTTTTTTTAAACATTCCAAAAATTCCTGTAAAACACCTGAAGGGTTAATAAATTTCTTGAATGAGGTTTTGAGCACCTTGAGGGGTGCAGTTTTTAGAATGGTGTCACACTTGGTTATTTTCTATCATATAGACCCCTCAAAATGACTTCAAATGTGATGTGGTCCCTAAAAATATTGGTGTTGTAAAAATGAGAAATTGCTGGTCAACTTTTAACCCTTATAACTCCCTAACAAAAAAAAATTTTGGTTCCAAAATTGTGTTGATGTAAAGTAGACATGTGGGAGATGTTACTTATTAATTATTTTTTGTGACATATCTTTGTGATTTAAGGGCATAAAAATTAAAAGTTGGAAAATTGCAACATTTTCAAAATTTTCGCCAAATGTCCATTTTTTTCACAAATAAACGCAAGTCATATCGAAGAAATGTTAACACTATCATGAAGTACAATATGTTTAAGAGAAAACAATGTCAGAATCGCCAAGATCCGTTGAAGCGTTCCAGAGTTATAACCTCATAAAGGGACAGTAGTCAGAATTGTAAAAATTGGCCTGGTCATTAACGTGCAAACCACCCTTGGGGCTTAAGGGGTTAACCAAAAAATAAAAAAGTTATGGCTCTGGGATGAAAGGGAGCAAAATAGTAAGAGCAAAACCAAAAATACCTCTGGTCGTTAAGGGGTTAATGCACAAGTGTTTTTTTTTTTCAAGCATTAACTGGAAAATATTAACGCAATAAACATAATTACAATAATGTAAGAACATTGTGGATGTGAACGTGATAATATTTGCACAGGTGTGTTTATCTAAGCAACCTTCAACTACTTATTTCACATTTTTGTACGTTTATTAGTCATGGGAACAAAAATAGCTGTGACTTGCTCTAACAGTGTTGGACAAATCCCAAAATCCAAACATCCAGCACTCATTAGCATTTGCAACTAGAACCTTGATCAGGCCAGATTTACACATGGGGTTTTCATTTGCTGTTTGAAGCAGTTTTTCATGTGCAAAGAGATGGACATATTGCCCTGCTCCCCCTTGAAGACATCAGTGCTATAATGTGATGTGTAATCTGAATAATATATACCAGAAAATCAAGAAGAACAGCATCCAATCCGGGTGAAAAAACAAAAATACCTCTATTTTGCCATAATGCGACGTTTCGACCAATTGTAGGTCTTTTTCAAGCTAGAAAAAGACCTACAATTGGTCGAAACATCGCATTGTGGCAAAATAAAGAGGTATTTTTGTTTTTTTCACCCAGATTGGATGCTGTTCTTCTTGATTTTCTGGTATACATTTTTCCTATTGGGTCCTATGGATTCTGAAGGTGCATTCTGATATCTGAAGTGCTGTTGGCTGTTGCTATTGTATTTTGTGTAATCTGAATAATGTCCTGTGTAAGATGTCTTCCAGTGTAATGTGATAATGTAAAGTATTATAATGTATAGCGATGTGATGCATGAAAGACATAGGTTAGGACATAAGGTAGTGTTTGCATAGAATATAGGTGAAAGAGTACGTTTCCCCAGCAAGACTGCAGGGTCAGTGAGAGAGTTAATGATGGGACCAGCCCACAGGGGGAGGGCTTAGTGCTAGGGCAAGTGACCTGCTTCCTGAAGTTAGCCAGAGACCCTGTTAGAGTCTGAAGAAGTGATAAGTGTGCAGTGCTGCTGTTTGGGTGAACTACAGCCAAGGAGATGACGGGACAATGAGGTAGCGTGACTAGGAAATGATAAAAGAGACAGAGTGGCCTTCTACCTTAAAGCGGTCCTTGGATAGGATGAGGTGTCACGAGAAACCCTGAGCCTGATAAATGCAGAAGGTACGGACCTAAAGAGGACTGAGAATGTGGAACTAGTGGTGGAACTAGTGAGGGTCCCAAGCGGTAGATCCAGGCATCCATAGCAAAAGGTCGCAGAGCTAGTGAGTGGGTATTGAGGAACTCGCCGAACTGTACTGTGGCGACAACCTAGGCTGTGACAAAGTAGGTCGAAACAGTGTGCTATACCGGCCCTGGAGCAGACTACAGTGGAACAAAACAATGTCAGTGAAAAGACTTCTTCCTGTGAATGAAAAATGCTTAAGACTGTGTACTAACTATCCCTTGTACATAGCCCCTCATCAAGTTCAGTAAAGTTCTCTTGCTTGAACAGAAGTCTCCTTTACTAATCTGTGGAACTCGTGGTCCTGGCCAGCCAATACCATCTGCTACTTGCGGCCTGCACAGGCACAAGGCCCTCACAACACTAACACCCAGCCAAATCCCACAATTGGAATTTGTCTGTAATGTGCCGGGGTGTCAAAGACACATGACACTCGCCTGTAGCTACCACCATGGGCACCGTTACACATGCTCTGTACATTTACAGATTTAAATGTTAACTGGATGTTCCTTACCATTGATATACCAGACACGATATTAACCCCTTAATGACCGCCAATACGCCTTTTAACGGCGGCAGTTAAGGGTACTTAAACCACAGCGCCGTTAATTAAAAGTGTATAGCGCCCCTCAGAGTCGGATTTTCTCTGGGGTCTTGGTTGCCGGGGGTAGCCGAGACCCCAGAGAACATGATTCGGGTCAGTTTTTACTGACCCCGGGTTGCAATCGCCGGTAATTAACCGTTTACCGGCGGCTGCAAAAAAAACCAACGCAATTTCTCATTTAATTTCTCTGTCCTCCGATGTGATCGCACATCAGAGGACAGAGAAATGGGGTCCCCGATCGCCCCCTGATACTCACCCATCTCCCCCGATGCTCCTCGTGGCTCCGATGGGCGCCGCCATCTTTTTCTGGGAAAAAAATGGGTGCATGCGCAGTGCGCCCACAGGCCAGTACCAAGCAGATCTTTGGGGTCTCGGCAGCCGGGGGTAGCCGAGACCCCAAACAACATGATCGGGGTCGGTTTTTACCGACCCCTGTTTTAGCGGTGACATTCTCTGTCCTCTGATGTGATCGCACATCAGAGGACAGAGAAATAGGGGGATCGGGAACCCTGTTATACTTACCAGTGTCCCTGGGTCCTCCTGCGTCCCCCTACTGGCCGCCGGCTTCTTCCTCCGGGAAGAAAATGGCGGGCGCATGCACAGTGCGCCCGCCGTGATGTGCCAGCTGAGGAAGATTCTTCCTCTTGTTTTATTTTGGTCACTGTGAGATCCTATCAACGTACTCAGGACTAATTGGACAACAAATTTTGAGGTCCAATTTCTCCTGTTACCCTTGGGAAAATAAAAAATTAGGAGCTAAAAAAAATCATTTTTGTGGAAAAAAAAATATTTTCACGACTCTGCATTATAAACTTCTGTGAAGCACTTGGGCATTCAAAGTGCTCACCACACATCTAGATAAGTTCCTTGGGGGGTCTAGTTTCCAAAATGGGGTCAATTGTGGTGGTTTCTACTGTTTAGGTACATCAGGGGCTCTGCAAACGCAATGTAACGCCCGCAGACCATTCTATCAAAGTCTGCATTCCAAAACGGCGCTCCTTCCCTTCCGAGCTCTGCCATGCGCCCAAACAGTGGTCCCCCTCCCACATATGGGGTATCAGCGTACTCAACATAAATTGCACAACAACGTTCGTGGTCTAATTTCTCCTGTTACCCTTGCGAAAATAAGAATTTGTGGGCGAAAAGATTTTTGTGTAAAAAATGTGATTTTTATTTTCACGGCTCTACGTTATAAACTTCTGTGTAGCATGTCATATGTACTTTTTTCCCTGTCCTGTATTTTGTATAATATGTCATGATGTGGTGCGACTTCTCTTTGGTTGTATTTAGTGTACACTTTGCAATGTCATGGGATGTATGTAACTTAACCTGTCTCCTTTCCCCAATACTTGCAGCCCTAAGCTATAATGCAATTAAGCTTTGTCAACACCACTAGTGAAGGAATAGCCATTCTTCCTCACAGCAGGTGGCTAGTCAAATGCACATACTGGATAGACTAAGCGGAGCCGACCAGTTTAGAATCTTCTGGTGGACCCAACCATTGAATAGAAGGTGTGACCCCTACCCCCTTCATGGGCTGATCCCAGGAGCTCAGACAATCCATTCTTATTTTTGAGATCAGATGTGAGTTGATCCTTGAAGGAGAAGGAGTGGGGATTCTTAGCTGAGGCAAGACCCCACGTCCATCTGTGACTGCGGAAGCGAACAGGGCAAGACTTGAGCTGAGGACATATCTCGTCGTTCGTGGGATTGTTTTTGGATCCCTTGGAATCGTGTGGACTATTGCTTTGTTAGCTGGCACAAGGATTATTGGGAGGTGCCCCCGAATCTGTTCTGTGGACTATTGCTTTGTTAGCTGGCACAAGGATTATCGGGAGGTGCCCCCGAATCTGTTCTGTTGGACTTGTGTGGACTATTGCTTTGTTAGCTGGCACAAGGATTATCGGGAGGTGCCCCGAACCTGTTCCGTTGGACTAATTGTGGACTCTGTAGATCTACCTGCATGTGTTGTTCCAGCGTTCTTGATAATAAATCTGTTGACTCATCCCTTGGCCTGTTGTCCCTTCTTTCTCTGCCGTACACCCCGTCACATAGCACTTGGGGGTTCAAAGTGCTCACCACACATCTAGACAAGTTCATTAAAGGGTCTAGTTTCCAAAATGGTGTCACTTGTGGGGGGTTTCTACTGTTTAGGCACATCAGGGGCTCTCCAAACGCGACATGGCGTCCGATCTCAATTCCAGCGAATTCTGCATTGAAAAGTCAAACAGCGCTCCTTCTCTTCCAAGCCCTGCCGTGCGCCCAAACAGTGGCTTACCCCCACATATGGAGTATCGGCGTATTCAGGAGAAGTTGCACAACAAATTTTGTGGTTCATTTTCTCTTTTTACACTTGTGAAAATAAAAAAAATTGGTTCTGAAATAAAATGTTTGCAAAAAAAAGTTAAATGTTCATTTTTTCCTTCCATATTGTTTCAGTTCCTGTGAAGCTCATAAAGGGTTAATAAACTTCTTGAATGTGGTTTTGAGCACCTTGAGGGGTGTAGTTTTTAGAATGGTGTCAAGTTTGGGTATTTTCTATCATGGACACCCCTCAAAGTGACTTTAAATGTGAGGTGGTCCCTAAAAGAAATGGTTTTGTAAATTTTGTTGTAAAAGTGAGAAATCGCTGGTCAACTTTTAACCCTTATAACTTCCTAACAAAAAAAAAATTTGTTTCCAAAATAGTGCTGATGTAAAGTAGACATGTGGGAAATGTTATTTATTAACTATTTTGTGTGACATCTCTCTCTGATTTAAGGGCATAAAAATTCAAAGTTTGAAAATTGCTAAATTTTAAACATTTTTGCCATATTTCCGTTTTTTTCATAAATAATCGCAAGTAATATCAAAGAAATGTTACCACTAACATGAAGTACAATATGTCACGAAAAACAATCTGAGAATCAGCGGGATCCGTTAAAGCGTTCCAGAGTTATAACCTCATAAAGTGACAGTGGTCAGAATTGTAAAAATTGGCTCGGTCATTAAGTACCAAATTGGCTCTGTCACTAAGGGGTTAAAGTGTCCTTCTTTACTTGACTCTGTACACCATGTTGTGGACACCATGGAATACAGAATTAGGGTTTGTGCACATGTTTAGTATTTGCAGATTTTACTGATGCAAAAGGCAAAGCATCGGCATAAAAAATGCAGCACAAAGTACACGTTATTGCCATGATTTTGTGTGTATTTTTACTTGCGTTTAACCCCAATTCAAAGCTGCAGATTTAACCCCTTAACGACTACCGATACACCTTTCAACGGTGGCAGTAAAGGGGTCTTATTCCTCAGCACCGCTTTTTCTCCGATTTTTACCGTCCCCAGTCTTGTGATCGCCGTTATTCACCGAATAACGTTGACCACAAAAAAAGTGCGGTTTCGATTTATTTCTCTCCTCTGATATGATCTAGCAAACCAGAGTAGAGAGAAATGGGGTCCCCCGACCCCCAGGTACCTACAACATCTCTGGACCCTCTTGATCCATCCCCCGGCCCTCTGTGTCATCATCCTGGAAGAAAACAGCGGGCGTATGAGCAGTGCGCTCGCCGAGATCTGCCAGCCAGTACCAGGCAACAATGAGATTTTTCCTATTGGTTCATTTTGATTACTGTGATAGACCCTATCACAGTGATCAAAATAAAAAAATAATAGTAAAATCAAACCCCCTTTGTTACCCCCTTAGTTAGGTAAAAATAATAAAATACAAAATTGTTTTTGCATTCTTTGCAGTTAGGGTTGGGTGTTAGAGCTAAAGTTAGGGTAGGGGCTAGGGTTAAGGTTGTGTTGGGGTTACGGTTGTGTTGGAGTCACGGTTGTGTTGGAGATACACTTGGGGTTAGGGTTGTGTTGCGGTTATGGTTGTGGTTAGGGGTGAGTTGGGGTTAGATATGTTTTATGTAGTCACCGCTAACCTCTAATATAAATATAAAATACAACTTTTATTTAATACCTCTAAAATGATACAAACAGAATAAATACCCGATTGTGAATAAACACTGTTGTGAATTCCGTTCTCGGACTCCCTCCTGTGGTCATGAATGGTACTTTGGTTAGTTCTGCTCTTAGACTCCCTCTGGTGGCTTTGAGCGGAACTGCTGGTCACTGAGGTTGGCTTTGTCAGCTGCTCTCGTTTATTGCTATGCTGGCTTCCCTATTTAACTCCACTCAGATCGTTACTTCATGCCAGCTGTCAATGTTTCAGTATTGGTTCAGATCTCTTTCGGACTTCTCTGAGGACCTGTCTACTCCAGCAGAAGCTAAGTCTTTGCTAGTTCATTTGTTGTTACTTTTTCCTGAATATATTTCTTAGTACTGCTAATTTCTAGTCCAGCTTGCTATCATGATATTCCCTTGCTAGCTGGAAGCTCTGGGGTGCAGAGTGGCACCTCCACACCGTGAGTCGGTGTGGGGAGTCTTTTTGCTTACTCTGCGTGGTTTTTTGTAGTCTTTTGTGCTGACCGCATAGTTCCCTTTTCTATCCTCTGACTATTTAGTGAAGTCTGGCCTCCTTTGCTAAAACCTGTTTCATTCCTGTGTTTGTGACTTTCCTCTTAACTCACAGTCAATATATGTGGGGGGCTGCCTTTACCTTTGGGGAATTTCTCTGAGGCAAGGTTAGGCTTCAATTTTTATCTTTTGGGGTAGTTAGCTCTTAGGCTGTGAAGAGGCGTCTAGGGAGAGTTAGGTACGCTCCACGGCTATTTCTAGTGTGTGTGATAGGAGTAGGGTTTGCGGTCAGCAGAGTTCCCACTTTCCCAGAGCTTGTTCCGAATACTAGTTTACTCATCAGGTCATTCCGGGTGCTCCTAACCACCAGGTCCATAACAGTACAGCTGGCCCACAAAGTGTTAATGCATCTCAAAAGAGGGATAAGAGAAGTTCTAAACCCATTTTTTTTCTTTGCAGTGTGTTTTGTCTCTCTTTTCCCCTTAATCTCTGGGTGGTTCAGGACTCGGGTGTAGATATGGATATTCAAGGTCTGTCCTCTTGTGTGGATCATCTCACTGCAAGAGTACAAAGCATTTAAGATTATGTAGTTTGATTTGTTTTCTGGGGATAGATCTAAGTTTCTGAATTTCAAAAATAATTGTAAACTGTTTCTTGCTTTGAAACCCCGCTCCTCTGGTGACCCCATTCAGCAAGTAAAAATGATTATTTCTTTGTTGCGTGGCGACCCTGAAGACTGGGCATTCTCCCTTGCGCCAGGAGATCCTGCATTGCTTAATGTAGATGCGTTTTTTCTGGCGCTTGGATTGCTTTATGACGAACCGAATTCAGTGGATCAGGCAGAGAAAATCTTGCTAGCTTTGTGTCAGGGTCAGGATGAAGCGGAGATATATTGTCAGAAGTTTAGAAAATGGTCTGTGCTTACTCAATGGAATGAGTGTGCCCTGGCAGCAATTTTTAGAAAGGGTCTTTCTGAAGCCCTTAAGGATGTTATGGTGGGATTCCCCACGCCTGCTGGTCTGAATGAATCAATGTCCTTGGCCATCCAAATTGATCGGCGTTTGCGTGAGCGCAAAATTGTGCACCATTTGGCGATGTCCTCTGAGCAGAGGCCTGAGCTTATGCAATGTGATAGAACTTTGACCAGAACTGAACTGCAAGAACACAGACATCAGAATGGGCTGTGTTTTTACTGTGGTGACCCCACTCATGCTATCTCTGATTGTCCTAAGCGCACTAAGCGGTTCGCTAGGTCTGTCACCATTGGTACTGTACAGCCTAAATTTCTTTTGTCTGTTACTCTGATTTGCTCTTTGTCATCCTACTCGGTTATGGCATTTGTGGATTCAGGCGCTGCCCTGAATTTGATGGACTTGGAGTTTGCCAGGCGCTGTGGTTTTTTCTTGGAGCCTTTGCAGTATCCTATTCCATTAAGGGGAATTGATGTCACGCCGTTGGCCAAGAATAAACCTCAGTACTGGATTCAGTTGACCATGTGCATGGCTCCTGCACATCAGGAAGATATTCGCTTTTTGGTGTTGCATAATTTGCATGATGTGGTCGTGTTGGGTTTGCCTTGGCTACAGGTTCATAATCCAGTATTGGATTGGAAATCAATGTCTGTGTCTACTTGGGGTTGTCAAGGGGTACATGGCGATGTTCCATTGGTGTCAATTTCTGCTTCCACTCCTTCTGAAGTCCCTGAGGTTCTGTCGGATTACCAGGATGTATTTGATGAGCCCAAATCCAGTGTCCTACCCCCTCATAGGGATTGTGATTGTGCTATAAATCTGATTCCTGGTAGTAAGTTTCCTAAGGGCCGACTTTTCAATTTATCTGTGCCAGAGCACGCCGCTATGCGGAGTTATATAAAGGAGTCCTTGGAGAAAGGGCATATTCGCCCGTCTTCATCACCGTTGGGAGCAGGGTTCTTTTTTGTGGCCAAGAAGGATGGTTCTCTGAGACCCTGTATAGATTACCGCCTTCTCAATAAGATCACGGTCAAATTTCAGTACCCTTTGCCTCTGCTGTCTGATTTGTTTGCTCGGATTAAGGGGGCTAGTTGGTTCACCAAGATAGATCTTCGAGGGGCGTATAACCTTGTGCGTATTAAACAGGGCGATGAATGGAAAACAGCATTTAATACGCCCGAGGGCCATTTTGAGTACCTGGTAATGCCATTCGGGCTTACAAATGCTCCATCTGTGTTTCAGTCCTTTATGCATGACATCTTCCGAAAGTATCTGGATAGATTCATGATTGTATATTTGGATGATATTTTGGTCTTTTCGGATGATTGGGAGTCTCATGTGAAACAGGTCAGAATGGTATTCCAGGTCCTTCATGTAATTCCTTGTTTGTGAAGGGGTCTAAATGTCTCTTCGGAGTTCACAAGGTTTCCTTTTTGGGCTTCATTTTTTCCCCTTCTACTATCGAGATGGACCCTGTTAAAGTTCAGGCCATTTATGATTGGACTCAACCTACATCAGTGAAGAGCCTCCAGAAATTCCTGGGCTTTGATAATTTTTACCGTCGCTTCATCGCTAATTTTTCTAGTGTGGTTAAACCTTTGACTGATTTGACAAAGAAAGGTGCTGATGTGGTGAATTGGTCCTCTGCGGCCGTTGAGGCTTTTCAGGAGCTGAAATGTCGTTTTTCTTCGGCCCCTGTGTTGCGTCAGCCAGATGTTTCGCTCCCTTTTCAGGTCGAGGTTGATGCTTCTGAGATTGGAGCAGGGGCTGTTTTGTCTCAAAGAAGTTCTGATGGCTCTGTGATGAAGCCATGTGCCTTCTTTTCTAGAAAGTTTTCGCCTGCTGAGTGTAATTATGATGTTGGCAATCGGGAGCTGCTAGCTATGAAGTGGGCATTCGAGGAGTGGCGACATTGGCTTGAGGGAGCCAAGCACCGCGTGGTGGTCTTGACGGATCACAAAAATCTGACTTATCTCGAGTCTGCCAAGCGGTTGAATCCTAGACAGGCTCGATGGTCGCTGTTTTTCTCCCGTTTCGATTTTGTGGTCTCATACCTTCCAGGTTCTAAGAATGTGAAGGCGGACGCCCTTTCTAGGAGTTTTGTGCCTGATTCTCCGGGAGTCCCTGAGCCGGCTGGTATGCTCAAAGAGGGGGTAATTCTGTCTGCCATCTCCCCTGATTTGCGGCGGGTGCTGCAGGAGTTTCAGGCTGATAGACCTGACCATTGTCCAGCGGAGAAACTATTTGTCCCTGATAGATGGACTAGCAGAGTTATTTCTGAGGTTCATTGCTCAGTGTTGGCTGGTCATCCTGGGATTTTTGGGACCAGAGATTTGGTGGCTAGGTCCTTTTGGTGGCCTTCCTTGTCACGGGATGTGCGTTCTTTTGTGCAGTCCTGTGGGACTTGTGCTCGGGCTAAGCCCTGCTGTTCTCGTGCCAGTGGGTTGGTTTTGCCCTTGCCAGTCCCGAAAAGGCCTTGGACGCATGTTTCCATGGATTTTATTTCAGATCTTCCTGTCTCTCAAAGGACGTCTGTCATCTGGGTGGTTTGTGATCGCTTTTCTAAGATGGTCAATTTGGTACCCTTGCCTAAATTACCTTCCTCCTCTGATTTGGTGCCATTATTTTTTCAATATGTGGTTCGTTTGCATGGCATTCCGGAGAACATTGTGTCGGACAGAGGTTCCCAGTTTGTCTCTAGGTTTTGGCGGTCCTTTTGTGCTAAGATGGGCATTGATTTGTCTTTTTCTTCGGCTTTCCATCCTCAAACAAATGGCCAAACCGAACGAACCAACCAGACTTTGGAAACCTATCTGAGATGCTTTGTTTCTGCTGATCAGGATGATTGGGTGACCTTCTTGCCATTGGCTGAGTTCGCCCTTAATAATCGGGCTAGTTCGGCTACTTTGGTTTCGCCTTTTTTTTGCAATTCTGGTTTTCATCCTCGTTTTTCTTCGGGGCAGGTTGAGCCTTCTGACTGTCCTGGTGTGGATTCTGTGGTGGACAGGTTGCAGCAAATTTGGACTCACGTAGTGGACAATCTGACGTTGTCCCAGGAGAAGGCTCAACGTTTCGCTAACCGCCGTCGTTGTGTTGGTCCCCGACTTCGTGTTGGGGATTTGGTTTGGTTGTCTTCTCTTTATGTTCCTATGAAGGTTTCTTCTCCTAAGTTTAAGCCTCGTTTCATTGGTCCTTATAAGATTTCTGAAATTCTCAACCCTGTGTCATTTTGTTTGGTCCTTCCAGCTTCTTTTGCCATCCATAATGTGTTCCATAGGTCGTTGTTGCGGAGGTACGTGGCGCCTATGGTTCCCTCCATTGATCCTCCTGCCCCGGTGTTGGATGAGGGGGAGTTGGAGTATGTGGTGGAAAAAATTTGGGATTCTCGTATTTCGAGACGGAAGCTTCAGTACCTGGATAAGTGGAAGGGCTATGGTCAGGAGGATAATTCCTGGGTTGTTGCCTCCGATGTCCACGCTGCCGATTTAGTTCGTGCCTTTCATTTAGCTCGTCCTGATCGGCCTGGGGGCCCTGGTGAGGGTTCGGTGACCCCTCCTCAAGGGGGGGGTACTGTTGTGAATTCCGTTCTCGGACTCCCTCCTGTGGTCATGAATGGTACTTTGGTTAGTTCTGCTCTTAGACTCCCTCTGGTGGCTTTGAGCGGAACTGCTGGTCACTGAGTTTGGCTTTGTCAGCTGCTCTCATTTATTGCTATGCTGGCTTCCCTATTTAACTCCACTCAGATCGTTACTTCATGCCAGCTGTCAATGTTTCAGTATTGGTTCAGATCTCTCTTGGACTTCTCTGAGGACCTGTCTACTCCAGCAGAAGCTAAGTCTTTGCTAGTTCATTTGTTGTTACTGCTTCCTGAATATATTTCTTAGTACTGCTAATTTCTAGTCGAGCTTGCTATCATGATATTCCCTTGCTAGCTGGAAGCTCTGGGGTGCAGAGTGGCACCTCCACACCGTGAGTCGGTGTGGGGAGTCTTTTTGCTTACTCTGCGTGGTTTTTTGTAATCTTTTGTGCTGACCGCATAGTTCCCTTTTCTATCCTCTGACTATTTAGTGAAGTCTGGCCTCCTTTGCTAAAACCTGTTTCATTCCTGTGTTTGTGACTTTCCTCTTAACTCACAGTCAATATATGTGGGGGGCTGCCTTTACCTTTGGGGAATTTCTCTGAGGCAAGGTTAGGCTTCTATTTTTATCTTTAGGGGTAGTTAGCTCTTAGGCTGTGAAGAGGCGTCTAGGGAGAGTTAGGTACGCTCCACGGCTATTTCTAGTGTGTGTGATAGGAGTAGGGTTTGCGGTCAGCAGAGTTCCCACTTTCCCAGAGCTTGTTCTGAATACTAGTTTACTCATTAGGTCATTCCGGGTGCTCCTAACCACCAGGTCCATAACAAAACACCATCACCAAGTTATATAAAAATACAGAGGCACCCAGGGGAGGTGCCTGTCCCTATATGTTGCCTTTCTCACCCTACCTGACAGCGGAGGTTGGCACCCTATGTCCTGCGCTTTGGCGCCCCCACTCGACGGTGGCTCTCCCTGTCTGCCCTATTATGCCCAATCGTGGCAGGGGAGTGAAAAAGATGCCTAAAGGGTGAGAAAGATAGTTGTAGGGAGGTATGTGGTATGTCTTTGGGTCCTATAATAAAGCTAACTAGTACTGGTATAATAACTAGACTAGCTATACTTTGTTATCTTGATCTCTGCTTATATTGGTGAGCTTCTGTATATTTTATTTATATTGTTGCTTGCCATGCTGAGAAGTCTTCTTATATAGACCCCTGACTACTTAATGAACAATACAGAGGCTAAATGGATATCATAATAAGAATCTATTGTCTATAAGTAGACGAAGAAATAGAGTGGAAAGTCATTAGAGTGATATCTTATCTTATTCTTATTATACCAGATATACATGCCAATGTGGATACAGCATAAACCGGCCTAACTACCAAATGGTAAAAGATGTACTTCTAATAGAAAAATTTGATAATATCAGCAGTTACCAATATGTCTATAATGGCATAATAAATATTAACATACAGTAAGCAAGCTAAGAGACCCATAAGCATGATATACCCAAAAGAACAGCATATTTACTCATTTCTATCTAGTGGTGCAATAACCTCCAAGCACTGCAGACAACAGTAGTGCAACAAACCACACTCAACGCGTTTCCCCTCTGCTGAGGTTCATCAGGAGTAGATAAATCAAACATAGCCAAAAGGCTCCACTTTGTTGCAAAGCATAGATACAAGATAACCAATGATACTTAGCTTAGCAGCAATATTGGAGAGACAGGCATGATGGCCGGACTCAGCGAGACAATGCTCCCCTGTTTATGATGCATGGATATGTTAGATATGTTTTAGAATTAGAATTGGGAGGTTTCCACTGTTTATGTACATCAGGGGGTCTCCAAACCCAACATGGTGCCCGCCATCGATTCCAGCCAATTTTGCATTCAAAAAGTCAAAGGGAGCTCCCTCCCTTATGAGTCCTGCCACGCGCCCAAACAGTGGCTTTCCCCCACGTACGGGGAATTGACGTACTCAGTAGAAATTGCTCAACAAATTGTGTGGTCCATTTTCTCCTGATACTCTTGTGAAAATAAAAAGGCTTGGGTCTAAAATAAATTTTTTGTGAAAAAAAGTTGAATGTTAGTTTTTTCCTTCCACATTGCTTTAGTTCTAGTGAAGTACCTGAAGGGTTAATAAACTTCTTGAATGTGGTTTTGCACACCTTGAGGGGTGAGTTTTTAGAATGGTGTCACTTTTGGGTATTTTCTGTCATATTAACACCCCAGTGTCACTTCAAATGTGAGCAGGTCCCTAAAAAAAAAGGTTTTGTCAATTTTGTTGGAAAAATGAGAAATCACCGGTCAACTTTTAACCCTTATAACGTCCTAACAAAAAAAAATAATGTTTCCAAAAATTGTGCTGATGTAAAGTATACATGTGGGAAATGTTATTTATTAATTATTTTGAGTGACACCACTCTCTGATTTAAGGGAACAAAAATTAAGATTTTAAAAATTTTCCAAAATGTTTGGCAAATTTCCGTTTTTTTCATAAATAAACCTAAGTCATATCGAAGAAATGTAACCACTAACATGAAGTACAATATGTCACGAAAAAACAATCTCAGAATCAGCGCAATCCGTTCCAGAGTAACAACCACATAAAGTGACAGTGGTCAGAATTGTAAAATTTGGCTTGGTCATTAAGGTCAAAATTGACTAGGTCACTAACGGGTTAAAAAAATGTCTTGAAGGTTCAAATCTTCAAGGAAAAAATGAGCCACTTGTGAAATCTCATTCACTTTGCTGGTACTGTAAACTTTAGCATTTTTTCTACGACAAAATGTGAGGGGAAAAAACGCAACAAAAAAGCAACATGTGAACAAGCCATTGGAAATTTAAGCAGAATGATATATAGCTTTGCTGGAAAAGATTTAGTATATCCTGCGTCTTATTCATTGAAACCTCTGGTGTTTACATACATAATATTCCATTGGTGGTCTTATTCAGTGATTGACAGATCTTCATGCATAGTGGGACAGGAAAGACTGTCAATCATTGATTAGGACTGCCCACTTGATGTATATGCTATCAAACACCAGAGATTTAAATTACTGTATATAGTCAAGTATAAGCCTACCCGAGTATAAGCCGAGACCCCTAATTTTGCCACAAAAAAATGGGAAAACTTAATGACTCGAGTATAAGCCTAGGGTGGAAAATGCAGCAGCTACCGGTAAATTTCAAAAATAAAAATAGATACCAATAAAAGTAAAATTAATTGAGACATTAGTAGGTTAAGTGTTTTTGAATATCCATATTGAATCAGGAGCCCCATATAATGCTCCATACAGTTCATGATGGCCCCATAAGATGCTCCATACAAAATACGCCCCATATAATGCTTCATACAGTTTATGATGGGCCCCATAAGATGTTCCATATTAAAATATGCCCCATATAATACTGCACAAATGTTGATTATGGCCCCATAAGATGCTCCATACAGACATTTGCCCCATATAATGCTGCACATGGCCCATACAGATATTTGCCCCATATAATGCTGCACATGGCCCCATACAGACATTTGGCCCATATAATGCTGCACATGGTCCCATACAGACATTTGCCCCATATAATGCTGCACATAGCCCCATACAGATATTTGCCCCACATAATGCTGCACATGGCCCCATAAGATGCCCCATATAATGCTGCACATGGCCTCATAAGATGCTCCATACAGACATTTGCCCCATATGCTGTTGCGGCGATTAAAAAAAAAAAAGACATACACCTCTCAGGCCCCTGGCACTTGCTATATTCACTTGCTCCGCGTTCCACCGTGAGTGCCGTTGTGTCTTCCCCGTCCTCTGCACTAACTATTCAGGCAGAGGGTGGCGCGCTCTAATCGCGCCACCGCGCCCTCTGACCTGAGCGTGAATGCAGAGGACAGAGAAGACGCAGCGGCGGCCGTCGGTGGAACGGTCAACAGGTGAATATCGCGCACTGCGTTATACTCACCTGCTCCTGGCGCTGTGTCCCTGGTTCTCCGGCGCCATCTTCCTGTAGTGAGCGGTCACATGGTACCGCTCATTACAGTAATGAATATGCGGCTCCACCCCTATGGGAGTGGAGTGGGGTACATATTCATTACTGTAATGAGCGGTACCATGTGACCGCTCAATACATGAAGCGCCAGAGAACCAGGAACACCGCGCCAGGAGCAGGTGAGTATTATTACACAGCTGCCGCTCCCCCTCCCCTGCCGACTCCTGGTTATGACTCGAGTATAAGACGAGAGGGGTAATTTCAGCCTAAAAAAATGGGCTGAAATTCTCGGCTTATACTCGAGTATATACGGTAATACAATGTAATGTTTACTATAACGGTTCCCACACAAAATAAAAAAATACCTATTTATAATACACTGTGTGCAGAATTATTAGGCAAGTAGTATTTTAGAGGATTATTTGTATTATTGATCAACAACTATGTTCTCAATCAACCCAAAAGACTCATAAATATCAAAGCTTAATATTTTTGGAAGTTGGAGTGGGTTTTTTTTAGATTTCGCTATCTTAGGAGGATATCTGTTTGTGCAGGTACCGTAACTATTACTGTGCAGAATTATTAGGCAACTTAATAAAAAACAAATATATTCCCATCTCACTTGTTTATTTTCACCAGGTAAACCAATATAACTGCACAAAATTTAGAAATAAACATTTCTGACATGCAAAAACAAAACCCCAAAAAATTAGTGACCAATATGATGACTAATGATGACACTCAACAGCCTTCCATCCATAGATTCTGTCAGTTGCTTGATCTGTTTACGATCAACATTGCGTGCAGCAGCCACCACAGCCTCCCAGACACTGTTCCGAGAGGTGTACTGTTTTCCCTCCCTGTAGAGCTCACATTTTATGAGGGACCACAGATTCTCTATGGGGTTCAGATCAGGTGAACAAGGGGGCCATGTCATTATTTTTTCTTCTTTGAGACCTTTACTGGCCAGCCACGCTGTGGAGTAGTTGGAGGCATGTGATGGATAATTGTCCTGCATGAAAATTATGTTTTTCTTGAACGATACCGACTTCTTCCTGTACCACTGCTTGAAGAAGTTGTCTTCCAGAAATTGGCAGTAGGTCTGGGAGTTGAGCTTCACTCCATCCTCAACCCGAAAAGGTCCCACAAGTTCATCTTTGATGAAAGCAGGCCATACCAGTACAGCACCTCCATCTTGCTGGTGTCTGAGTCAGAGTGGAACTCTCTGCTCTTTACTGATCCAGCCTCTGGCCCATCCATCTGGCCCATCAAGAGTCACTCTCATTTCATCAGTCCATAAAACCATTGAAAAGTCAGTCTTAAGATATTTCTTGGCCCAGTCTTGACATTTTATGTTATGTTTCTTGTTCAAAGGTGGTCGTTTTTCAGCTTTCTTTACCTTGGCCATGTCCCTGAGTATCGCACACCTTGTGCTTTTTGTTACTCCAGTAATGTTGCAGCTCTGAAATATGGCACAACTGGTGGCAAATGACATCTTCACGCTTGTTTTTCCTCAATTCATGGGCTGTTATTTTGCGCCTTTTTTGCCCAACACGCTTCTTGCCTGTTGGCTATTTGCCATGAAACGCTTGATTGTTCGGTGATCACGTTTCAAAAGTTTGGCAATTTCAAGACTGCTGCATCCCTCTGCAAGACATCTCACAATTTTGGACTTTTCAGAGCCCGTCAAATCTCTCTTCTGACCCATTTTGCCAAAGGAAAGGAAGTTGCCTAATAATTACGCTCACCTTATATAGGGTTTTGATGTCATTAGACAACACCCCTCCTCATTACAAAGATGCACATCACCTGATTTACTTAATTGGTAGTTGGCTGTCAAGCTCGAACAGCTTGGAGTAGGACAACATGTATGAATCTATATATATAAGAGGCATCGTGATTACTTGCTAATCCCGCCCCCTGCACAGTAGCTCCCCACATCACCACACATAATCCCGCCCCCCACCACATTACCACACACAATCCCGCCCCTCCAGCACATTACCACACATAATCCCGCCCCCATCACATTACCACACATAATCCCGCCCCCCACCCCATCACCACACATAATCCCGCCCCCCACCACATTACCACACACAATCCTGCCCCCCACCACATTACCACACATATTCCCACCCCCACATTACCACACATAATCCCGCCCCCAACCCCATTACCACACACAATCCCGCCCCCCCACGACATTACCACACATAATCCCGCCCCCAACCCCATTACCACACACAATCCTGCCCCCCCACCACATTACCACACATAATCCCGCCCCCCCACCGCATTACCATACATAATCCCGCCCCCACCACATTACCACACACAATCCCGCCCCCCACCACATCGCCACACATAATCCCACCCCCCACATCACCACACACAATCCCGCCCCCCCACCACATTACCACACAATCCCGCCCCCACTACATCACCACACATAATCCCGCCCCCCACATTACCACACATAATCCCGCCCCCCACCACATTACCACACATAATCCTGCCCCCCACATTACCACACACAATCCCACCCCCCACCACATCACCACACATAATCCCGCCCCCACGACATTACCACACATAATCCCGCCACCACATCACCACACATAATCCCGCCCCCCACCACATTACCACACATAATCCCGCCGCCACACCACATTACCACACATAATCCCGCCCCCACCACATTACCACACATAACCCCGCCCCACCACATCACCACACATAATCCCACCCCCCCACCACATTACCACACATAATCCCGCCCCCCTCCACATATGTCACCCCCACCACATTACCACACACAATCCCGCCCCCCACCACATCACCACACATAATCCCGCCCCCACATTACCACACATAATCCCGCCCCCCACATCACCACACATAATCCTGCCCCCCACCCCATTACCACACACAATCCCACCCCCCACCCCATTACCACACAATCCCGCCCCCCACCACATCACCACACATAATCCCCCCACCACATTACCACATATAATCCCGCCCCTCCCCACATCACCACACATAATCCCGCCCACCATATTACCACACATAATCCCGCCCACCACCACATATAATCCCGCCCCCACCACATCACCACACATAATCTCGCCCCCCACCACATCACCACACACAATACCGCTCCCCCACCACATTACCACACAATCCGCCCCCAACCACATTACCACATAATCCAACCCCCACCCCATTACCACACACAATCCCGCCCCCCACCCCATTACCACACAATCCCGCCCCCCACCCCATTACCACACAATCCCGCCCCCCACCCCATTACCACACAATCCCGCCCCCCACCACATTACCACACATAATCCCGCCCCCCACTACATCACCACATAATCCCGCCCCCCACAACATTACCACACATAATCCCGCCCCCCAACATGACCACACACAATCCCGCTCCCCACATCACCACACATAATCCCGCCCCCCACATTACCACACATAATCCCACCCCCCACCACATCACCACACATAATCCCACCCCCTACCACATTACCACACATAATCCCGCCCCCCACCCCATTACCACACACAATCCCGCCCCCCACCACATCACCACACATAATCCCGCCCCCACGACATTACCACACACAATCCCACCCCCACATTACCACACATAAACCTTCCCCACCACATCAACACACAATCCCGCCCCCCCACATCACCACACACAATCCCGCCCCCCACCCCATTACCACATCACCAAACATAATCCCGCCCATTACCACACACACAATCCTGCCCCCCACCACATTACCGCACACAATCCTGCCCCCCACCCCATTACCGCACACAATCCCACCCCCCACCCCATTACCACACACAATCCCGCCCCCACCCCATTACCACAAACAATCTCGCCCCCCACCCCATTACCACACACAGTCCGCCCCCACCACACTACCACACATAATCCCGCCCTCCACCACATTACCACACGAGGCTCCGCCCCACACAGTACCACACGAGGCTCCGTCCTCACACATTACCACACGAGGCTCCATCCCCACACATTACCACACGAGGCTCCGTCCCCACACATTACCACAAGAGGCTCCGTCCTCACACATTACCACACGAGGCTCCGTTCCCACACATTACCACACGAGGCTCCGTTCCCCACATTACCACACGAGGCTCCGTCCCCACACATTACCACACGAGGCTCCGTCCCCACACATTACCACACGAGGCTCCGTCCCCCCACAGTACCACACGAGGCTCCGCCCCACACATTACCACACGAGGCTCCGTCCCCACACATTACCACACGAGGCTCTGTCCCCACACATTACCATACGACGCTCCATCCCCACACATTACCACACGAGGCTCTGTCCCCACACATTACCTCACGAGGCTCCGTCCCCACACATTACCACACGAGGCTCCGTCCCCCCACATTACCACACGAGGCTCCGTCCTCACACATTACCACACGAGGCTCCGTCCCCACACATTACCACACGAGGCTCCGTCCTCACACATTACCACATGAGGCTCCGTCCCCACACATTACCACACGAGGCTCCGTCCCCACACATTACCACACGTTAATTTACCATGTGCGTAAGCACTATTGAATGTTGTCATTATTTACTTTAGTTTAATCACCAGCAGCGTTAATTAGATAGCAATGAGCGTGCCGAGCGTTAGCTGGCTGGAAACACCTAGTAGTATCATATGATCAAAATACAACTTGCCTAATAATTCTGCACACAGTGTATACTAGCTGAAGAGCCCGGCATTGCCTGGGCATAGTAACTAACTGTTGTTAGTTATAACAAATTATAATGATTATATTGCACAAAAAATCATTTCACATCATATATTCAACACTACAGATTTTCATTTCCCCCCTCACTCCTCTCATTTTCCACTCACACCTCTTCATTTTCACCTCACACCTCATTTTCATCTCTCATTTCCCCTCGCACCTCTCATGTTCCCCTCACTCCTCTCATTTTCTCCTCACTCAGCTCATTTTCCCCTCACTTAGCTCATTTTCACCTCAATCCTCTCATTTTCACCTCACACGCGCACAACTTCCTGTTATGAGCACAGCGGTGTAATCCATGAGGTTCCTCCCTTTCCATTGATGTCATGCCTCACAGGAGCAACTCCATTGTAGACACGATGGAGCTAGATGTGGCCTGTGCCGGCGGTGCACTGATACTCTGAAGGCAGCTGCATGATTGCAGCTTGTCAAAAACTGAGGAACATGAGAGCAATCAGGTATAATAAAAATAGAAAATTTATTGACAAAAACTCCACACGAATTTAGTACTACATAACAACAGTAAGTCACAGAATTGGATGGAAGAAAGAACACCGTACAGTAGAAGGAACTCCACTATTTGTACCTGGCCACTTTGTGCAAAAGGATGCATTAAATAAGGTGCAAGTGCAATACCAAAGTCGCACATAGGCAGCAAACCTATTCACCCCATAATCACTGTCAAAGACATTGTGTCAACAAATAAAATAGCAAGGGGAATAGATTGCTTACCAAGGACAGGGGTTATGGAGTCCTGGACCGGGTGTGAGTGCCCCGACATGCATTTCGCAGGTAAAAAACCCCGCTTTCTCAAGGGGAATGCGGATGTTTCACAGCCAGGACCTTTTATGATCCTTTGAACCGGTACATGATGTATGGCCGGCCAATCACATGGGGAATATCGGCGCATGTGCACCATCCTCCCAGGCTCCCAGCAGATGGAGCAGGGCGTCATCATCGTCACGTGCGCGCGGGGAGGAGGAGCAATCCCTGCTCGCACGGACAAGGAGGAAAGACGCGCCGCTGCATAGCAGAGAGCCGGGACCGCAGCGCGCATGCGCACCCCCACTGTATCACCAATGAATCGTGTGTGCACAAAACAGAAGTGCCACGCACATTACCTCAATAATACAAGGGACAGCATGCATGTCAATAAACAAACAGTGTATGACATATATAAAAAGGCAAATTAGGTATCATAATCAATATTGGTCCAATTCCATGCACGTTCATCCAAGTCCATTTTTTTCCTTTTTTTGTTTTCCCATGTTCTTGCACATGATGTATGTTCCAAAAGCATAGATGATTTCATTGCTGAGAGATCATTGGCAGATAACAATGGATGATATTGGGTATCCTGCTTAAGACAATGAACAAACGTCAGAATAAAAGCTAATGAAAAAAACATAAAATTTGCAATTAAGCAATAAAATAAAAACAAAGAAAATAACAAAACACACACCCAAGTTCAGGGGGGAGTGATAGGAAAATAAGAGTGATGAGTGCCAAATAGGGGCACATATAACATTACAGGATGCGAGATAAAAACCTAGGAGGTCAACATAATCAGAGGAAAGGAAAAAAAAAAAATTGCTCCTATTCAAGATCTCGATCAACCTCCAGGAGATCCAATATGTCGAGTGAGGATGAATCTGTATCTAGGGGAACCTCACAAGGTGGTTTCACAACAAATACATCCACCTTTAAACATACAACAAGACAGACAACTAAATCCAAACGTACTGGAGGAAATCCCAACCCCCAAGGGGGATTACAGGTAGTGAGCCTATCCCCACATGTACTAACCGAGACCCAATTGAGGGTACTGGGTAAGGGATTTTCATTTGCGCCAACTAATTCTTTTAATTTCTTCACAGCTATGAAGGATCTCAACCTATTTTCTCGAAAATTACTTCTCAGAAAATTGCACCACAAGAGAAATTCGTGTCAGTTGATGTCTGAGATCGAGAGAGAGACCCTTCATAACTTGGAGGACCTTCTGGAGGAGCAGGAGGGCCCCTGTCATGAATCCCCAATGGCTAGGGATAGCACAGGACAAGCAAAGTATAACAAATATCGGACGAGCTCTAGGGTGATGGAACCTGGGCTGACCGCTGCCCTACGCCTGACAAACGCAACTAGAGATAGCCAGGGAGCGTTCCTACGTTGGTTCTAGACGCCACGCACCAGCCTAAGAGCTAACTAGTACTGCAGAGAAAACAAGACCTCACTTGCCTCCAGAGGAATTAACCCCAAAGGTATAGTTGCCCCCCACATGTATTGACGGTGAAATGAGAGGAAGGCACACACATAGAGATGATGTATATAGCTTTAGCAAATAGAGGCCCGCTGAAAACTAGAAAGCAGAATGATACAAAAGGGGACTGAGCGGTCAGCAAAAAACCCTAATCAAAAAAAACATCCTGAGATTACAAGAACCCATGTGCCAACTCATGGCACATGGGGAGAACCTCAGTCCACTAGAGCAACCAGCTAGCATAGAGACATTCTAAGCAAGCTGGACCAAAAACCAAACAACTGAAAATCAGCACTTAGCTTATCCTGAAAGATCTGGGAGCAGGTAGGCAGGAACCAAACAGAGCACATCTGAACACATTGATAGCCGGCAAGGGAAATGACAGAAAGGCCAGGTAAAATAGGAAACACCCAGCCTCTGATGGACAGGTGGAAACCAAAGGCCGCAACCCACCAAAGTCACCCAGTACCAGCAGTAACCACCAGAGGGAGCCCACCAACAGAATCCACAACAGTACCCCCCCCTTGAGGAGGGGTCACCGAACCCTCACGAGAACCCCCAGGGCGATCAGGGTGAGCTCTATGGAAGGCGCGGACCAAATCAGTCGCGTGAACATCGGAGGCGACCACCCAGGAATTATCCTCCTGACCATAACCCTTCCACTTAACCAAATACTGGAGTTTGCGTCTGGAAACACGAGAATCCAAGATCTTTTCAACAACATACTCCAATTCTCCCTCCACCAGCACCGGAGCAGGAGGCTCGACCGAAGGAACAACGGGCACCTCATACCTCCGCAACAACGACCGATGGAACACATTATGAATAGCAAATGATGCTGGGAGATCCAAACGAAAAGATACAGGGTTAAGAATCTCCGAGATCCTATAAGGACCGATGAACCGAGGCTTGAACTTAGGAGAAGAGACCTTCATAGGGACAAAACGAGAAGACAACCACACCAAGTCCCCAACAAGAAGTCGGGGACCCACGCGGCAACGGCGATTAGCAAACTGCTGAGTCTTCTCCTGAGATAACTTCAAATTGTCCACCACCTGATTCCAAATCTGATGTAGCCTGTCCACCACCACGTCCACTCCAGGACAATCCGAAGATTCCCCCTGACCAGAGGAAAAACGAGGATGAAACCCCGAATTACAAAAAAAAGGAGAGACCAACGTGGCAGAACTAGCCCGATTATTAAGAGCAAATTCAGCCAGTGGCAAAAAAGCAACCCAGTCATCCTGATCAGCAGAAACAAAACACCTCAAATAAGTTTCCAAGGTCTGATTAGTTCGCTCCGTCTGGCCATTCGTCTGAGGATGGAATGCAGACGAGAAAGACAAATCAATGCCCATCTTGGCACAAAACGTCCGCCAAAATCTAGACACAAACTGGGATCCCCTGTCAGAAACGATATTCTCCGGAATCCCATGCAAACGAACCACGTTCTGAAAAAACAAAGGAACCAACTCAGAGGAGGAGGGTAACTTAGGCAAGGGCACCAAATGAACCATCTTAGAAAAGCGGTCACACACAACCCAGATAACGGACATTTTCTGTGAAACCGGGAGATCAGAAATAAAATCCATGGAAATGTGCGTCCAAGGCCTCTTCGGGATGGGCAAAGATAACAACAACCCACTAGCCCGTGAACAGCAAGGCTTAGCTCGAGCACACACTTCACAAGACTGCACAAAGGTACGCACATCCCTAGACAAGGAAGGCCACCAAAAAGACCTGGCCACCAAATCTCTTGTACCAAATAATCCAGGATGACCAGCCAACACAGAAGAATGGACCTCGGAGATGACTCTACTGGTCCAATCATCCGGAACAAACAGTCTTTCTGGTGGACATCGATCCGGTTTATCCACCTGAAACTCCTGCAATGCGCGTCGCAAGTCTGGGGATACGGCGGACAATATTACCCCATCCCTAAGGATACCAGCAGGCCCAGTGTCTCCAGGAGAATCAGGCACAAAACTCCTGGAAAGAGCATCTGCCTTCACATTCTTTGAACCTGGCAGGTATGAAACCACGAAATTGAAACGAGAAAAAAATAATGACCAACGAGCCTGTCTAGGATTCAAACGCCTGGCAGACTCAAGGTAAATGAGATTCTTGTGATCAGTCAAGACCACCACGCGATGTTTAGCACCCTCAAGCCAATGACGCCACTCCTCAAATGCCCACTTCATGGCCAAAAGCTCCCGATTACCCACATCATAATTGCGCTCGGCGGGTGAGAATTTTCTAGAGAAGAAAGCACATGGCTTCGTCACCGAGCCATTAGAACTTCTCTGTGACAAAACCGCCCCCGCTCCAATCTCGGAAGCATCAACCTCCACCTGAAAAGGAAGTGAAACATCTGGTTGACACAACACAGGAGCAGAAGAAAACCGGCGCTTAAGTTCCCGAAAGGCCTCCACGGCCGCAGTCGACCAATCAGCAACATCAGCACCCTTTTTAGTCAAATCAGTCAAAGGTTTAACAATACTGGAAAAATTAGCAATGAACCGACGATAAAAATTAGCAAACCCCAAGAACTTCTGAAGGCTCTTAACAGATGTAGGTTGTGTCCAGTCACAAATAGCCTGAACCTTAAGGGGATCCATCTCAATAGTAGAAGGAGAAAAAATGTACCCCAAAAAAGAAATCTTCTGGACTCCGAAGAGACACTTTGAGCCCTTCACAAACAGAGAATTGGCCCGCAAAACCTGAAACACCTTCCTGACCTGTAGAACATGAGACTCCCAGTCATCAGAAAACACCAAAATATCATCCAAATACACAATCATAAACTTATCCAGATATTCACGGAAAATATTGTGCATAAAGGACTGAAAGACTGACGGAGCATTGGAGAGTCCAAAAGGCATTACCAAATACTCAAAATGGCCCTCAGGCGTATTAAATGCGGTTTTCCACTCATCACCCTGTTTTATCCGCACCAGATTATACGCACCACGAAGATCTATTTTAGTGAACCACCTAGCCCCCTTAATGCGAGCAAACAAATCAGTAAATAATGGCAATGGATACTGGTATTTGACTGTAATCTTATTCAGAAGGCGATAATCTATACAAGGCCTCAGGGAACCATCTTTTTTTGCCACGAAAAAAAAACCTGCTCCCAGAGGGGACGAAGATGGACGAATATGTCCCTTTTCCAAGGACTCCTTAATATAATTCCGCATAGCAGTATGCTCTGGCAGTGACAGATTAAATAAACGACCCTTAGGGAACTTACTGCCAGGAATCAATTCTATTGCACAGTCACACTCTCTATGAGGAGGGAGCGAATTGAGCTTAGGCTCCTCAAAAACATCCTTATAATCTGACAAAAACGCAGGGATCTCCGAAGGAGTCGATGAAGCGATAGAAATCGGAGGTGCATCATCATGAACCCCCTGACATCCCCAGCTTAGCACAGACATTGTTTTCCAGTCCAGGACAGGATTATGAGTTTGTAACCATGGCAGACCAAGCACTAGTACATCATGTAAATTATACAGTACAAGGAAGCGAATCACCCCCTGATGAACGGGAGTCATGCGCATGGTCACTTGTGTCCAATACTGCGGTTTATTCATAGCCAATGGTGTAGAATCAATTTCCTTCAGAGGAATAGGAACTTCCAGAGGCTCTAGACTAAAACCGCAGCGTTTAGCAAATGACCAATCCATAAGACTCAGGGCAGCGCCTGAATCCACATAGGCATCAACGGAAATGGAAGACAGTGAAAAAATCAGAGTCACAGACAAAATGAACTTAGACTGCAGAGTATCAATGGCAAAAGATTTATCAACCCTTTTTGTGCGTTTAGAGCATGCTGATATAACATCAGCTGAATCACCACAATAAAAACACAAACCATTTTTCCGCCTATAATTTTGCCGTTCACTTCTGGACTGAATTCTATCACATTGCATAGTCTCAGGTGCCTGTTCAGAAGACACCGCCAACTGGTGCACGGGTTTGCGCTCCCGTAAACGCCGATCAATCTGAATGGCCATAGCCATAGACTCATTCAGACCTGTAGGCGCAGGGAACCCCACCATAACATCCTTAATGGCCTCAGAAAGACCATTTCTGAAGTTTGCAGCCAGGGCGCACTCATTCCACTGAGTAAGCACCGACCATTTCCGAAATTTCTGACAATATATTTCCGCTTCATCATGCCCCTGAGAGAGGGCTAATAAAGCCTTTTCAGCCTGAATCTCTAGGTTAGGTTCCTCATAGAGCAATCCCAATGCCAGAAAAAACGCATCCACACTGAGCAACGCAGGATCCCCTGGTGCCAATGCAAATGCCCAATTCTGAGGGTCGCCCCGTAGGAACGATATAACAATCTTGACCTGTTGAGCAGGGTCTCCAGAGGAGCGAGATTTCAAAGAGAGAAACAATTTACAATTGTTCCTGAAATTCAGGAAGGTAGATCTATCTCCAGAAAAAACCTCTGGAATAGGAATTCTAGGTTCAGACATGGGAGTGTGAACAACGAAATCCTGTATGTTTTGAACCTTTGCCGCGAGATTACTCAGGCTGGAAGCCAAACTCTGGACATCCATGATAAATAGCTAAGATCAGAGCCATTCAAGGGTTAAGAGGAGGTAAGAAGCAGCTAGACAGCAATTAAGGGCTAGGCAGCAAAACTCTGAAGGAAAAAAAAAAAAAATTTTCCTTGAACACTTCTATTCCTCCTGCTTCAGCCCAAACAATTAACACTTTGTGGGCCGGCTATACTGTCATGAATCCCCAATGGCTAGGGATAGCACAGGACAAGCAAAGTATAACAAATATCGGACGAGCTCTAGGGTGATGGAACCTGGGCTGACCGCTGCCCTACGCCTGACAAACGCAACTAGAGATAGCCAGGGAGCGTTCCTACGTTGGTTCTAGACGCCACGCACCAGCCTAAGAGCTAACTAGTACTGCAGAGAAAACAAGACCTCACTTGCCTCCAGAGGAATTAACCCCAAAGGTATAGTTGCACCCCACATGTATTGACGGTGAAATGAGAGGAAGGCACACACATAGAGATGATGTATATAGCTTTAGCAAATAGAGGCCCGCTGAAAACTAGAAAGCAGAATGATACAAAAGGGGACTGAGCGGTCAGCAAAAAACCCTAATCAAAAAAACCATCCTGAGATTACAAGAACCCATGTGCCAACTCATGGCACATGGGGAGAACCTCAGTCCACTAGAGCAACCAGCTAGCATAGAGACATTCTAAGCAAGCTGGACCAAAAACCAAACAACTGAAAATCAGCACTTAGCTTATCCTGAAAGATCTGGGAGCAGGTAGGCAGGAACCAAACAGAGCACATCTGAACACATTGATAGCCGGCAAGGGAAATGACAGAAAGGCCAGGTAAAATAGGAAACACCCAGCCTCTGATGGACAGGTGGAAACCAAAGGCCGCAACCCACCAAAGTCACCCAGTACCAGCAGTAACCACCAGAGGGAGCCCACCAACAGAATCCACAACAGGCCCCCATATAAGTAGGTTTCCACCCTCTGCGGCGGCCAGATCGACCAAGTTTCCCCCCTTGTCACTTAGCCCTGCGATTGACATCTTTACCAAATTAGTGACGGAGGAGTTTAAGGGGCTGTCTACTAGACGGCGTTTTGATAACCTCACAAGAGATGAAAGGGCAGCAATCTCGGATCTTCAAAATCTAACGGATGTCGTATTTAAGGCAGCTGACAAGGGGGGGGGGGGGGAATATCGTCATCTGGCCCCAGGAAAAATACGAACGCGAAGCGTTCCGTCAACTGAGGGATCGTGACACTTACCTTAGACTGTCCTTTAATCCGCTAACATCATTTTCTCTTGATCTTCAGAAAATTCTAATTAGGGCTTTTGATGATGGTCGAATTACAAAACAAGTCCTGGAAGGACTGACGGTTAAATCTCCTAAGGTCTCAACCTTCTATTTATTGCCCAAGATCCACAAAAACGCCCTCGACCCTCCTGGGTGTTCTATAGTGTCGGGGATTGGCAGTTTGTGCGATCCCATATGTCAATTTATAGATTTTTATCTAAAACCTTTAGTGGAAACTCTTCCATCATATGTACGTGACACTACGGACGCCCTGGATAGGGTTGATGGCATTCGTGTGGACCATGACACACTATTAGTGACGGCCGATGTAGAAAGCCTATACACGTGTATTGATCATCAGTATGGCATTGAGGCTGTCCGCCTTTTCCTGGGCGCTTCCGACTGGGCCGGCCCTTTGTGTGAGCTTATCCTCGAGCTGCTGCGCTACATCCTTACCCACAATTTCTTTGTTTTTAAAGATCAATTTTATCTACAGAAGCGCGGCACAGCCATGGGCGCGGCCTGTGCGCCCTCGTATGCAAATCTCTTCCTAGGCTCCTGGGAGAGATCTCTCTTTGGCGACGAGGGCCCGCAGGCCGCCTCCCATGTGCTGTGCTGGCACCGTTATATAGATGATGTTTTTTTCTTGTGGGATGGGACGGTGCAGCAGCTCGGGGAATTTATGGGGACGCTGAATCAGAATTCTTTAAACATCCATTTAACATACACATATGATGTTAAAAAAGTGAATATTGATTGTGATACCTAATTTGCCTTTTTATGTATGTCATACACTGTTTGTTTATTGACATGCATGCTGTCCCTTGTATTATTGAGGTAATGTATGTGGCACTTTTGTTTGGTGCACACACGATTCATTGATGATATAGTGGGGGTGCGCATGCGCGCTGCGGTCCCGGCTCTCTGCTATGCAGCGGCGCGTCTTTCCTCCTTGTCCGTGCGAGCGGGGATTGCTCCTCCTCCCCATGCGCACGTGACGATGATGACGCCCTTCTCCATCTGCTGGGAGCCTGGGCGGACGGTGCGCATGCGCTGATATTTCCCATGTGATTGGCCGGCCATACATCATGTGCCGGTTCAAAGGATCATAAAAGGTCCTGGCTGTGAAACATCCGCATTCCCCTTGAGAAAGCGGGGTTTTTTACCCGCGAAACGCGTGTCGGGGCACTCACACCCGGTCCAGGACTCCAGAACCCCTGTCCTTGGTAAGCAATCTATTCCCCTTGCTATTTTATTTGTTGACACAATGTCTTTGACAGTGATTATGGGGTGAATAGGTTTGCTGCCTATGTGCGACTTCGGTATTGCACTTGCACCTTATTTAATGCATCCTTTTGCACAAAGTGGCCAGGTACATATAGTGGAGTTTCTTCTCCTGTATGGTGCTCTTTCTTGCATCCAATTCTGTGACTTACTGTTGTTATGTAGTACTAAATTCGTGTGGAGTTTTTGTCAATAAATTTTCTAATTTATTATACCTGATTGCTCTCATGTTCCTCCGTTTTTGACATATATAATTTAGAGCAGGTTTGTTTTGGTCTGTTGGCATATGGACTAATTGCATAGCCCTATACGTGACATTCATAATAATGTCATTGAGGTTTTTGTGTTTACTGATTGCAGCTTGGTCGTCGCAGCCGGTGAGTTTTGTCGGGTGGCTTTCAAGGTGAATGTGTCTCCGACAGTGTGCACTAACAACCTGGGCCTTGTGGATGGGGCTTTGTGTGTGGAGTGAATGTGGCTATGTGGAGTGGGTGTGGCTTGATACATACACACACATATACCCTCAGCTTTATAAATATATATATATATATATATATATATATATATATATATATATATATATATATATTATACTAGCTGTTTCCAGCCAGCTAACGCTCGGCACGCTCATTGCTATCTAATTAACGCTGCTGGTGATTAAACTAAAGTAAATAATGACAACAATCCTACGATTTAGTCGATATTGTTGTTGTCCATCAGCTACTGCATCGTTGTCCGGATTTTCCTGCGGCCTGTGAGATGGACCTGGCGACTCTTCTTGGCTCATTTTGTTTTGGAGAATGCGGATGCAATTAAATGTACGTTTACCTTGGCTGAAGTGGTTGAATTACATAGAAAGGAAGTGCTGCGTGTGGTAATGTGGGGGGCGGAGCCTCTTGTGGTAAAGTGTGGGGACGGAGCTTTGTGTGGTAATGTGTGGGGACGGAGCCTCGTGTGGTAATGTGGGGGGACGGAGCCTCGTGTGGTAATGAGGGGGAATGGAGCCTCGTGTGGTAATGTGTGGGGACAGAGCCTCGTGTGGTAATGTGTGAGGACGGAGCCTCATGTGGTAATGTGTGAGGACGGAGCCTCATGTGGTAATGTGTGGGGATGAAGCCTTGTGTGGTAATGTGGAGGGACGGAGTCTCGTGTGGTAATGTGTGAGGACGGAGCCTCGTGTGGTAATGTGTGGGGACAGAGCCTCGTGTGGTAATGTGTGGGGACGGAGCCTCGTGTGGTAATGTGTGGGGACGGAGCCTCGTGTGGTAATGTGTGAGGACGGAGCCTCGTATGGTAATGTGTGGGGACAAAGCCTCGTGTGGTAATGTGTGGGGACGCAGCCTCGTGTGGTAATGTGTGAGGACGGAGCCTCGTGTGGTAATGTGTGAGGACGGAGCCTCGTGTGGTGATGTGGGGGGACGGAGCCACGTTTGGTAATGTGTAGGGATGGAGCCTCGTGTGGTAATGTGAGGGGACGGAGCCTCGTGTGGTAATGTGTGGGAACGGAGCTTCGTGTGGTAGGTAGTGAGGGGGGCTGGATTATGTGTGGTAATGTGGTGGGGAGGCTGGATTATGTGTAGTAATGTGGTGGGGGGTCAGGATTATGTGTGGTAATGTGGTGGGGGGTGGGATTATCTGTGGTAATGTGGTGGGAGGGCAGGATTATGTGAGGTGATGTGGTGGGGGGCCAGAATTATGTGTGGTAATGTGGTGGGGGGGCGCGATTATGTGTGGTAATGTGGTGGGGGGCGGGATTATGTGTGGTAATGTGGTGGGAGGCGGGATTGTGTGTGGTAATGTAGTGGGAGGCGGGATTGTGTGTGGTAATATGGTGGGGGGGATCATGTGTGGTAATGTGGGGGGTGGAATTGTGTGTGGCAATGTGGTGGGGAGAATTGTGTGTGGTAATGTGGTGGGGGGCGGGATTGAGTGTGGTAATGTGGTGGGAGGCGGGATTGTGTGTGGTAATGTGGTGGGGGCGGGATTGTGTATGGTAATGTGGTGGGGGGCGGGATTGTGTGTGGTAATGTGGTGGGGGGCGGGATTATGTGTGGTAATGTGGTGGGGGTGGGATTATGTGTGGTAATGTGGTGGGGGGCGGGATTGTGTATGGTAATGTGGTGGGAGGCGGGATTGTGTATGGTCATGTGGTGGGGGGGCGGGATTGTGTGTGGTAATGTGGTGGGGGGCGGGATTGTGTGTGGTAATGGGGTGGGGGGCGGGATTATGTGTGGTGATGTGGTGGGGGCGAAGCTACTGTGCAGGGGGCGGGATTAGCGAGTAATCACGATGCCTCTTATATATATAGATACACATATAAATATACATTTTCTCAGCTCCCTCTCCTTTATAACATCCTGCCAGAAGATCAGATACCATTCTTGAAGAATAGTGGACTCTTCCAAACACATGTTTGTAAACTATTGCCACTCCTAAAAAATATTTTTTTAGAAGGTTAAATTCTTTGAGATTACTGCTTAAAATTTGCCTTGACATGTGGTCAGATGGTCAGTATGCATAACTTGTGGTAGAATGAAAGATCTGTCACAGGAAATCTGATCTGGATATGGGGTGGGTGGTTTTCACAATGAGGTGGTCTTTTGGAGTTCTAAAATATACAGTGGGTGAATTAAGTATTGAACTCGTCAGCAACTTTCTAAGTAGATAATAATAATAATCTTAATTTTATACAGCGCCAACATATTCTGCAGCGCTTTGCAATTCAGCAGTTCATATACCACAGCCATAAGTAACAAAGTTAAAAATAATACAATAATTAAAGCAAAGATAATGATGACCCTGCTCGTAAGAGCTTACAATCTACAATGAGGTGAGGGAGACACAAAGTACAGGTGCTTATTTACAATGATGGCCCATCTAATAAAATGAGGTATAGATAAAGGCTGCATGAGCTGGTCACCACAGTATTTGTAGTGCTTTTCAGTGCTACTGACATTCATTTCTCATCAGATGTTGGTAACAACCCATCCAATCCATGCAAGCAAAGAAATCAAACCATAGATGTCCTTAAAGGGAACTTGTCAGCAGGATTGTGCTGAGTAACCTACAGACAGTGTCAGGTTGGTGCCATTATACTGATTAGAATGATACCTTGGTTAATGAAATCCGTCTTGTGGTTGTTGTTTAATCTTTATTTTCAGTTTTGTGTTAATGATATGCTCGTGCTCAGGGGCGGTCTGTGAAGGGGGGGCGGTCTTTATGTGGTGCTCTGCTTACATATTCATCTGTATAGCTTATGACAGGTCACTGATTCCTCCACAATCCTGCTGAGAGGTTCCCTATAAATTGTTGTGTGTAATTATGAGAAGTGGCACAGGGAAAAACTATTGAACAAATGGAGTGGTGCAAAGAGCCATAGAAAGTCATGACACCAGCTGAATCTATCAGTAATTAGGAAGCAATCCTGCAACTTAGTTAAAATCATTATCAATTGGTTCAACTGATGGTCTATAAAAAGATGTCTCATTACCAAGGTGACAAACGTTAAACATATCATGATGGGTAAAACCAGTGGGCTGTCCAAAAACCTTTGCAACCTTATTGTTGCAAAACATAGTTATGACATTGGTTACAGAAGAATTTCTAAACCACTGAAGGTTCCAGTGAGCACTGTTGAAGCCATAATATGGAAGTGGAAAGAACATCATTTCACCAGAACCACGACCAGGTGCTCCCTGAAAGATTTCAAACAGAGGAGTAAAAAGTAATTAGCAGAAAAATTGTCCAAGAGCCAAGGACCACCCACAGAATCAGCAAGTACAATTGTTTCAAAGAAGACTATAAGTAACTTCAACCTCCATGGCCCTCCACTGCTGAACAAAAAGAATGTTCAAGAGCGTTTAAAGTTATATCAAAAGCATTTAGACAAGCCAGTGAAGTACTGGGAAAATACAGTCTGATCAGATGAGACCAAAATTGAACTCTTTGGATGCCATAATACACACCATGTTTGGAGGCCAAAAGGCACTTCACATCACCCTAAAAACACCTCACCAACAGTTAAGTTTGGAGATGGGAACATCATGGTGTGGAGTTGTTTTTGAGCATACGACACTGCTAAACTTAATATAATTGTAGAAAAATGAATGGACAAATGTACCGAGATATTCTCAATAAAAATTGGCTGCCATCTACCAGGGTGATGAAGATGAAACGAGGGTGGACATTTCAGCAAGACAATGATCCCAAGCACACAGACAAGGAAACTCTCAATTGGTCTCAGAGAAAGAAAATAGAGCTGCTAGAATGGCCCAGCCAATCATCGGACCTGAATCCAATAGAAAATCGATATAGAAAATAGAAGGATCTAAAGCTCAGAGTTCATAGAAGGAGCCCACGGAACGTTCAGGATCTGAAGAATGTTTGTGTGAAAGAATGGGACAAAATCACACCTGAGCAATGCATGCAACTAGTTTCATTATACATGAGGTGAAGCGGTCATCACCAACAAGTATTGAAGTATTAAATAAAATTCAGTAAGAGTGTTCAATACTTTTTCCCTGTGTTATTTCTCATTATTACTCAACTTCTTTTATGGACATCTGTGGTTTGATTTCTGCACCTGTGTGGATTGGATGGGTTGTTATCGACATATGTGAGAATTTCAAGTCAATAACACCTTTAGAAATGTATTTACTTAGAAAATTGATGACATGTTCAATACTTATTTCAGTATTACAAAACTGTTAAAATTACCATTTATTTTGTAATTGGGTACATTAAATGCAGAAGATCAACAGGGAAAAAACAAATGTAGGTTTTTAGTGCATTTCCGCTGTGGAAACACACTAAAAATGCATGTATTCTGCACGTGACTGTTTCAATAAAGTTTTTTCAAAGCCAGATATCAGGAATAGTCATGGGGACCCATGGATGTTCAGGTCCGTCAGGTTCGGACGAACCTAAAAAAAAAAGTTCAGTTCGGGTACCATAAGGGTACTTGAACTCAAACCCCATTCAAATGAATGGGGGACCCGAACATCCAGTGTTTTCCATGCTGTCATCTGTGTGACAATGCGGGAAATGTCGGTTCTGATTGGCAGTAAGTTTGTTACCACCGGTCAAAGCCCTACGGTTCACTTGCTGTCACACAGATGACAGCTCGGTAGCCAGCAGTAGTCACCTCCGGTAAAGAGGTTACCACTGGTCACAGGCATCGGCTGATGAGAGTACTACTCTTATCATCATAGCAGCGAGAGAAGGCTAGGCTGATGAGGCTAGGCTGATGACAGTATTCACCAGACACTGCCTGTGCCATAAATTAAAAAAAAATAAAATTTAATGGCGTCCCCTCTATTCTTGATAAGCAGTGCAGTTAAAGCTGACAGCTATGGGCTGCAGACCCCAACTGCCAGCTTTATCTTTGCGGGTTATCAAAATTAGAGGGGTCAGAAAGCTGTGTATATTTTATTTAAATAATTTAAAAAATGCTTGGTGTCCCCCTTATTTTTGACAACCAGTTGAGCTAAAGCAGACAGCTGGGGGCTGATATTCTCAGACTGGGAAGGGACCATGGATATTGGCCCTTCCCAGTCTAAAAATAGCAGCCAGCAGCAGCCCCAGAAAAGTGTTAATTCTGGAGCTTTGCCAGGCTCTTCCCACTTGGCCTAGTGCATTGGCATGTGGGGTAATAGTATTGAGATTGATGCCAGCTTTGTAATGTCAGCTGGCATCAAGCCCAAGGGTTAGTAATGGAGAGGCATCTATCAGATGCCCCCATTACTAACCCCATAAGTTAATTTAAAAAACACACAGAGTAAAGTCCTTTATTTGGAAAAAAAACTCCCCAACCCTCTCTTAACAATTTATTATCAAAATAAAAATAATAAAAAAAACACAGTATTCCTCACCAGTCCACCGATAATCCATATGTTCCAGGAGGTGCTCCAAGTCAGCTACATCTGGATGCACTGCTCAGTGTTGGAATGATGTGAACACTCCGCCCTGCATCATGAGTACACTGAGCTGAGAAAACAGCTCTGTGCAGAGCAGCTATGTCAATAAGGTGATTGAAGTTCAATGGCTATGAGAGAAAGCTGACAGCTGACGTTAATATTCTGGGAATGGACCAATAATAGCCATAAAGGTTCCCACGCTATTAATATCAGTTCAGAGCTGTTTGCTTTGCCTTTACTGGTAATTATTGGGGAGATCACCCCCACAAAATGATGGAGTCCCCCCTATATTTACTAACCAACAAAGGCTAATCAATACAGCTGCTGGCTGATATTAATGACTGTGACTGGCGGTGATGTCAGTAAACTTACAGCCGGTCACAGGCTGCGCTTCTCACACTCAGCTCAGTGTGTCCCGGCTCGTGTGGAGAGTGGTCACATCACTGATGTAACTGCTCACCAAACCATCCAGATCTTCATGGGACATGGACTTAATGGATTATCAGCGGAAAGGCAAGTATAAGTTGCATTTTTATTTTTGTTGAATAAAAGGGTGAAAGAGGGTCGGGGAGTTTTTATTTCAAGCAAAGGACTTTGTGTGTTAATTTCAATTAAAGAACTTTACTTTGTTTGTGTCTTTATTAAATTTGACTATGGGGTTAGTAATGGGGGTGTCTTGTAACCCTGTGCACGGACCCCAATGGTAAGTTCATGTTCGGTGCAAAAATGCTGCAGATAATCTGCAATATCAAAAACATACTAAATATGGTGAGAGTTAAAAATTTGGAAGGAAGAGAAAGGATTAGCAAACTGACTTTAACTCAAGTGAGGATGATGGCAAATAATGACCCCCACACTCAGAAATGCTTGTGTTGAAGAAGTTCACAAGCAAAAGTATAAAGAATATGAAAATGTTCTGTATGCAAGAGTGGTCTAAGATCCATCATCCCGCAATCTATAACCATGTTACGCATTAAGGCAGGCGCAAATGACCGTTATAATTGGGCGAGTGCTATCTATGGTTTTGACGGATAGAACTTATACCTATGTTATTTTATGGGGCTGTGCAAATGGTCCAAGGAAAAAAAATGCAGCATGCACGATTTGCCTCCAAAGATTGGATATCTATAGGTCCATGAAAAAAATTGCACCTCTTTTGGATGACTTCAGAGTGTGGGATAATTTTCACAGACTGACATAATGGTAAAACCTTTTTTTCTCCATATTCAAGAAAATCAGATCCCACTGTGTTCATTGTCTGATTAGCATTATCGAACCATTTTTCTCGGATGGAGAGAAAAATGGTTGTCTGCACTTGTCCTTACAAAAAGTGGATCAGTGTTGTTCCTCTTGGTAGGAAAGGCTAAGCAAAATTTAAACCGGTTTTTCAATACTTTAAAAGTTAACCTTAATTGACCTAGGATAGTGTTAATATGTAATAAAACAAGATAATTTTATTAAGTGTATAAAAACAGCAGAAATAACTCACATAGTAGAATGAGACCTCATAGCTAATTTAAAAAGCAGGTGACACCTGGTAACTATTTTATAAAAGACCAAAATGGAAGCCTTACTCAATGAATCACAAATAATTAATATGTAACATGAATGAATGGGTACAAAAAACACAGAAATTTGTCAGTAGCAACAAATATATAGTTATTGTACAGTCATGGCGGAAAGCATTGACACCCCTGAAATTGTTCCAGAAAATGAAGTATTTCTCCCCAAAAATTGTTGCAATTACACATATTTTGTTATACACGTTTATTTCCTATACAAAATTTTTGGCACCCTCAACTTACCTGCATACCCTTTGGAATAAATAACTGCAATAAATCACTTCCTATAAACATAAACAAGCTTCTAACACCTCTCAATTGTAATTTTGGATCACTCTTCTTTTGCAAACTCCTCCAGGTCTCTCATATTTGAAGGGAGCATTTTCCCAACAGCAATTTTAACATCTCTCCACATGTGTTCAACTGGATTTAGATCCAGACTCATTGCTGGCTATTTCAGAACTCTCCTGTGCTTTATTTCTATCTATTTCTCGGTGCTTCTTGAAGTATGTTTAGGGCCATTGTCCTGCTGGGAGACCCATGGACAAGGATGCAAACCCAGGTTTCTTACACTAGGAATTTCATTGAAACCAAAAATCCGTTTGTAATTTTCAAATGTCATGATGCCTGGTACACAGTCAAGACACCTAGTGCCAGAAGGACAACCCCAAAACATCTTTGAATCTCCACCATATTTGACTGTAGGTACTGTGTTCTTTTCTTTGTAGGCCTCATTTTCAGTAAACAGTAGAATGATGTGACTTTGCCCTGTCCTTCAAACCGCACATCCAAGCTCTTTCCACCTCCTGTCACCTCCAGCTCAAAAATATCTCCAGAATCCATCCTTTCCTCAACCGTCAATCTACTAAAATGCTTGTGCATGCCCTCATCATCTCCCGCCTTGACTACTGCAACATCCTTTTCTGTGGCCTCCCTGCTAACACCCTTGCACCTCTCCAGTCCATCCTTAACTCTGCTGTCCGACTAATTCATCTCTCTCCTTGCTACTCCTCCGCTTCCCCCCTCTGCAAATCTCTTCACTGGCTCCCATTCCCTCAGCGTATCCAGTTCAAATTACTAATACTGACCTACAAAGCCATACATAACATGTCTCCTCCATATATCGCTGAACTAATCTCCCGATATCTTCCTTCATGTAATCTTCGGTCCTCCCAAAACCTCCTTCTCTCCTCCACACTTATCCGCTGCTCACCCAACCACCTCCAAGACTTCTCCAGAATATCCCCCATCCTCTGGAATTCTTTGCCCCAACACATCCGACTAACAACCACATTTGGATCCTTCAGACGGAACCTGAAAACCCACCTCTTCAGGAAAGCCTACAACCTGCACTGACCCTGCTGCCTCCTCACCACTACCGAAGCTACCGCCTCACCAACACCGGAACTCCTACAACCCTCAACCTATTGTCTCCATCCCCACCATCCTGTAGAATGTAAGCCCGCAAGGGCAGGGTCGTCACCCCTCTGTATCAGTCTGTACTTGTTAGTTTGCTTACTGTAAGTGATATCTGTAATTTGTATGTAACCCCTTCTCATGTACAGCACCTTGGAATCAAAGGTGCTATATAAATAAAAATAATAAATAATAATTTAACAAAAAACTCTATCTTGGTCTCATCTGTCCACAAGACACATTTTTAGAAGGACTTTGGCTTACTGATGTACATTTTGGCATACTGCATCCTAGCTTTTTTATGTCTCTGTGTCAGGAGAGCAGGTCTCCTCGGTTTCCTGCCACAGGGTTTCATTTCATTCAAATGTCGATGGATAGTTCGCATTTAGACTGAAGCACCCTGAGCCTGCAGGACAGCTTGAATTTCTTTGGAACTTGATTGAGGCTTCTTATCCACCACCTGGACTATCCTGCATTGCCAACTTTCATCGAGTTTTTTCTGCATTCCACATTCAGGGAGATTGGCTACAGTGCCATGGGTTGTAAATTTCTTGATTGTGTTGCACACTGTGGACAAAGGAACATCTTCTGTAGATCTCTGTAGATGGACTTGTAACTTTGAGACTGTTTATATTTTTCAACAATTTTGGTTCTCAAGTCCTCAGGCAGTTCTATTCTGCTCTTTCTGTTCTCCATGCTTAGTGTGGCACACACATTCACACCATGCAAAGATTGAGCCAACTTCTCCCCATTTTAACTGGTTTCAGGTATGATTTTCATATTGCCCACAGCTGTAAGGGTACGTACTCATGATCAGGAATTGCTGCGGTTTTGACGCTGTGTATTTAGGAAGCGTCAAGACCGCAGTGGCTAGATATTACAGCATACTGGATGTGTGTATGTGCGCCTGCGGATCACCAGCGAAAACTGACATGCAGCGCTTCTTTCAGGACAGCAGCATGTCAATTTCTCTTGCGGACTGTATTAAATGAGGTAAATCCACATAATTCAGTGAACACATGCTGATTTACCTACGTTTCCCAAAGCGCTGCTACTTCCAGATCGTGAACACATAGACTTACTTGCCACAGGCGAGTTTGAACGAGCATCACATGCTTGAAACAAAGTTGTTTACACACAAATTTGGAAAGGTGCCAACAATTTCGTATGGTTCATTTTTTAGGTTTTGTGTGAAACGATGAAAGGAAATAAAGGTATGTATAATAAAACATGTGTAATTGCAATAATTTTCTGGGAGAAATACTTCATTTTCTGGAACAATCTGTATATAAAAGAGTGAGCTACCTAATTAGGAAGTAAGGCACAAACAAGTAGAGAATTTGTGTAATCAGGGCACCTAGAAGGACATCCACACGTCTATCGATGCAATTAACCAATGTAACATACAGAAATAAAACAATAGAATAATAGATACCCAAAATGACAAGTGTCAAAACTGGAGTAAGGCAAATGACGAGGTCCCACTGCGCCCAAAGCTTGCTTCGTAGTAAATGATTCTACTTGTTTTTGCTTTACTTCCTAGTTGGGTCACTCACTCTTCTATACACAATAACTACCGGTATACATTTGTTGCTGTTGTGGATTTTTCATATTTTTATACCCTTTCACTCATGTTACATATTAATTATTTATGATTAATTAAGGCTTCCATTCTGGTCTTTTATTAAATAGTTACCAGGTGTTCCCTGCTCTTGAACTTACCTGTGATGTCTCATTGTACTATGTGTGCTATTTCTATTTTTGTACACATTAAAATTATCTTGCTTTATTACATATTGGCTTTGCATTACTATTATCTGTGTTTCTTGTTCGCAATGAATATACAGTAAGCCTCAAATAGATTGTAATTATAGGTGTTTAGGAAACTTGGTACAGTGCCCTTTGTGACCGGGCTCCTGGGATCAGGAGCCACCGTTTGCCTGCAGCCTTCGTACACCTTTTAAACAGGTAAAAATAGCCATCTTCCTGTTTGGAAGGAATGTGAACTCTGCAGGCAGATCAACAGTGAGGCAGTGTGGGGGAGATATGGAAAATGGAAGTTTGAGGGGATATCGAGAGGTGCAATGAAGGGGGTTATTATGGAGGGGGAATGTGAGGGGGTATATCATGGAGAGCGGCAGAGTGGGGGGTTTATTATAGAGAGAGACTGGGAGGGGGTATATTATGAAGAGGGACAGTTTGGGGCAGAGTGGGGGATTTTTATAGAGAGGGGCAGTATGGGGGGATATTTTGTGCAGGAAGCACAATGAGAGGCAATTATTCAGGAGTGCAGCATAGAAGATATTTGCATTTATGGGACAGTATAATGATCATTTTATTTTTAAGGGCATCGTGCCGGGGTGTGCTATTGAAGACAGAGAAGAGGGAAGTCTGCAAAGAGTTTGCAAAGTTTTGGGCATAAAATCTTATTATGGCATCTGGACAAAACTGAGAAGAAAAGAAGGAGAATGAATACAATCAGAATAGATGTCATCTATAAGTTATCTGGATGTAAATATTTCTTACACCGACTGTGTCTCATTAGTGTTGTGGTTCCTGTATGGTTTGCAGTTTGATAATGACTGGTGACTTCAACTCCCAGCATCTCCTTACCATTGTTAAAGAGAACCTGTCAGCAGGAATGTGCACAGTAACCTACAGTGTCAGGTCAGCGCCATTATACTGATTAAAATGATACCTTGGTTGATGAAATCCATCTTATGGTTGTTCTTTAAACTTTATTTTCAGTTTTGTGTTAATGAGAATCTCATGCCCTAAAGCGGGGCTGATGTATATGGTGCTGGTGTATGTGGTGCTCTGATTAGATATTCATAATGCAGACTGCTGACAGGTCACTGATCTCTCAGTGACCTGCCCCCTAGTTTGCATAATGAATACCTAACATACTGAAGAAAGAGACATAAAATGCTTCTGCAGGCAGGTGCCAGCAGTGGCACCTGCTCTGCAGCATAATCGCATGTTTAGTGTGGCAATAATACATTTTCTTGATATTATCCACCTAGGGGGGAAAAAAAACAATTTGAAAATGGCGCTGCCCGCACCTGCGCAGTAGCAGCTTTCAGTGTCTATAGCTGATCCAAGAGCTGCTACTGCGTAGGCGCGGACGGCGCCATCTAGGAGAAGGAATTTTTTTTCTTCTCCAGCCGGCGCATGTGCAGTAGCAGCTCTCAATCAGCTATAGACACCGAGAGCTGTTACTGCGGTATTCATTATGCATACTAGGGGGCAGGTCACTGAGGGATCAGTGACCTGTCAGCATTATGAATATCTACTAAGAGCACCACATACACCAGCCCCACCTTAGGTCACGAGAATCTCATTAACTACAAACTGAAAATAAAGATTAACCCCTTCACCCCCAAGGGTGGTTTGCACGTTAATGACCAGGCCAATTTTTACAATTCTGACCACTGTCCCTTTATGAGGTTATAACTCTGGAGCGCTTCAACGGATCCTGGTAATTCTGACACTGTTTTCTCGTAACATATTGTACTTCATGTTAGTAGTAAAATTTCTTTGATATTACCTGCGTTTATTTGTGAAAAAAACAGAAATTTGGCGAAAATTTTGCAATTTTCCAACTTTGAATTTTTATGCAATTAAATCACAGTGATATGTCACACAAAATACTTAAAAAGTAACATTTCCCACATGTCTACTTTACATCAGCACAATTTTGGAACCAACATTTTTTTGGGGTAGAGAGTTATAAGGGTTAAAAGTTGACCAGCAATTTTTCATTTTTACAACACCATTTTTTTTTAGGGACCACATCTCATTTGAAGTCATTTTGAGGGGTCTATATGACAGAAAATACCCAAGTGTGACACCATTCTAAAAACTGCACCACTCAAGGTGCTCAAAACCACATTCAAGAAGTTTATTAACCCTTCAGGTGTTTCACAGGAATTTTTGGAATGTTTAAATAAAAATGAACATTTAACTTTTTTTCACACAAAATTTATTTCAGCTCCAATTTGTTTTATTTTACCAAGGATAACGGGAGAAAATGGACCCCAAAAGATGTTGTACAATTTGTCCTGAGTGCGCCGTTACCCCATATGTGGGGGTAAACCACTGTTTGGGCGCATGACAGAGCTCGGAAGCGAAGGAGCGCCATTTGACTTTTCAATGCAAAATTGACTGGAATTGAGATGGGACGCCATGTTGCGTTTGGAGAGCCCCTGATGTGCCTAAACATTGAAACCCCCCACAAGTGACACCATTTTGGAAAGTAGACCCCCTAAGGAACTTAGCTAGAGGTGTGGTGAGCACTTTGACCCACCAAGTGCTTCACAGAAGTTTATAATGCAGAACCGTAAAAATAAAAAATCATATTTTTTCACAAAAATTATCTTTTCGCCCCCAATTTTTTATTTTCCCAAGGGTAAGAGAAGAAATTGGACCCCAAAAGTTGATGTACAATTTGTCCTGAGTATGCTGATACCCTATATGTGGGGGTAAACCACTGTTTGGGCTCATGGGAGAGCTCGGAAGGGAAGGAGCGCCGTTTGACTTTTCAATGCAAAATTGACAGGAATTGAGATGGGACGCCATGTTGCGTTTGGAGAGCCACTGATGTGCCTAAACATTGAAACCCCCCACAAGTGACACCATTTTGGAAAGTAGACCCCCTAAGGAACTTATCTAGAGGTGTGGTGAGCACTTTGACCCACCAAGTGCTTCACAGACGTTTATAATGCAGAACCGTAAAAATAAAAAATCATATTTTTTCACAAAAATTATCTTTTCGCCCCCAATTTTTTATTTTCGGTAAGAGAAGAAATTGGACCTGAAAAAGTTGTTGTACAATTTGTTCTGAGTACGCTGATACCCCATATGTGGGGGTAAACCACTGTTTGGGCGCATGGGAGAGCTCGGAAGGGAAGGAGCATCATTTGGAATGCAGACGTAGATGGATTGGTCTGCAGGCGTCACATTGCGTTTGCAGAGCCCCTAATGTACCTAAACAGTAGAAACCCCCACAAGTGACCTAATATTGGTAACTAGACCCCCCAAGGAACTTATCTAGTTGTGTTGTGAGAACTTTGAACCCCCAAGTGTTTCACTACAGTTTATAACGCAGAGCCGTGAAAATAATAAAAAAATTTCCCCTAAAAATTATTTTTTAGCCCCCAGTTTTGTATTTTCCCAAGGGTAACAGGTGAAATTGGACCTCAAAAGTTGTTGTCCAATTTGTCTTGAGTACACTGATACCCCATATGTGGGGGGGAACCACCGTTTGGGCGCATGGGAGGGCTCGGAAGGGAAGGAGCGCAATTTGGAATGCAGACTTAGATGGAATGGTCTGCAGGCATCACATTGCGTTTGCAGAGCCCTTAATGTACCTAAACAGTAGAAACCCCCCACAAGTGACACCATTTTGGAAAGAAGACCCCCTAAGGAACTCATCTAGATGTGTTGTGAGAGATTTGAACCCCCAAGTGTTTCACTACAGTTTATAACGCAGAGCCATGCAAATAAAAAATATTTTTTTTTCCACAAAAATTATTTTTTAGCCCCCAGTTTTGTATTTTCCCAAGGGTAACAGGAGAAATTGGACCCCAAAAGTTGTTCTCCAATGTGTTCCGAGTACGCTGATACCCCATATGTTGGGGTAAACCCCTGTTTGGGCGCACGGTAGAGCTCGGAAGGGAAGGAGCACTGTTTTACTTTTTCAACTCAGTATTGGCTGGAATTGAGATCGGACGCCATGTCGCGTTTGGAGAGCCCCTGATGTGCCTAAACAGTGGAAACCCCGCAATTATAACTGAAACCCTAATCCAAACACACCCCTAACCCTAATCCCAACGGTAACCCTAACCACACCTCTAACCCAGAAACACCCCTAACCCTAATCCCAACCCTATTCCCAACCGTAAATGTAATCCAAACCTTAACCCTAACTTTAGCCCCAACCCTAACTTTAGCCCCAACCCTAACTGTAGCCTTAACCCTAGCCCCAACCCTAGCCCCAACCCTAACCCTAGTCCTAACCCTAGCCTTAACCCTAGCCCTAACCCTAGCTCTAACCCTAGCCCTAACCCTAGCCCTAACCCTAGCCCTAACCCTAATGGGAAAATGGAAATAAATACATTTTTTAGTTTTTTTTTCATTTTTCGCTAACTAAGGGGGTGATGAAGGGGGGTTTGATTTACTTTTATAGCGGGTTTTTTAGCGGATGTTTATGATTGGCAGCCGTCACACACTGAAAGACGCTTTTTATTGCAAAAAATATTTTGTGCATTACCACATTTTGAGAGCTATAATTTTTCCATATTTGAGTCCACAGAGTCATGTGAGGTCTTGTTTTTTGCGGGACGAGTTGACGTTTTTATTGGTAACATGTTCGGGCACCGGAGATTTTTTGATCGCTTTTTATTCCGATTTTTGTGAGGCAGAATGACCAATAACCAGCTATTCATGAATTTCTTTTGGGGGAGGCGTTTATACCGTTCCGCGTTTGGTAAAATTGATAAAGCAGTTTTATTCTTCGGGTCAGTACGATTACAGCGGTACCTCATTTTTTTTATGTTTTGGCGCTTTTATACGATATAAACTATTTTATAGAAAAAATAATTATTTTGGCATCGCTTTATTCTGAATACTATAACTTTTTTATTTTTTCGCTGATTATGCTGTATGGCAGCTCGTTTTTTGCGGGACAAGATGACGTTTTCAGTGGTACCATGGATATTTATATCCGTATTTTTGATCGCGTGTTATTCCACTTTTTGTTTGGCGGTATGAGAATAAAGCATTGTTTTTTGCCTCGTTTTTTTTTTTTTTTTTTTTTTTTTACGGTGTTCACTGAAGGGGTTAACTAGTGATATAGTTTTATAGGTGGGGTCGTTACGGACGTGGCGATACTAAATATGTGTACTTTTATTGTTTGATTTTTTTTATTTAGATAAAGAAATGTATTTATGGGAATAATATATATATTTTTTTTCTTTATTTAGGAATTTTTTTTTTATTTTTTTTTTACACATGTGGAATTTTTTTTTTAAACTTTTTTACTTTGTCCCAGGGGGGGACATCACAGATCGCCAATTTGACAGCACAGCACTCTGTCAAATCGGCGATCTTACTTCCAGCAGTGCAGGCTGCTGCTTTCATCTGCAGCCTGCTCTGCACCCGGAAGTAATCCTTGCAGGACCCAGATGCAGCCCCGCGGCCATTTTGGATCCGGGGCCTGCAGGGATACAAGGTAAGAGACCCTCGCAGCAACGCGATCACATCGCGTTGCTCCGGGGGTCTCAGGGAAGCCCGCAGGGAGCCCCCTCCCTGCGCGATGCTTCCCTGTACCGCCGGCACACCGCGATCATGTTTGATCGCGGTGTGCCGGGGGTTAATGTGCTGGGGGCGGTCCGTGACCGCTCCTGGCACATTGTGCCGGATGTCAGCTGCGATAGGCAGCTGACACCCGGCCGCGCTCCACCCGTGAGCGCGGCCGATCGCGCTGGACGTACTATTCCGTCCTTGGGAATTAGGGCCCACCCCACATGGACGGAATAGTACGTCCATTGGCAGAAAGGGGTTAAAGAACAACCATAAGACGGATTTCATCAACATAGGTATCATTGTAATCAGTGTAACGGCGCCGACCTGACACTGTGCGTAGGTTACTGTGCACAATCCTGCTGACAGGTTCAGCACATTATGGGAGTTGTAGGTTCATGAGATACAATTGTATATGCTGCCCTGACATTGCAATTGATTGTTGTCGTAAGATGGGTGTTATATAATTGTACTGATGGTGTTTCTGGTGCTGTATTGAGGTACTGATGATGGGTCTGGTGCTGCATTCATGCACTGACAGTAGACAGCGGTTCTGGCACTGCATTCATGTACTGATGGTGGTTCTAGTGCTGCATTCATGTACTAATGATGGCTCTGGTGCAACACTCATAATGACGGTGCACATGTAGCAATCCATAACATGCTTCATGGCTATCTTAAAACTTAAAAATCCTCAAAATTTAGAGATTTGAGATTACGAGGAGAATTTGTGAGTTCCTTCTCCAAAAACTCATCTTAAGTTAGCCTGAGTTCAAAATATTTTATTTTTAGCAGAAATGATTAAAATCCTCCTTATAATTTTGGTTCTGGTAATGTATTATTGTACTAATGGCGGTTCTGGTGATGTAGTCATGTAATTACCCATTTACATTTTTTTGCGGCCTTTGAGATTGGTTCAGTATGGCAATGTGGCCCTTGCATCAAAAAATGTTGTGCACCCCTGCATTAGAGAGACACCATGGACCTCTGCATTAAAGAAGAAATACAATTTAATATCATTACTATGTAGAAAAAACGAAAAGCGTGAGATAACACCAAAACATTGTTAGACGTTTACCTATTTGTAATAGTTTCAGTTGTATGACACACATAGTACTGTACAAATAGTAGTTGAGCTGTATTGACTTACCACTGTAGGTGTAGATAAGTTTTGACTCCATGAATCGCACTTTAAGGTTGTGCAGGACAGCTGGCTCATGCAAATAACTGAGGGCAGTGAGGTCATTTTCTCCTACAAGAATGTCTGGATTTCTAAGAGGAGGCAGACCTTTCTCAATCACATATTTCAAGTCCTACAAAACAGCAATAATATACCAAATGTACTGTTACTAAGTTTAGCTTCATTTCCTGAGTGATTGCTTCATCCTTTTTGACCATCGGTGGCTTTTTTATTAGCAATTTTCCATCCTTTTTATAATCATCTTTTCTAATGGAGTTTTCTGGTCATTTTTTACTCTTTATTCAACAGTTAAGAAACTGCTAGCATTTTCTGAATTGAAAAAGCTGGGAAAACGCTATAAAAATGCCCGAGTTTTTCAGGCGCTTTTTAGGCCTTCTCATTGAAATATATTGTAAGATGCTTAAAGAATGGTCAACTTACCGTATTTTTCGGACTATAAGACACACTTTTTCCCCCAAAAAATTGAGAGGAAAATGGGGGGGGGGGTCTTATAGTTCGAACCTAGGCTTACCGGTTGGTTGCAGCAATGGTGTGACAGTGACTGAGGTGCGGGGATGTTGAGGGGCGGTATGGCGTGCACCTGAGCAGGGTCCCTTCCACAGGTGAGGTGATGCCACAGCTCGGTATCCAAGGTGAGCAGCAGAGCCGGGTGAATCATGGCTTTCTCGGTGGTGGCAGCCATCTTCCTGAGAACGCGTGTGCGTAGATTGTTCTCTGCTTCCCAGGGCTTCAGGAAAATGGCCGCGGTCGGCCACGTGTGCGCAGATCGAGATCGCGGCAGCCATTTTCCTGAAGCAGAGTTCGCAGATTGAGATCTCAGCTTTAGGAAATTGGCCGCCGCGATCTCCATCTGCGCACGCGCTGCTTCCCGCAGCCATTTTCCTGAAGCCCGGGAAGCAGATTACTCAATCTGCGCACGCGTGGCCTCAGGAAGATTGCCGCTGCCACAGAGAAACCGGAGCTTAACCCGGCTCTGCTGCTTGCCTTGGATACCGGCCCGCGGCTACACCTCACCTGAGGTGACCGCACCTCTGCCGCCACCACACCACTGCCGTAACCTCCCCGTGGTCACCGGGTCGCAGCATCGCCCACCTAAGCCGGAAGGGACACTGCTCAAGGGCACGCCATACCATCCACCGTGCCTCAGCATCACCGCACCTCTGCTGCCACCTTGCCTCCTGTGACCCTGCTCTGCTACTGCCAGCCCTCAGGTAAGATACCTAAAAATTTGGACAATAGGATGGACCCCCATCTTATAAAAATCTTTTATATTTCTACTATTTTCACCCCAAGTTTGTGGTGCGTCTTATGGTCCGGTGTGTCTTATAGTCTGAAAAATACGGTACATTTGGCATCTTTAGAAACTTGAAATGATTAAAAAACACTCAAAAGCCTGAATATTTGCATAGCAAATTGTTTTCACATAGAAAGGCATACGTTCATTCTTTGAAGCAATTTTTAAGTGCTTTTTCCGGTAAAATCCTCCTGAAAAACATGTGTGCACATACCCTTACAGATCCACGATGTTGTACCTATAAAGCAAATTTATACAGCTGTAGCAAGCTTTAACATGAAATGTAAAACATTACATATCATGTCTTTCAAGAAGTGTTTTGTTTTTTTCTTTATAAAAAATTACACCAGAATTTGATCAATTTTTCCAGACGAAAAAAAAACAATGCAAAAAACTTGTATGAGTGCATATGGTCCTATTTTTTTTTTTATGCCGAAACGGCATGAGAAAAAAAATTACAGATCTGCACTACCCCATAATATAACATAGGTGTCATGATCCAGGTCGTGGTTTTCTTCTTGCTTTTCTTTACCCGGCCTGGTTATGACTGGGTTAACCATACCTGCCTCTCTTTGGTTCGTGGGTGGCTATTTATTGGTGCCATTTCTGGTAGCATTTGTCAGTGATCATTCCAGTCTCTGGCTTGAGCAGCTGACCCATATACCCTAGTGATCCTTCTGCCTCTGTCTACCCGTTTTTGTGCCTGACCCGTTCCCCATCCCTGACTTAGTGTGTGTTTGCTGGTTCCCTACAGTGTATGACTCGACTTGAATTTTGAATCCTGCCTCCTGCTTTCTGTCTCTGTTACTATGTTTCCCGACTGTCTTTGACTCTTTGGCTCATACCCCAACTACGTCTTTTGTCTCATGTTTTGGATCCTGCGCTCCCGTCTGGTTCCGATTTTGGGCTTGTCTCTGACCACGTGCATTGCTGTGACCTCAGGTACTTCGTCTTCGTGACTGGCCTGTCTGACTACTCTGCCACCTCTAGTGGTGCTCCGCGCTCTGCACTGTGGTGCTACACGATGAGTGCTAGCTTTTTCCCCTTACCTGCGCCCCTGGTGGAGGTTATGTGCAAATGCCTTGCAGTTGCATTACATTATCACTGACCCAAGCATTTCAAGGGGATTTCAAACTTTTTTTCCCTTTCTCTGGCATGGATCCACTCCATACTCTGGGTGACCAAGTGAATAACCTTACTCAGATGATGCAGGAGTTATCTGTGGAGCACAGGGCTTTGGTTACTTCCCAGAGGCAGGTGCAGAGGGAAATGGCAGAGACAGGTAAGATAGCCCGGGGGACTCCCTCTGTGCTTGAAAAAGGTCTCTGGACCGAAACGTTGCCACATTAGGCAGAATAAAATGTAAGATTTAATCTTCACTACAGTTTGAGGCGCAGTTTTTTTTATCTATCTGGATATGGACTCCCTGGTTTTGACATGCGCCTCTTGGTCTTGAAAGACTTGGACGATTAAGGGTGCGGTTTAACACCTTTTTTTGTTTGGATATCCCTCTGTCAGTAAGTCTGGTGAGGTGACCGACATGTCTCTGCACTCTCCTGAACCTTCGGTGAAACTCCCTGACAGCTTCTCTGAGAGGGTTGCAAACTACTATTTTCAGGGGATGAGAGTCAGTGGGTGGGGATAACTATATCTTTATTGAGGAAGGGTCCACAGTCTTGGGCTTTTTCCTTACCCCCGATCGCTCCTGAGAGAATGTCTGTGGACAGGTTCTTTGAGGCTCTGGGCCTCATCTATGATGAACCAGACTGAGTCAGATTGGCAGAGGACACTATTATGGGTCTATCCCAAGGAATGCTCTGTGTCGAATGGTACTGTTCGGAGTTTCGGCGATGGTCCCCAGAAGTGACCTGGAACAACTCAGCACTCAGGTGTCAGTTCCGGAGGGCACTATCTGATCATTTAAAGGACACTCTGGTTTTCCATTCGCCTCCCAGCTCTCTGGAAGAAGCCGTGACTCAAGCTGTTCGCATGGATCGGAGGTTACGGGAGAGAGGAGTCGTACATCGGGAGGCTCCTTGCCTTCCAGTTAAGCCGGAACTCTCACAACCTTCTGAGCCCATGGAAATAGGGGCCATCACCATCAAGGAGGAGGAGAGGAGACATCGACGGGAGAGTAAACTTTGTTTTTACTGCAGTGCCCCAGGACATCGGAAGAAGGACTGTCCCTCATGTCCTACTACTCCCAAGGTGTCAGGAAACGCCTAAGTCTGGGTAACTACCGAGGAGGTTGCCCATACTCACAGGTACCTTTTTCCTCATTCCTTAAAGTACTGTTAAAAGTGGAACTTGATGTTGAGAAATGTTTGACTCCTACTTTGGCTTTTTTGGACTGTGGGTCATCCCTGAACCTGATTGACTCTAAACTGGTTGCCAGCTGTAAGTTAGGGACAGTTAGGTTGGAGACTCCCATAAAGATTATTGCCATTGATTCTACACCTCTCACCAAGGACAGTGTCCATTTTATTTCTGAAGAATTCATCCACATAAGTCATCTGCGTGCTGTTCTCCAGAGGATCCGGGAGAACTGTCTTTTTGCTAAACCAGAGAAATGTTTGTTTTTGGTTCAGGAATTGTCCTTTCTGGGGTTCATCTTGTCTGCTAAGGGGTTTCGTATTGACCCCAGAAACGTTCAAGCCATTGTGAACTGCGTGCAACCCAGAGGATCTTAAAGGCCTTCAGCGGTTCTTGGGGTTCGCTAATTATTATAGGAAACTTTTAAGGGGGTTTTCTCAAATTTTCAAACCCCTCACTGATTTGACCCAAAAGGGTTCTGATATCAAGAGTTGGCCTGCTCCAGCCACAGCAGCATTTTTGGCTTTAGAGAAATGTTTTATGTCTGCCCCTGTATTGATTCAACCAGATCCATCTGAACTGTTTATTGTGGAGGAGGACACCTCAGAGGTGGGGGCGGTATTGTCTCAGGGACCTACTACTTTGACCAATTTAAGACATTGTGCCTTCTTCTTGAAGAAATTCTCTTCTGCAGAAAAGAATTATGATGTGGGTAAGAGTTACTAGCCATTAAACTGGCATTTGAAGAATGGAGGCATTTTTTGGAGGGGGTGGTCCATCGAATCACTGCAATTACAGATCATAAGAATCTGGCGTACATCAAGTCTGCTAAAATGTTGACATCGACACAGGTGAGATGGTCACTTTTCTTCTCACAGTTTCAATTCTCTATTACCTTTCGAACCGGTTCTAAAAATGTCAAGGCTGATGCCTTGTCTCATAGTTTGGACCCGATATCACCTCCTGAACCTCCTTCCTCCATTCTTTAGCACGGTGTAGTGGTGGCTGGGGTATCTTCGGTATTGGAGCGGGAGATTTGTGAGGTCCAATCTCTTGGCCCTCCGCCATTGCCGGGTAACAAGCTCTTTGTGCCCATTCAATTTCACCTCCGGATACTCCGGGAGTTTCATGATTCAGCCCTGAGTGGGCATCCTAGAATCTTGGTTACCCGTAAAGCTGTCTCTAGGTTGTTTTGGTGATCCTCGTTGGCCTCGGATGTGGTGAAGTTTGTGTCATCCTAAGAAATCCCATAGCCGGCCGGATGGGGACTTGGTGCCATTGCCAATTACTGATAAACCATGGACTAATCTGTACATGGATTTCATCACCAATCTTCCTCCTTCTAGTGGTAAAACGGTCATTTGGGTGGTGGTGGACAGATTTAGCAAGCAGACACATTTTGTACCTTTAACAGGTCTGCCTAATGCAGAGACGTTAGCTAAATTGTTTGTTGAACATGTGGTGCGCTTGCATGGTGTGCCTGTGAGTGTGGTTTCAGACAGGGGTCCAAGTTTTGGAGGGCCTTTTGTAAATGGTTGGGTATCTTTTTGACCTTTTCTTCAGAATATCATTCTGAGACTAATGGTCAGACAGAGAGGACCAATCAGTCCCTGGAACAAATCTTGCGATGTCTGACCACAGCTTGGCAGGACAATTGGTGTTCCTCTTTGCCTGTGGCTGAATTCGCTTTTAATAATCGCATTAATCAGTCCACGAGCACCTCCCCTTTCTTCTGTAATTATGGGTTTCACCATCATTTTGGGGAATTTTCCCAACTGGATTCAGGGTGTCCTGGGGCTGGTCTAGTTGCTCAACGGTTGAGGGAGGTGTGGCAGGAGGTTCAGGGGGACATTGGGGGGCTCAGGGGAGGTATAAATTCTTTGCTGACAAAAGACGATCTGTGATGCCAGTATTCCGGGTTGGGGATAAGGTATGCTTGTCCACCAGGAATATTAAGCTTAATGTTCCTTCGGCTAAGTTGGGGCCCAAGTTCATTGGCCCTTATGAGATTATAGAGGTAGTCAATCCTGTGGCCTTTCGTTTGCGCCTTCCCTCATCACTACGGATCCCCAACGTGTTCCATAAAGCTCTTCTGAAACCATTGGGGTCTTCCTCAGGGAGGTCTTCATCTCTGCCGCCACTTATTTCGGTGGATGGTCAGAGTGAGTATGAGGTAGAATGGATTGTGGACTCTCGCATGGTCCGTCACTCACTCCAATATCTGGTCCATTGGAAGGGTTACGGTCCTGAGGATCGGTCCTGGGTTCCAGCACAATCAGTCCTTGAGGATCGGTTGATCCGGGCCTTTCATGTTCGGTATCCAGGGAAACCTGGGGGTCCAGTGGCCCCCCTTGAGAGGAGGATAATGTCATGATCCAGGTCAGAGTTTGATTCTTGCTTTTCTTTCCCTGGCCTGGTTATGGTGGGGTTATAACCTTTCCTGCCTCTCTTTGGTTCGTGGGTGGCTATTTATTGGTGCCATTTCTGGTAGCATTTGTCAGCGATAGTTCCAGTCTCTGGCTTGAGCAGCTGACCCATATACCTTAGTGATCCTTCTGCCTCTGACTACCCGTATTTGTGCCTGACCCATTCTCTATCCCTGACGTAGTGTGTGTTTGGTGAGTCCCTACAGTCTATGACTCGACTTGAATTCTGAACCCTGCCTCCTGCTTTCCGTCTCTGTGACTACGTTTCCCATCTGGCTTTGTCTCTCTGGCTCGTACCCCGACTACGTCTTCTGTCTCACGTTTTGGATCCCGTGCTCCCGTCTGGTTCTGATTTCTGGCTGGTCTCTAACCACGTGCATTGCTGTGACCTCTGCTACTTAGTCTTCCTGATTGTTGCTGACTGGCCTGTCTGACTACAATGCCACCTCCTAGTGGCGCTTCGCGCTCTGCACTGTGGTGCTGCACGGTGAGTGCTACCTTTTTTCCCTTACCTGCACCCCCTGGTGGAGGTTGCGTGCAACTGCTTTGCAGTTGCATTACAATGGGGCTGAGTGCTATATGATAAAACATCGGATAGCACTAGGCCGTGTTATACACTAGTGTGAGAGTACCCTCAAACTTATGTTAAATGGTAGCCAGTACACAGCTGCCATCATTTACAGTGATTCTGGTTAATTCCATATAAAGTTTAGCTGCTCTAATAGTATTTTCTTGACATTTTCTTAGCTGCATTTTAAAGTAAAAGCCATGGTTTGTAAAAAACTTACAACACAGCAAAGGATTTCATTGTTCAAAGTTATCAGTCAGGAGAAGGGTGCAATAAAATTTCCAAAGCATTAGATATAACATGTAACACTGTGAAGACAGACATTAACAAGTGGCTCAAATTTGACAAAACAGTGTAATACCTAGAATGTGATGTCCAACTAGACGTCAATGACAAGATAAGAAGACAATTGGTCCTGGAAACTGCCAAGAGACCTACAGCAGAATTAAAGGAGCTGTAGGAATTGTACTGGTTGTGAACTGCATATGACAACAATCTCCCATAGCCTTAATAAGTCTGGCCTAAGGGGTAGTGTGGCAAGAAGGAAGTATTTTCTTACAAGGACAATACATGCCCAAAAACCCACATCAAATCTGCCAAAACATGTGGGAAAACGTTATGGTCTGAGGAGACTGAGGTTCAACTTTTTGTCCATAATAATAAAAGTTATGCTTGGCACAAAGCCAAAATGGCACATCATCAAAAGGAAACCATACCCACAGTGAAGCATGATGGAGGCTGCATTATGTTTTGGGGCAGTTTTTCAGCATCTGGAACTGGCACTTTAGGCAAGGTGGAGAGAATTATTAACAGTTCCAAAGTTCAATCAATTCTGCAATAATACCTTCAGGTCACTGCAAAAGATGAATAGGGATTTCACTTTTTGGCAATGACCCTAGGCATATGTTCAAATCAATTAATTATAGCTTTGCCAGAAGAAAATCAAAGTTGGGCTGGCCCAGCTAGAACCTAGCCTGAATCCAATTTAAAATCTGTGGGATAACCTATAAAGGGCACTATACACAGTAGATGTCCTCACAATCTGACAGATATGGAGCACTAACTAAAGGAAGAGTGCGGAAAGATTGACAATTATAGACGTGCCATGCTGATAGACATCTAGACAAAACGACTGAATGCTGTCAAATTCAAAAGGTACTTCAATAAAGTTTTAGTATAAGGGTGCGTACATCTAAGCAATCACAATTTATAATTTTTCTTTTGCTTTGCACAAAAGGAAAAAAAAAAAAAGAGCATGAACCGCACCTCCAAAAATCATACATTGATCTAAAGCCGCCAGGCAAAAATTTATATAACGGAACATGAGGTTTTCAGTTTAACATTCTGATCAGACTGTATGAAGCCCACTGCCACATCATGGCAAACCTCGTAGTGGGTCCTACGACCCTAATGGAGTGGAGCCATGCGGCGACCACCGCCACAGTGGCAATGCACCAGCAGGGCGGACGACCTGTTGCCCCACAGCACCCATGCTGCAATGAGGTATTAGATCATTGTATGATTTTTGGAGGTGCTGTCCTTTCTCTTTTTTGAGCATATTGCATGTTCCGTCCTTTTTTTTTTTTCTTCGGATGTGCACTACTCCCATTTGGCACAGGTGATTTTAATTAGCAGGAGACTGCAAAGTAAGGGGTCTAGCCCATTTTTGCTCTCACTGAGGAGCTGGAGGAAGGTGAATTTCATTACTCCTTTCATTTGGTGTGGGTGCTGTGTGGCGGCCGTTGTTGCTGCAATTTTGTGCTGGTGGAGTGGCGCGGTCTGGAGTCATGGGGACTCAGTCTTGCAGCATGGGTGCTGTGGGGCACCAGACCGTCTGCCCTGCTGGTGCATTGCCACTGTGGCGATGGTTGGCGCATGGCTCTGCTCCGTTAGGGCGGTAGGACCCACTACGAGGATTGCCGTAACGTGGCAGTGGGCTTCATACAGTGTGATCAGAAAGTTAAACTAAGAACCTCATGTTCAGTTATATATATTTTTGCCGAGAGGCATTAGATCATTGTATGATTTTTGGAGGTGCTGTCCTTTCTTTTTTTTTAGCATATCATTTTTCTTTTTCTACCTGAAAATATTTAAGTTTATTTTTCAATAGAATTGTATAAATTATGGGTGACATTGAAGGTGGAAAAAGTTCTGAAATAATAATGGCATGATTTATTTTTTACTTTGCAAAAACCTGGCATTTTAACAGTGTATATCTGTGAGTTTGTGCAGAGCACTCACTCCGCAAAAATACACAGATGGGAACAGCTCCATAAACTATAATAGGTTCTATCTGTGAAAAACGCGTATAGACTTTGTATGAGAAAAACTGACATCTGAATGAGTCCTTACAAAATATAGTCCAGCCGCCAGTGCAGTTAGCTGTCAAACATGTCTATTTATCTTTTAACTGAGTTTACTGCATTGTATACAAATTGCGCAAAAAACAACATTTTATCATTGTTCCTTACAGTGCCATCTTCCAAGCATAAATGAAGCACACTGTCCCCAATCTTCAAGTCCTTTGTGATCTCAGCAGATCTCCACACCTCATCTGCATCAGGGATCCACACCCGGTTAAACTGCAACAAAAGGGAGTGTAATTGGTTTGATTTATGAACTATATATAATGTGACAATACTGCATTCACTTGATACTTGTGCAAGATTCCGCTTAAATTAATGTATGAACATTGTTTTTACCTTTCTGTCAGCAAATAGCTTAAACAAGACAAGCGAGTTCTACATTACCGGTTTTCTTAAGTTTACCAAAGGCAATAGATAACTGTCACAATTTCAAATTAGTATAAAATCAAGCCCAAGGTGGTTGGCGGCCACGTCATGACTCTCAAATTGATTGCAAGGAAAATTGTGTAAATTGATCACTTACTGTTAAAATGGTTGTTACCTTTCAGAAGATCTTCTCCCTTGAATGCAGTTTATTATAAAAACAAACTCCACTTTAGTTACTGACACTGGGACCATTGCTGAGCCCCTCGTGCTGATATTATTATTATTATTTATTATTATAGCGCTATTTATTCCATGGCGCTTTACATGTGAGAAGAGGTATACATAATAAAAACAAGTACAATAATCTTAAACAATACAAGTCACAGCTGGTACAGGAGGAGAGAGGACCCTGCCCGCGAGGGCTCACAATCTACAAGGGATGGGTGAGGATACAGTAGGTGAGGAGAGAGCTGATCTTGCAGTGGTTTGGTGGATCGGTGGTTACTGTAGGTTGTAGGCTTGCCGGAAGAGGTGGGTCTTCAGGTTCTTTTTGAAGGTTTCGATGGTAGGTGATAGTCTCATATGTTGCGGTAGAGAGTTCCAGAGTAGGGGTGATGCGCGAGAGAAATCTTGTATGCGATTGTGGGAGGAGGAGATAAGAGAAGGAGATCTTGTGAGGATCTGAGGTTGCGTGCAGGAAAGTACCGGGACACGAGGTCACAGGTGTATGGAGGACACAGGTTGTGGATGGCTTTGTATGTCATGGTTAGGCTTTTGTACTGGAGTCTCTGGGTAATGGGGAGCAAGTAAAGGGATTTACAGAGGGGAGAGGCCGGGGAATAGCGGGGGGACAGGTGGATTAGTCGGGCAGCTGAGTTTAGAATAGATTGGAGGGGTGCGAGAGTGTTAGAGGGGAGGCCACAGAGCAGGAGGTTACAGTAGTCGAGGCGGGAGATGATGAGGGCATGGACTAGGGTTTTTGCAGATTCTTGGTTTAGGAATGTACAGATCCGTGAAATATTTTTGAGTTGAAGGTGGCAGGAAATGGAAAGGGCTGGATATGCGGTTTGAAGGAGAGATCAGTGTCAAGGATTACCCCGAGGCAGCGAGCTTGTGGGACTGGGGAGAGTGGGCAGCCGTTTATTGTAATGGATAGGTTCGTTGGGGGGGGTCGCATGAGATGGGGGAAAGACAATGAATTCTGTTTTGTCCATGTTAAGTTTTAGAAATCTAGTGGAGAAGAAGGATGAAATAGCGGACAGACATTGAGGGATTCTGGTTAGTAGGGATATTGGTGTCTGGTATTGGCAGGAATGCAAAATTCACTTCGACAGTGTGGCAAACAGTCAATGAGCTCAGCAGCTTGACCCGTAAAGACGGAAAGTCTTCTTAGAGTTCACAGACCGGCTGCAGCACTGTCAATATGGCATTAGCACCACAGCTGTGGGGCCAATATACTGTATGTAGGGGAGGTGTGGGGCCATCATACTGTATCTAGGGGACTCTGGTGTCGCAGTACACAAGGGATCAAAATGAAACACCAATTACTTGTATTACACCATGATGTAGCAGGTACATAAAGTAAACTTTTGCCACATGACTTCTGTTGTACTGTGTCATCCCAGCCCAAATTTAACATTGCGGCAGGAGCCCTAACGAGATTTTGCTAAGTGGCCCTGAGCATGATTTTCATTTGAGACCACTGTTCTAGATCTTCCTACCTCCCTCCCTCAAAGCATTTTGTGAATACTGCCTGCCATCTCTTATCACAATGATGTGAAAATCTGTATTCACTTAATACAATTTTTAACAGTGAATTGGATGAAATTAATTGATCAGTCCAGGACGAGAAAGAAGCAGATAATTCCTCTGATAAGATATATTACAACGTTTCTTATCATCACTAGTGCAAGTATCGGGTATCGGCCGATATTTGCGGTATCGGAATTCCGATACCGAGTTCCGATATTTTCCATATATCGGATACCGGAATCGGAAGTTCCCAGAATTCAAACTGCCCGAATTCAGCCAATGAGGACTGATTAGAAGTGTGGGCACATCTTGTTCTGCATGGTGGGCATGGAAGTACTGGCATGGCTGTGATTGGCTGCTGAAATGATGTCATGATGCACCCTAAAAGTCGCTGCCGACATTTAGGGCTCACTCTGCTGTGAATTCAGTTAGGGACAGGACGCTGTGTTCTGACTGAGGGCCAGTTTAGAGATAGCGATTTGCTTCATTGTGCTTAACCCAGGCTAATTTAGCAACCGCTGTGTGAGAACCTTGCTTTTGCCTTGCAACGCTGTTCACAGCTGTCTGCAAGGTCTCTGTGTGAGTGCACATCGCTCTGTAGTCCATGTGCAGCCACAGCCGGCTGTATTCAGCTCAGGGTGCGTCACTGCCTCATACCGTTCTTTCCATTGTCCTTTTTTGCAATTAGTGCAGCCTGCTGCACATTTTTTCAAATATTTCCTATTAGTGGCTTTCCACCCGTATCCAGCTAAAGTGTGGAAAAACACTACATAGTATTACATTGAGGAGCTTTTTTTGGCCTTGCAGAGCCGTTTACGGCTGTCTGCACGGTCTCTGTGTGAGTGCACATCGCTCTGTAGTCATTTCTGCAAAAAAAAAAAAAAAAAATAATAAAGTTCACCAAACACACCACTTTACAGTTGTGTAGGCCACATTAGCTCATATTAAAGTCTAGTCCACACTTTAGAAAATTAGTGTTTCTTATACCTGTTAGGAGCTGTTCAGGAATAAGCACACTAAGCCCTTAGTACTTTTCTGCTTATCTTTATCAGTCAACCAAGATGAAGAGGGCAGGGAGTAAGGCACGTGGGCGTGGGCGCGGAGCAGGGAGAGGACGTGGGGATTCTGTGCCTGCTGCGGGCACCGGTGACTCATCATCACCCAGTTTCAGCAGGGAACAGTCCTTCATGCACAGCTTTGTAGGAGATCGCTGTACACTGCTGCTGCGTGAAGAACAAATTGAAGCCGTTGTCGGATGGATGGCAGCTAACGCATCGACTTCAATTATGCCACATCCTCTCAGGCACAGAGCACTGGAGAGCACCCATCTGTCTCTTCACCACCTGCCAAATTGCCCAGGCAGTCAGAGAGCCCAGGACAGGAGCCATCTCTACTTCTGTTCTCTGAATCTCTTGGCTTGGAAACAGGGGGCCAGCCAAGCAGCATTGGAGAAATGGAAGAAGAGGCAGTCTGCAGTGATGCCCAACAGCTTTGTCTCTCAGACTCTGAAGAGGCGGGTGGGCCAGTGCCTCCGGTCACCACACCGCAGTACGCATCTGATGATGAGACACAGGTGCCACTTTCTGGTGCGTACTGTGCTGACGAAACTACCCAGGAGGAGCAGTTGGTGGCAGAGGGTAGTGTAGATGATGAGGTCCTTGACCCATCGTGGCGTGAGGTACAGGAAGGTGGTGGGAACAGCTCTGAGGAAGAGATTCTCCGAACGGGCCAAAGAGGGAGAGGGAGGGGGAAGACTGCGGTTCCTGTAGCCTCCACTTCGGCACCTGTTAGGAGCATGCCTCTTCCAAAAGCCAAAACGGGCGCTCCCAAGACTTGCACTGCCTGGTCCTTTTTTGACACAGTTGCAGATGACATTTGCTTTGTCAAATGCAAGGTGTGTCATCAGAAAGTCAAAAGAGGGAAAAATGTCAGCAACCTCAATACCACAAATATGTGGAAACATGTGCGGACCAAGCATGCGGTGGAGTTACAAAAACACACTGAAGACCTAGGTCAACCAACAGCGGCACCTACCACCTCTTCAGCTCGTGTTGTTGCCTCTTCCTCCAGCTCACACACAGCTGGTTCGGCTTCCTCACAGGATCGCCATGGAAGAACCTCTGGCACTGTTGTCCAGAGACCCACAGTAATTCCACCCGCAGCACCAAGTTCCCAGTCATCCTCACACTCCCAGCTCAGTCTACAGCCATCGGTAGCACAGGCATGGGAGAAAAGGCGGCCATTCTCGGTAAACCACCCCCGAGCACAGGCTCTGAATGCTGGCATTGCAAAACTACTGTCCCTTGAAATGCTGTCATTCAGGCTGGTGGAGACTGACAGCTTCAGTAACTTGATGGCATTGGCAGTCCCACAATACAATGTGCCCAGCTGCTTTTATTTCAGCAGGCAAGCCGTCCCTGCCCTGCACAAGCATGTGGAGGGACACATAAAACACGCACTACTGAACGCCATCAGTAGCAAGGTCCACCTCACCACCAATGCGTGGACCAGTAGCCATGGACAGGGGCGATACCTGTTATGACCAACATGAGCACAGCTGTGGCCAAACGTCAACAGGCCGTCTTGAAATTAATTTCTTTGGGGAATCGAAGCCACACAGCGCAGGAGCTCTGGAATGCCATCACGCAGGAGAGCGACGTGTGGTTTGTGCCAGCGAATCGCTAGCCAGGCATGGTAGTGTGTGACAATGGCCGAAATCTGGTGGCAGCTCTGGCCCTAGGCAACCTCACTCACATCCCATGTCTGGCACATGTGCTCAACTTGGTCGTGCAGAGTTTTTTGAGGGACTATCCGGATCTTGATGCACTGCTGCACAAGGTCCACCTAGAGTGTGCTCACTTGCGGCGTTCCAGCATGGCAAGATCGCGCATTGCAGCTCTGCAGCGCCGATTCCGCCTTCCGGAACATCGCATCATATGTGACCTACCCACCAGGTGGAATTCCACGTTACACATGTTGGAGCGGTTGTGTGAGCAGCAGCCAGCAGTAATGGAGTACCAGCTGCATCAGGCGCAAAGAAGTCGCACTCCGCGCCGTTCAGACTTCACAACCACTGAGTGGGCCACTATGAAGGATGTCTGCCAGGTTTTGCGTTCCTTCGATGATTCCACGCGGATGGCGAGTGCAGATGATGCACTAGTCAGCATGACTGTCCCCCTTATCTGCCTGCTTCAACAAACACTGCAAGCGCTAAGGGATGATGTTGTGGAAGAGGTGGAGGATGAGGAGTCACCACTTCCATCAGCTTCTGGACAGTCAGCGCTACGTGGTTCCTCACAAAGGCCTAGGCAGGGGACACTTTGTGAGGAGGATGAGGAGGAGTCAATGGAGGAGGAAGACATAGGTCCAGAGGAGGGAGTTACACAATTCTCCAGTAGTCAGTGTGTAGAGTGAGGGTGGGGTGATGCAGAGCAGGCAGAGATCATGCCTCAAGCAGGGGACAGCGTTTCTTGGCCAGTTGGCAGTCTGCAGCACATGGCTGATTACATGCTGCAGTGCCTGAGAAATGACCGCCGCATCGCCCACATTCTGAACACGGCTGATTATTGGGTGTACACCCTCCTAGATCCTTGCTACCTGAACAACTTACAAAGCCTCATAACACCGTTGAACCAGGAGCGTAAAATGCGGGAGTACCAAGACACACTGGTGAATTCCATCATCTTCTCCAGTCCAAGTGAGAGCAGTGCTGCTAGTGCTTTACAAAGCAGCTCAGTGCGTTGAGGCAGTGGAGGAAGCTCTGCTCAAAGAGGGAGCAGAATCAGTGCCTCAGCACAAGGCAAGACCAGTATGGCCCAACTGTGGCACAGTTTTGTGTGCCCGCCACACATGTCTACACCATCACAGACGGCTGCAGTCAGCAGGAGGCAACGTTTCCGTCAGATGGTGACAGACTACATGTCTTGCCCTCTTACTGTACTCCCAGACGGCTCTTCCCCCTTCAAATTTTGGGTCTCTAAGCTGGATACATGGCCAGAGCTAAGCCAGTATGCATTGGAGGTGCTAGCTTGCCCTGCTGCTAGTGTATTATCGGAACGCGTCTTTAGTGCCGCAGGTGGTGTACTAACAGACCGTCGCATGTGACTATCCTCCGATAACATTGACCGGCTTACTTATTTGAAAATGAACAAGGCCTGGATCTCGCAGGAATTTGCCACTCCTCTTCCAGATTAAATAATTGGTTGGCTACAGTATCCAGGTCTCCTGTTGAGTTCATGTTTCTACCACCTGAACTGTAATCCCTGGGCTCCAACACCGCCAGTTGATGCTCAGAAGTGCAGGCTGCACAGTCAAAACACATGACCCAGTGTTATTGGGTTTCAGTAACGTCAGCTGATCGCCAGCTGTGTACCCGGCAATGTGTCCAGCGACCGCCACGCTGACACAACTACTGAAATTTAAGGGAACCTGTCCCCCCCCAGGCGTTTGTTACTGAAAGAGCCACCTTGTGCAGCAGTAATGCTGCTCAAGGAAAAGGTAGCTCTTTTAGTTTAGCTCCTAGCACACGCAGAACTTAACACTTATAAAATGTGTCCCCTCACACCGTGAGACCGTCCCGGAGGTGGGACTTTCCTTCATAATGGGACGCAGCACAGCCGTCATTCCAACCCCCTTGGTGCCGTGCGCCGCCTCCTCAGCATTGTTTGAATCTGTCCCGTGGCCAGCGCTGTTATGTTATCCCTTGGCCATGTGCACTTACCACTGCTCCTCTTCTGATATAATTGTTGTCAGGCTGCCTGCGCCTGTGCGGACGCGCTGCCCGAGATTCCGCCTCGCAGTCTCTTCTGATTTAATCACACTGCGGGCCTGGGATCCATGGGCATGCGCAGTGCATATCTTCACCTCAGGCTCTCACTCATCTCCCTCCGCCTTCTTCAGACTGTGCGCCGTCAGCTGATCCCTAATAGCATGCCACGGCCGTGATGCCGCACACTCTGAAGAAGCCGGAAGGAGGGGAGTGAGAGGCGAAGAGATGCACTGCGCATGCCCATGGATCCCAGGCCCGCAGTGTGATTAAATCAGAAGAGACTGCGAGGCGGAATCTCGGGCAGCGCGTCCGCACAGGCGCAGCCAGCCTGACAACAAATTATGTCAGAAGACGGGCAGCGCTAAGTGCGCATGGGCAAGGGATAACATAACAGCGCAGGCTACGGGACAGATTCAAACAACGCTGAGGAGGCGGCGCACGGCACCGAGGGGGTAGGAATGACGGCTGTGTGGCGTCCCATTACGAAGGAAAGTCCCACCTCTGGGACGGTCTCACGGTATCAGGGGACACATTTTAGAAGTGTTTAGTTCTGCGTTTGCAAGGAGCATAATTAAAAGAGCCACCTTTTCCTTTTGCATCCTTAGTGCTGCACAAGATGGCTCTTTCAGCTACAAACGCCTTGGGGGGGTTAAAGGTTCCCTTTCAACTTCCTCCAATCAGGCTTCGGCCTACACTCTGTTCCTCTGCTCCTCCTTGATTCCCTGGGCTCCAACACCGCCAGCTGCTGCCCGGAAGTGCTGTCTGCAGTCAACAGTTGCTCCTCTGTTATTGGGGTTCAGTAACGCCAGCTGCTCCCCTGCTATGTTGCGGCAATACCTCCAGCCTGCTCTTCCTGCCGTCCCTGGGCTTCAACACTGCCAGTTGCTGCCCAGAAATGCTGTCTGCACAGTCAACAGTTGCTCCTCTGTTATTGGGGTTCAGTAACGCCAGCTGCTCCCCTGCTGTGTTGCGGCAATACCTACAGCCTGCTCCTCCTGCTGTCCCTGGGCTTCAACACCGCCAGTTGCTGCCCAGAAGTGCTGTCTGCACAGGCAACAGTTGCTCCTCTGTTATTGGGGTTCAGTAACGCCAGCTGCTCCCCTGCTGTGTTGCGGCAATGTGTCCTGCGACCGCCACGCTGACACAACTACTGAAATTTAAGGGAACCTGTCCCCCCCAGGCGTTTGTTACTGAAAGAGCCACCTTGTGCAGCAGTAATGCTGCACAAGGAAAAGGTGCCTCTTTTCTTTGTGCTCCTTGCACACGCTGAACCTAACACTTATGAAATGTGTCCCCTCACACCGTGTAACCGTCCCGGAGGTGGGACTTTCCTTTTTAATGGGACGCAGCACAGCCCTCAGTTCTACCCCCTTGGTGCCGTGGGCCGCCTCCTCAGCGTTGTTTGAATCTGTCCCGTAGCCTGCGCTGTTATGTTATCCCTTGGCCATGCGCATTTAGCGCCGCCCATCTTCTGACATCATTTGTTGTCAGGCTGCCTGTGCCAGTGCAAACGCGCTGCCCGAGATCCCGCCTCGCAGTCTCTTCTGATTTAATCACACTGCGGGCCTGGGATCCATGGGCATGCGCAGTGCATATCTTCACCTCAGGCTCTCACTCATCTCCCTCCGCCTTCTTCAGACTGTGCGCCGTCAGCTGATCCCTAATAGCATGCCACGGCCGTGACACCGCACAGTCTGAAGAAGCCGGAAGGAGGGGAGTGAGAGGCGAAGATATGCACTGCTCATGCCCATGGATCCCAGGCCCGCAGTTTGATTACATTAGACGACACTGCAAGGTGGGATTTCGGGCAGCGCGGCCGCACAGGCGCAGTCAGCCTGACACCAAATGATGTCAGGAGACGGGCAGCGCTAACTGCGCATGGCCAAGGGATAACATAACAGCGCAGGCTCTGGGACAGAATCAAACAATGCTGAGGAGGCGGCGCACGTCGCCAAGGGGGTAGGAATGATGGCTGTGCTGCGTCCCATTACGAAGGAAAGTCCCACCTCCGGGACGGTCTCACGGTGTGAGGGGACACATTTCATAAGTGTCTAGTTCTGCGTTTGCAAGGAACATAATAAAAAGAGCCACCTTTTCCTTTTGCAGCATTAGTGCTGTACAAGATGGCTCTTTCAGCTACAAACGCCTGGGGGGGGTTAAAGGTTCCCTTTCAACTTGCTCCAATTAGGCCTCGGCCTACACTCCACTCCTCCTTGATTCCCTGGGCTCTAACACCACCAGTTGGTGCTCGGAAGTGCTGGCTGCACAGAGAAAAACACTCGCCACTGTGTCAGTGGGGTTCAGTAACGTCAGCTGTTCCCCTGCTGGGTAGCCAGCAATGTGTCCTGCAAACGCCACGCAGACACAACAGATATTAAACTGCCTCCAGTGCAGGCTTCGGCCTACACTCTGCTCCTCCTGCTGTCCTTGGGCTCTAACACCGCCAGTTGGTGCTCGGAAGTGCTGGCTGCACAGAGAAAAACACTCGCCACTGTGTCAGTGGGGTTCAGTAAAGTCAACTGTTCCCCTGCTGTGTAGCCGGCAACGTGTCCTGCAAACACCACGTAGACACAACAGGCAATAAGCTGCTTCCAGTGCAGGCTTCGGCCTACACTCTGCTCCTCCTTGATTCCCTGGGCTCTAACACTGCCAGTTGGTGCCCGGAAGTGCTGGCTGCACAGAGAAAAACACTCGCCACTGTGTCAGTGGGGTTCAGTAACGCCAGCTGTTCCCCTGCTGTGTAGCCGGCAATGTGTCCTGCAAACGCCACGCAGACACAACAGATATTAAACTGTCTCCAGTGCAGGCTTCGGCCTACACTCTGCTCCTCCTGCTGTCCCTGGGCTCTAACACTGCCAGTTGGTGCTCGGAAGTGCTGGCTGCACAGAGAAAAACACCCGCCACTGTGTCAGTGGGGTTCAGTAACGCCAGCTGTTCCCCTGCTGTGTAGACGGCAACATGTCCTGCAAACGCCACGCAGACACAACAGACACTAAGCTGCCTCCAGTGCAGGCTTTGGCCTACACTCTGCTCCCCCTGCTGACTCTTGGCTCCAACACCGCTAGTTGGGGCTCTAGGAAGACAATCTTGAATAGGTCCCCCTGGTTCCAGTACCGTCAGCTGGTTCCGGGCAGAGCCTTTGGCTTAGGTGCCTCCTTCTGGGTATCCGAGTTCCACCAACGTCAGGTGGTCCTTGGTAGTGCTTTCTGGCACGGGTAAATCCTGCTTAGTAACCGGGTTTCAGTAACGTCAGCTGTTCCTCGGTAGTTCCATTGGCTCTTGTACCTTCGGCTACCCATCCGGGTTCCAGTACTGTCAGCTGGTTCTCGGCAGTGCCTTTTGTTCTTGTACCTTCTGCTCCCCATCCTGGTTCCAGTACCGTCAGCTGGTTCTGGGCAGAGCCTTTGGCTTAGGTGCCTCCTTCTGGGTATCCGAGTTCCACCAACGTCAGGTGGTCCTTGGTAGTGCTTTCTGGCACAGGTACCTCCTGCTTAGTAACCGGGTTCCAGTAACGTCAGCTGGTCCTCGGTAGTTCCATTGGCTCTTGTACCTTCGGCTACCCATCCGGGTTCCAGTACCGTCAGCTGGTTCTCAGCAGTGTCTTTTGCTCTTGTACCCTCTGCTCCCCATCCTGGTTCCAGTACCGTCAGCTGGTTCCGGGCAGAGCCTTTGGCTTAGGTGCCTCCTTCTGGGTATCCGAGTTCCACCAACGTCAGGTGGTCCTTGGTAGTGCTTTCTGGCACGGGTACCTCCTGCTTAGTAACCGGGTTCCAGTAACGTCAGCTGGTCCTCGGTAGTTCCATTGGCTCTTGTACCTTCGGCTACCCATCCGGGTTCCAGTACCGTCAGCTGGTTCTCGGCAGTGTCTTTTGCTCTTGTACCCTCTGCTCCCCATCCTGGTTCTAGTACCGTCAGCTGGTTCTGGGCAGAGCCTTTGGCTTAGGTGCCTCCTTCTGGGTATCCGAGTTCCACCAACTTCAGGTGGTCCTTGGTAGTGCTTTCTGGCACGGGTACCTCCTGCTTAGTAACCGGGTTCCAGTAACGTCAGCTGGTCCTCGGTAGTTCCATTGGCTCTTGGACCTTCGGGTAGCCATCCGAGTTCCAGTTCCATCAGCTGGTTATCGGCATATTCTCAGCCTTCTTGTACCTTCTGCTACATTTCCAAGTTCAAGACCCTAAAGACGACGACCCGGAAGACCGAGAAGCAGAAGAAAAAGAGGCTGCAGAACAAAGAGCAGAAGAACATTAAGCACAAGACTAAAGATCAGAGCAAAAGATATTATCTAAAATATAAGCAGAAGAAGACTAAGCAGTGTATGGGGGTGAGTCCGTTCCTCCTCGTGGTGCCCCTGGAAAAAGCCTGCTGCTGCAGGCCTAACTGAAAGCGGACAAATCCTGTTGTAACTCTTTTGTGACAGGCAGAATGGAAGGTGTAATCTTCAAACTGTTATAGATAACAACTACAGGAATGCCTGTCACAAATAAGAATATGATGAAGAAGTAGAATATGAAGAAGAATAATAGTTTAATTAAAAGAATATAAAGAATGTAACAAAAAAAAATAATAGGTAGAAGATGAAGAAAAAGATGAATAAGGTGAAGAAGAAGTTGATGTCAAAGATGCTGCTGCTGAGGATGATGAAGAAGAAAGTGTCGGAGAAGTAAAAAAGAAGGTGAAGGGCATGGAAGTAGTGAAACATCAATATCTGACAAAATAAAAAAAAATCTTAACATAGTCAATATCTTTGTAACTCCGAACGTCTTTAAAAAAAAAATTAAAATTCCTGCTATTCTATTTGATTGGGCTAAACCTCTATGCCCTTAATGTCTCCGTCACCTCCCCCAATACATCCTACATTATTCTTAGTTGTTTTCCTTCTTGTAGAATGAACCTACAAGGAAAGAAAGGGTTTATTTTAATTCCGATATTTTGGTCCCATTGACTTGCATTGGTATCGGGTATCGGGTATCGGTATCGGCGATAGCCGATATTTTTTTAATATCGGCCGATCCAATCCGATACCGATACTTTCCGATATCAGAAGGTATCGTTCAACACTAATCATCACATGTAATATACAGTAAGTAAATAAATAAATGACGGTTACTCTTTACAAAAATGTTCAATCCTTTTGTTCTCACTTTATGTAAGCCACCGCTAGACCTTTGTGGTAGTAGCTTACTACACTTTCCCCATTGAAAAACATAAATGTTCTGCTAAGCAAAACATCCATGAGTGAAGGGGAGTTGGGAGAGAAAACCTGGACGCATTTGTACTTCCAAACAGCTCTGTGATAGCAATGATGATTGACGTTTATCTATGAATATTTAAAAAAATAATAATAATTGCACTCAGGCATGAAATCGTTCATAAAAATGTTACCAGCCAAACATTTGTTGTGGTTGAAATGGTCTATTTTCTTTAAGCTTAGTCTATTGTGTACGGTCACCTTTATCTCATTGACTTTTGATGTGTATGCTTTTCTATTTTTTTAATACTCCAAAATCTAACATGAGCATTGTCAGAGTACATCACATGGTCGGAAGGGGTTAAACAGCTGGGATCTGATTTAATTATTCAACCATAGATGTTAGTGCTGGAAAGGGGCTGTCAACCCATCCACCCTCCTGCTATTATCAACATATATAACATTGTGCTGATAAAATACATTTCATTATATGTTAACGGTTAAAAATGCTTCAATGTTGGCAACTACTTGCTTTTTCAAAATTGGTTTAAAAAGCAAATGAGCGAAAATTATGTAAAATTATGGCTACCAGCAGCCTTAAAAACAAAATGCTCATAAGCCTGCTGTTTATGACCAATATCCTTTAAGATCTGGACAACTCCATTGGTAAATGGAACAGTTCATGCGAATATCAATTCTTCAAAAGCCCAGCCTAACAAGTCAACAATAAGCTGTTTACACAATCGGGCACATTATGGTACACCCGCCCTCAGGTAAAAGAAAGTATGCACATCACACTTTTCAGTGAAATGTACTGGGAAGTAGGAAATCACTCACTCCATTGTCTCTAAATTAGTCATGCTCCAAATCCCATACTGAATCCCATATATCACATTTTTATCCACCAAAAACAGATTGCCTTGTTACTAGTATGTTTGGAATTGTACATGTACAGTATATCCACGCTGTCTAGACTGTTTTCACACCACAAGATATAGCAGCATGGAACATGTATATATATATGCACAGTATATATATATATATATATATATATATATATATATATATATATATATATATATACACTCACTGGCCACTTTATTAGGTGCACCTGTCCAACTTCTTGTTAACACTTAATTTCTAATCAGCCAATCACATGGCGGCAACTCAGTGCATTTAGGCATGTAGACATGGTCAAGACAATCTCCTGCAGTTCAAACCGAGCATCAGTATGGGGAAGAAAGGTGATTTGAGTGCCTTTGAACGTGTCATGGTTGTTGGTGCCAGAAGGGCTGGTCTGAGTATTTCAGAAACTGCTGATCTACTGGGATTTTCACGCACAACCATCTCTAGGGTTTACAGAGAATGGTCCGAAAAAGAAAAAAAATTCAGTGAGCGGCAGTTCTGTGGGCGGAAATGCCTTGTTGATGCCAGAGGTCAGAGGAGAATGGGCAGACTGGTTCGAGCTGATAGAAAGGCAACAGTGACTCAAATCGCCACCCGTTACAACCAAGGTAGGCCTAAGAGCATCTCTGAACGCACAGTGCGTCGAACTTTGAGGCAGATGGGCTACAGCAGCAGAAGACCACACCGGGTACCACTCCTTTCAGCTAAGAACAGGAAACTGAGGCTACAATTTGTACAAGCTCATCGAAATTGGACAGTAGAAGATTGGAAAAACGTTGCTTGGTCTGATGAGTCTCGATTTCTGCTGCGACATTCGGATGGTAGGGTCAGAATTTGGCGTAAACAACATGAAAGCATGGATCCATCCTGCCTTGTATGGAGCATCTTTGGGATGTGCAGCCGACAAATCTGCGGCAACTGTGTGATGCCATCATGTCAATATGGACCAAAATCTCTGAGGAATGCTTCCAGCACCTTGTTGAATCTATGCCACGAAGAATTGAGGCAGTTCTGAAGGCAAAAGGGGGTCCAACCCGTTACTAGCATGGTGTACCTAATAAAGTGGCCGGTGAGTGTATATATATATATATACATACAGTCATGGCCAAAAGTATTGACACCCCTGCAATTCTGTCAGATAATACTCAGTTTCTTCCTGAAAATGATTACAAACACAAATTCTTTGGTATTATTATCTTCATTTAATTTGTCTTAAATGAAAAAACACAAAACAGAATGAAGCAAAAAGCAAAACATTGATCATTTCACACAAAACTCCAAAAATGGGCCAGACAAAAGTATTGGCTTCCTCAGCCTAATACTTGATTGCACAACCTTTAGCCAAAATAACTGCAACCAACCGCTTCCGGTAACCATCAATGAGTTTCTTACAATGCTCTGCTGGAATTTTAGACCATTCTTCTTTGGCAAACTGCTCCAGGTCCCTGATATTTGAAGGGTGCCTTCTCCAAACTGCCATTTTTAGATCTCTCCACAGATGTTCTATGGGATTCAGGTCTGGACTCATTGCTGGCCACCTTAGAAGTCTCCAGTGCTTTCTCTCAAACCATTTTCTAGTGCTTTTTGAAGTGTGTTTTGGGTCATTGTCCTGCTGGAAGACCCATGACCTCTGAGGGAGACCCAGCTTTCTCACACTGGGCCCTACATTATGCTGCAAAATTTGCTGGTAGTCTTCAGACTTCATAATGCCATGCACATGGTCAAGCAGTCCAGTGCCAGAGGCAGCAAAGCAACCCCAAAACATCAGGGAACCTCTGCCATGTTTGACTGTAGGGACCGTGTTCTTTTCTTTGAATGCTTCTATTTTTCTCCTGTAAACTCTATGTTGATGCCTTTGCCCAAAAAGCTCTACTTTTGTCTCATCTGACCAGAGAACATTCTTCCAAAACGTTTTAGGCTTTTCAGGTAAGTTTTGGCAAACTCCAGCCTGGCTTTTTTATATCTTGGGGAAAGAAGTGGGGTCTTCCTGGGTCTCCTACCATACAGTCCCTTTTCATTCAGATGCCGACGGATAGTATGGGTTGACACTGTTGTACCCTCGGACTGCAGGGCAGCTTGAACTTGTTTGGATGTTAGTCGAGGTTCTTTATCCAACATCCGCACACTCTTGCGTTGAAATCTCTTGTCAATTTATCTTTTCCGTCCACATCTAGGGAGGTTAGCCACAGTGCCATGGGCTTTAAACTTCTTGATGACACTACGCACAGCAGACACAGGAACATTCAGGTCTTTGGAGATGGACTTGTAGCCTTGAGATTGCTCATGCTTCCTCACAATTTGGTTTCTCAAGTCCTCAGACAGTTCTTTGGTCTTCTTTCTTTTCTCCATGCTCAATGTGGTACACACAAGGACACAGGACAGAGGTTGAGTCAACTTTAATCCATGTCAACTGGCTGCAAGTGTGATTTAGTTATTGCCAACACCTGTTAGGTGCCACAGGTAAGTTACAGGTGCTGTTAATTACACAAATTAGAGAAGCATCACATGATTTTTCGAACAGTGCCAATACTTTTGTCCACTCCCTTTTTTATGTTTGGTGTGGAATTATATCCAATTTGGCTTTAGGACAATTCTTTTTGTGTTTTTTCATTTAAGACAAATTAAATGAAGATAATAATACCAAAGAATTTGTGTTTGCAATCATTTTCAGGAAGAAACTGAGTATTATCTGACAGAATTGCAGGGGTGTCAATACTTTTGGCCATGACTGTATATATATATATATATATATATATATATATATATATATATATATATATATATATATATATATATATATAGTACAGAGCAAAAGTTTGGACACACCTTCTCATTTAAAGATTTTTCCGTACTTTCATGACTATGAAATATGTACATTCACACTGAAGGCATCAAAACTATGAATTAACATGTGGAATTATATACTTATCAAAAAAGTGTGAAACAACTGAAATTATGTCTTACATTCTAGGTTCTTCAAAGTAGCCACCTTTTCCTTTGATGACTGCTTTGCACACTCTTGGCATTCTCTTGATGAGCTTCAAGAGGTAGTCACTGGGAATGGTCTTCCAACAATCCTGAAGAAGTTCCCAGAGATGCTTAGCACTTGTTGGCCCTTTTGCCTTCACACCGCGGTCCAGCTCACCCCAAACCATCTCGATTGGGTTCAGGTCTGGTGACTGTGGAGGCCAGGTCATCTGGCGTAGCAACCCATCACTCTCCTTCTTGGTCAAATAGCCCTTACACAGACTGGAGGTGTGTTTGGGGTCATTGTCCTGTTGAAAAATAAATGATGGTCCAACTAAACGCAAACCGTATGGAATAGCATGCCGCTGCAAGATGCTGTGGTAGCCATGCTGGTTCAGTATGCCTTCAATTTTGAATAAATCCCCAACAGTGTAACCAGCAAAGCACCCCCACACCATCACACCTCCTCCTCCATGCCTCACAGTGGGAACCAGGCATGTAGAGTCCATCCGTTCACCTTTTCTGCATCGCACAAAGACACGGTGGTTGGAACCAAAGATCTCAAATTTGGACTCATCAGACCAAAGCACAGATTTCCACTGGTCTAATGTTCATTCCTTGTGTTCTTTAGCCCAAACAAGTCTCTTCTGCTTGTTGCCTGTCCTTAGCAGTGGTTTCCTAGCAGCTATTTTGCCATGAATGCCTGCTGCACAAAGTCTCCTCTTAACAGTTGTTGTAGAGATGTGTCTGCTGCTAGAACTCTGTGTGGCATTGACCTGGTCTCTAATCTGAGCTGCTGTTTACCTGCGATTTCTGAGGCTGGTGACTCGGATAAACTTATCCTCAGAAGCAGAGGTGACTCTTGGTCTTCCTTTCCTGGGGCGGTCCTCATGTGAGCCAGTTTCTTTGTAGTGCTTGATGGTTTTTGCCACTGCACTTGGGGACACTTTCAAAGTTTTCCCAATTTTTCAGACTGACTGACCTTCATTTCTTAAAGTAATGATGGCCACTCATTTTTCTTTACTTAACTGCTTTTTTCTTGCCATAATACAAATTCTAACAGTCTATTCAGTAGGACTATTAGCTGTGTATCCACCAGACTTCTGCACAACACAACTGATGGTCCCAACCTGTTAAATATGCTTATTTTGCACATTTATTTAATCAAGACTATTCACAAGGTGCGTTACTCTTAAAGAAAAAATGACATGATATTTTCATTAAAAATGTAGTGGTTTATTGAATTGTCCACAGAAAAACCACATTGCAGCAAAACATAAAAATAGGTGAAATAGTTACAAACAGATTGTCTATTTGTAAATATCAGCGCTTGTCACTCATTGTTTCTAAGATGGAGTAGAAGTCATCTTTCTTTCATGGAGTAGAATCATGGCTACCAGCTGTTCCTTCCTTGTGTGACTTGTCTGACGTCCATGGAGAATGATTGTGAAGGCAGGAGGTGACAGCCCCCATACCCTCCTAAGAGACGTTATTTATATGTCCCACAGACCACGTGTTCCCTCTATATGGTGTTGACTTATACTCTGAGCTACATATACAGAAATAGCTTTTGTAATGTAAGCGAGAGGCAATGTGCTCAGTACAGAATTGAGAATATGAATAATTCAATTAATATTTAACACAACCCCATTTATAAGGCAAGAAATTCCACTTATTAAACCTGACAGGGCACACCTGTAAAGTGAAAACCATTCCCGGTGACTACCTCTTGAAGCTCATCAAGAGAATGCCAAGAGTGTACAAAGCAGTCATCAAAGCAAAAGGTGGCTACTTTGAAGAACCTAGAATATAAGACATAATTTCAGCTGTTTCACACTTTTTGTTAAGTATATAATTCCACATGTGTTAATTCATAGTTTTGATGCCTTCAGTGTGAATGTACAATTTTCATAGTCATGAAAATACAGAAAAATCTTTAAATGAGAAGGTGCGTCCAAACTTTTGGTCTGTACTGTGTGTATAGATAGATAGATAGATAGATAGATAGATAGATAGATAGATAGATAGATAGATAGATAGATAGCTATAATACAAACAATTACGGTACTAATAATATTAATTGAGAATAGAACTATACTGACTGCACATAAATGGGAAATCATCTTGGCAGCTGTCAGGTCTTGCCATTGCTGATTTTACTACTCCGGTGAGCCTATCGGTCTTACAGAAACTAAACTATGCCATATCCATCATTCACAAGATCGCTGCAGCAAACTTTGTGGCATATTACTTAGACCAGGGATTGGCTGTAAGAGTAATGTAAATGATGGACATGATGTTCTGCTCTTAGCCCATTTCTGAAAAATTCTGGACAACTCCTTTAAACACAAGAAAACAAGACCCCACATAACAGCAGCAAAATAATTAAATACATGAAACATGCCAAAATAAGCCAAACCTTAAAAAAGCCCTCCCATTAACTTTTTTCCCAAAAGTCTGCGTATATGTGTAAATATTGAGGTGACTTCTACCCGTCTTCCTTGGATCCAGAGACCGTTACGCTCCTCTCCTGAGCGTCATCACTGCTCTTTAGACAAACTGCGCTCTGCATTACCCGAAAGTGGCTTTTGCAATGTAAAGCTATGGAGAATCAGAGTGAGGGTCTATAGGTCTACATTGTAAAACAGACTTCGGGCTCACACATAGGACATTAAATGATCTGGATAGTCTGAAGAGCAGTGACATCATTAAGAAGAGGAGCAGATGGGCGCTGGATCCTTGGGAAGGCAGTATTAGATGAGTGTATTAACACAGAGACAGTACACAACATACACATATTTAGAGAAAAGTTATAATGGGAGACTTGTTTAATGACTAAATCTAAACCAGCACTGTGGCCATCATTCTCCATATTCTTAGGAGTAACATAAGTCAGACCCTCACTATTCATAGAATGATAGCATATTGCATTGCTACAATATAGCAAATGATAAAATAACTAAAATAATCAGCTCCACCAGAGCTGCTCTTCTGTGGTGATGATGGCTACAGAATAGAAAGGTTAGGAAATAGCACATAAAACCAATTAACTGACATTTCACATGACTGGTTTAGGTATTTGAGTGCAAAGAATTTCAAACTTCGCATTTGCATTGGTGAAACAGTTTGTGATAATGCAGGAAATTCCCAACATGTAAAATGAATAATATTGGTTCATGTTTCAAAAAGGAAACACAGCTCCAGGATTTCATGGGATAGAATGAGTGATGTACGTCACACTACTACAATAAAAAGAACAGAATAACCATAGCTCAGTAGGCTATCTAACATTTTCTAGGTGTCTCTAATCTTACCTTTTGCAGACTGATATGAAGCATTAAGTGTTCTCCCTCAGCTCCTGCCTGGCACTGACAAGTGGCCGTGTGAGCTTGGCATATCCTGGCTAACACTTTATATGGTGCAGTCATGAGAACACCTGTGCAGTCTGTTGCCTTAATTACCTAGCTAAATATCATAATCCCTTCACCTTTTTTATGGCCTTAGTGTAACATCCTTTATATCACTGATTAGTTGTCGGTTGTGTTACTGTTTAGTTAAGAAGCTATGAAAAGGTCAAGTCTATAAAAGTCTATGGCTGATAACTGAAATCGAAAATGCATCTCTCATACACATACTGTATTTATAGAATTTCAACTAATGTTCTGACACTTAATAACAAATTTATTTTATAATATCTGATACAGATTTTTTTTTTTTTTTAGAAATGTATTTTATTAAGTTTTTCAGAGTAGTATTGCAGAAAAGAAAGGAAAATCCTTCAATAGAAGAGCACATTTCTTAAGATAGCAAGAATGGATGCAATTCCTAACAATAAACAGATTCATCATCAATATTGAGCTCTCACAATGTAACAAGTTTATATCTCAATTTATAGCTTAAACAAAAACACTGACCCTGCAAGACACCGAGACAGAAGGGGGAGGGAGGAAGTAAAACCTGCATTTATTATATGATCCATAACAACTAATTTCCGCCGCATTTCTTCGTAGTCTCTCTGAACCAAATACGTGTCACAAGGCGTCCAAACTGCATTGAAACAATCAACAGTTTTATTCAACGTAGCATTGAGATATTCCACACTTCCAATATCTTGCATTTGCGACTGGAGTTCAGTGTTTGATGGGGGATTAATTGACTTCCACTTACAGGCTATCAAACATCTGGCAGCCGTTGTTATATGTTCTCAATGTGTCCCAGATTTTGAAAAATGTAGCTTGATTGTCATAAAGTTATCTACATAGGAATGCGAGGTGTGTTTCTTTTTCTGTCCTGACAAGTGATCGAGGATCATTTGTGGTACAAGAAAACAAAGCTTCTCGGGGATTTCTAGTATTGGTGTATGGAAAATAGTATAGGTCAAGTTATATACACGAGAGCGGAAGCAAAAAACCCACAGGCAAATCTGCCACATATGCACCACGTCACCTTTGGTGGCACACCCCCAGAAGGTTGGCAGACTAACTGGGGACCATGTGTGCAATCTGCGCGGGGACCATATATGAGCACATGAGACCTTTGCATGCAGATTCCAATGCAATGGAGTTTATTGAGCAGAAAGAAACAGTAGTCCATGCATTATTCCAGGTGCCTTGCATGTAAGCAAGAAAGAGAAACCCAGGTCCAAAAGCACAAAATCTTTAATTGCATACTGTATGTTAAAATTCCATATAACATCCATATTGACGTAGAACATAGTAACATAGTTAGCAAGGCCAAAAAAGACATTTGTCCATCCAGTTCAGCCTATATTCCGTCAGAATAAATCCCCAGATCTACGTCCTTCTAAAGAACCTAATAACTATAAGATACAATATTGTTATGCTCCAGGAAGACATCCAGGCCTCTCTTGAACCCCTAGTCTTTTCATTAGGCACTGCTCCTAATAGCCAGTTTCCTACTCCACACTGATGAGGGGCAAATACCCCGAAACAGCTGTCTGTGGATGGATACCATGTTTTGGCATAGGTGGTTTTCCTTTATTGGATGCTGCCCTACCCGTGGTTGTTCCTTCCCGGTGAAAGACCTGGCTATTCATTGCTTGCGTTGAGAAACACGTGATGGTGTCTCCGCGGCTTTTCTACATGCATTTGCATATTTCCCTTTAGGGATGGGGGCAGTGTTCTGGATCACTGCATTGAGAAACACGTGATGTGTCTCCGCAGTGTTGGATGCTTTGATCTCACAGAGGTCATTCATCCTTATGTTTATAGTCTTTTCACTAGGCACTGCTCCTAATAGCCAGTTTCCTACTCCACACTGTTGAGGGGAAAATACCCCTAAACAGCTGTCTGTGGATGGATACCATGTTTTGGCATAGGTGGTTTTCCTTTATTGGATGCTGCCCTACCCGTGGTTGTTCCTTCCCGGTGAAAGACCTGGCTATTTATTGCTTGCGTTGAGAAACACGTGATGGTGTCTCTGCGGCTTTTCTACATGCATTTATATTCTCTTGAACCCCTCGACTGAGTTCGCCATCACCAGCTCCTCAGGCAAGGAATTCCAGATTCTCACTGCCCTAACAGTAAAGAATATGGTATTAGGATACTGTTATATAAGAAACTTCCCCATTGGCATGTTTGCATTATTTAACCCCTTCATGACTCAGCCTATTTTGACCTTAAAGGGAAGGTGCCATCAAAAAAAAATATTTTGCAGCGATTGAAAAATTGTAAAGAATTAATGTTTATATTTTCTTAAAAAATATTATCATTTGTTTTTAATTTAGTAAAATATGAAAAATAATTTTAAAAGGTTTGGCATTTCCACTTTTAAACACTAGGGGGAGCAGCTAATGAAATTTGACAAAAACCTAGTGTACAACTAGCTCACATTACTGCACTGCAGTAATTATGGGCTGAGTCTGCTGACATGGGTGTGATGTCACTCCTCTCCTCCCCTTCTGGTGTTTGCTAGGGGATGAGAGGATTCAGGAACACAGTGTGCAGCCATTTTGTTGGTGACTGCAAAGTTATACTGACAAGTAGACAGTCACCTAGGATGGCAGGCAGCAAGGATTCTGGGAGATATATGGTGGAGAGAACAGGGTGACCAGGGTGACAGCAGCACAGAGTATTTCAGGAGAGCAGTGTGCTGGTCTATGGGGGGCACGCTGTTCGGTGTGCAGAGCAGCCAGGGATTGTACATAGAGCGCTGTCTTTTGTACACATGGATGGACCGTCTGCTCAGAAATCCAGGAAACATTTCTGCTGATTGATGGCCTGTTCTGATCCAGACTTTGCATGCAAAGACCCCATTCCCCTCCTCAGATCCTGTCCTGGCGATCTGTGAAAGCGAGGTGACAGGCGCAGTCCGGGGTGATGCTGGGAAGGAAATGTAGCCATATAGTAACGATAAACATGAGACCCCTCTCTTCAGCTGTCTCACCAGCCCTCCCCTGAAGGCACCTAACTGGAGGTCATGCTGCTCCCTCTATTACCCCAGACCCGCGTGCAGCTGCTCAACCGGAACCACCCTAGATTGGGTCCCCTTTCTGCAGATAATACTTCCATAGTGTTCTCACATAATACCGCCATATAGATCACTCAAAATACCGCCATATAGAGCACACATAATACTGTCCTATAGTTCTCACATAATACATCATATAGATCGCAAATAACGATGCCAGAGTGTTCTCACATAATACCGCCATATAGAGCACACATAATACAGAGCACACAATACCGCAACATACTTCACACATAATACCGCCATATACTTCACACATAATACGTCATATAGATCTCACATACCACCAGTGTTCTCACATATCGCCATATAGATCACACATAATACCACCATATAGATCAAACATAATACCGCCATATACATCACATAGTACCGCCATATACTTCTCACATAACGACGCCATATAGATCTCACATAATACCGCCATATAGAGCACACATAATACTGCCATATAGAGCACACATAATACCGCCATATAGAGCATACCGCCATATAGATCTCACATAATACTGCCATATAGAGCACACATAATACTGCCATATAGAGCACACATAATACCGCCATATAGAGCACACATAATACCGCCATATAGATCTCACATAATACCGCCATATAGAGCACACATAATACTGCCATATAGAGCACACATAATACCGCCATATAGAGCACACATAATACCGCCATATAGAGCATACCGCCATATAGATCTCACATAATACCGCCATATAGAGCACACATAATACCGCCATATAGAGCACACATAATACCGCCATATAGAGCATACCGCCATATAGATCTCACATAATGCCGCCATATAGAGCACACATAATACTGCCATATAGAGCACACATAATACCGCCATATAGAGCACACAATACCGCCATATAGAGCATACCGCCATATAGAGCACACATAATACCGCCATATAGAGCACACAATACCGCCATATAGAGCATACCGCCATATAGAGCACACATAATACAGAGCACACAATACCGCAATATACTTCACACATAATACCGTCATATAGATCACACATAATACTGCCATATAGATCACACATAACGGGGGAGAGGACTGCATAGGAGAGGATTAGATACACAGCTCAGTCAGTATCATACAGGATAGGATTAGATACAAGGCTCAGCACAGTATCACATAGGATAGGATTAGATACATGGCTCAGCAGACAGTATCACACAGGAGAGGATTAGATACACAGCTCAGTCAGTATCACACAGGATAGGATTAGATACAAAGCTCAGCACAGTATCACACAGGATAGGATTAGATACATGGCTCAGCACACAGTATCCCACAGTAGAGGATTAGATACACGGCTCAGCACAGTATCACACAGGGTAGGATTAGATACAAGGCTCAGCACAGTATCACACAGGATAGGATTAGATGCATGGCTCAGCAGACAGTATCACACAGGAGAGGATTAGATACATGGCTCAGCACAGTATCACACAGGAAAGGATTAGATACATGGCTCAGCAGTCAGTATCACACAGGATAGGATTAGATACATGGCTCAGCAGACTGTATCACACAGGAGAGGATTAGATACACAGCTCAGCAGTCAGTATCACACAGGAGAGGATTAGGTATACAGCTCAGCACACAGTATCACACAGGATAGGATTAGATATACAGCTCAGCACACAGTATCACACAGGATAGGATTAGATACACAGCTCAGTCAGTATCACACAGGAGAGGATTAGATACATGGCTCAGCAGTCAGTATCACACAGGAGAGGATTAGATACACAGCTCAGCAGACAGTAACACACATGGGAGGAGATACACTGCTCAGAGTCAGCACCACAAGGGATTGGATTAGATTCCCTCTCCCCCTCCCCACTGATACTTACGGCTCCCTGCTGAGTCCTTTTTTCTCCCTCCCATCCTTGGTCTTCTCCTCCTCCTCCTCCTCCTCCTATAGCTGCAGGGCTCCTGCGATTATCCTGGGAGCTGGAGCTCACAGCTGCAGTGTGAGCTCCAGAAAGATGGCGCTGATCTCCTGCCTCTGCTGTGCAGGACGGCTCAGGGGGCGTGGCCAGACCAGAGCTGAGAGCAGCTTATAATGCTAGCTATAGAGTCGGTTCCCGACCGCAGATCTCTATGCACTGGGCTGCCGTAATTGCAGAGTGTAAGTGTCGTGCAGCTTCACTTACACTCCTGCAAAGCAAAATGGCGGCGCCCAGAGGCTGAAAAAAAAATTAATAATAAAAAAATATTAAAGTTAAAAAAAGGAAATTTGTATGAAAAATAATTGTTTATATAAACAATTATTTTTAGTACAAAAAATAAAATGCGGCACCTTTCCTTTAACCCCTCTCTGACCTTAGACGTACTATCCCGTCGAGGTGACCTGGGCCTATCTGACCCTCGACGGGATAGTACGTCATAGCGATCGGCCACGCTCAAAGGGGGAGCTCCCTGCGGGCTTCCCTGAGACCCACGGAGGCGTTGCTCCGAGGGTCTCTTACCTCCTCCTCCCAGCAGCAGGCCCAGATCCAAAATGGCTACGGCATCTGTGTCCTGCAGGGAGGTGGCTTCACAGCGCCTGCTCAGAGCAGGCGCCGGGAAGCCTGGAGCTGTGCACGTCAGATCGCCGATCTGACACAGTGCACAGCAAAGGGTCAGATCAGCGATCTTACACTATAATATGATGCCCCCCCCCCCCCCCCCCCCCCCGGGCAATGTTGTAGTGTAAAAAAAAAAATATATTCACATGTGTAAAAAAAATTAAAAAAAAAATGCAAAAAATATATACAGTCATGGCCAAAAGTATTCACACCCCTGCAATTCTGTCAGATAATGCTCATTTTCTTCCTGAAAATGATTGCAATCACAAATTCTTTGGTATTATTATCTTCATTTAATTTGTCTTAAATGAAAAACACAAAAGAGAATGAAGCAAAAAGCAAAATATTGATCATTTCACACAAAACTCCAAAAATGGGCCAGACAAAAGTATTGGCACCCTCAGCCTAATACTTGGTTGCACAACCTTTAGTCAAAATAACTGCGACCAACCGCTTCCGGTAACCATCAATGAGTTTCTTACAATGCTCTGCTGGAATTTTAGATCATTCTTCTTTGGCAAACTGCTCCAGGTCCCTGATATTTGAAGGGTGCCTTCTCCAAACTGCCATTTTTAGATCTCTCCACAAGTGTTCTATGGGATTCAGGTCTGGACTCATTGCTGGCCACCTTAGAAGTCTCCAGTGCTTTCTCTCAAACCATTTTCTAGTGCTTTTTGAAGTGTGTTTTGGGACATTGTCCTGCTGGAAGACCCATGACCTCTGAGGGAGACCCAGCTTTCTCACACTGGACCGTACATTATGCTGCAAAATTTGTTGGTAGTCTTCAGACTTCATAATGCCATGCACACGGTCAAGCAGTCCAGTGCCAGAGGCAGCAAAGCAACCCCAAAACATCAGGGAACCTCCACCATGTTTGACTGTAGAGACCGTGTTCTTTTCTTTGAATGCCTCTTTTTTTCTCCTGTAAACTCTATGTTGATGCCTTTGGCCAAAAAGCTCTACTATTGTCTCAACTGACCAGAGAACATTCTTCCAAAACGTTTTAGGCTTTTTCAGGTAAGTTTTGGCAAATTCCAGCCTGGCTTTTTCATGTCTCGGGGTAAGAAGTGGGGTTTTCCTGGGTCTCCTACCATACAGTCCCTTTTCATTCAGATGCCGACGGATAGTAAGGGTTGACACTGTTGTACCCTCGGACTGCAGGGCAGCTTGAACTTGTTTGGATGTTAATCGAGGTTCTTTATCCAACATCCACACAATCTTGCGTTGAAATCTCTTGTCAATTTTTATTTTCCGTCCACATCTAGGGAGGTTAGCCACAGTGCCATGGGCTTTAAACTTCTTGATGACACTGCGCACGGTAGACACAGGAACATTCAGGTCTTTGGTGATGGACTTGTAGCCTTGAGATTGCTCATGCTTCCTCACAATTTGGTTTCTCAAGTCCTCAGACAGTTCTTTGGTCTTCTTTATTTTCTCCATGCTCAATGTGGTACACACAAGGACACAGGACAGAGGTTGAGTCAACTTTAATCCATGTCAACTGGCTGCAAGTGTGATTTAGTTATTGCCAACACCTGTTAGGTGCCACAGGTAAGTTACAGGTGCTGTTAATTACACAAATTAGAGAAGCATCACATGATTTTTCGAACAGTGCCAATACTTTTGTCCACCCCCTTTTTTATGTTTGGTGTGGAATTATATCCAATTTGGCTTTAGAACAATTCTTTTTGTGTTTTTTTCATTTAAGACAAATTAAATGAAGATAACAATACCAGAAAATTTGTGTTTGCAATCATTTTCAGGAAGAAACTGAGTATTATCTGACAGAATTGCAGGGGTGTCAATACTTTTGGCCATGACTGTATATATTGTTCCTATAAATAAATTTATCTAAATAAAAAAAAACAATAAAAGTACAGATATTTAGTATCGCCGCGTCCGTAGCGACCCGACCTATAAAACTGTCCCTCTAGTTAACCCCTTCAGTGAACACTGTAAAAAAAAAAAAATGAGGCAAAAAACAACGCTTTATTATCAAACCCCCAAACAAAAAGTGGAATAACACGCGATCAAAAAGACGGATATAAATAACCATGGTACCGCTGAAAACGTCATCTTGTCCCGCAAAAAATGAGCTGCCATACAGCGGCGTCATAAAAAAAAAAAAAAAAAGTTATAGTACTCAGTATAAAGCGATGCAAAAATAATTTTTTTTCTGTAAAATAGTTTTTATCGTATAAAAGCGCCAAAACATAAAAAAAGATATAAATGAGGTATCGCTGCAATCGTACTGACCCGAAGAATAAAACTGCTTTATCCATTTTACCAAACGCGAAATGGTATAAACGCCTCCCCAAAAAGAAATTCATGAATAGCTGGTTTTTGGTCATTCTGCCTCACAAAAATCGGAATAAAAAGCAATCAAAAAATGTCACGTGCCCGAAAATGTTACCAATAAAAACGTCAAATTGTCCCGCAAAAAACAAGACCTCACATGACTCTGTGGACCAAAATATGGAAAAATTATAGCTCTCAAAATGTGGTAACGCAGAAAATATTTTTTTGTAATAAAAAGCGTCTTTCAGTGTGTGACGGCTGCCAATCATAAAAATCCGCTAAAAAACCCACTATAAAAGTAAATCAAACCCCCCTTCATCACCCCCTTAGTTAGCGAAAACTTAAAAAATTCAAAAAAATGTATTTATTTCCATTTTCCCATTAGGGTTAGGGCTAGGGTTAGGACTAGGGTTAGGGTTGGGGCTAGGGTTAAGGCTACAGTTAGGGTTGGGGTAAAGTTAGGGTTAGGATTACATTTACGGTTGGGAATAGGGTTGGGATTAGGGTTAGGGGTGTGTCAGGGTTAGGGGTGTGGTTAGGGTTACCGTTGGGATTAGGGTTAGGGGTGTGTTTGGATTAGGGTTTCAGTTATAATTGGGGGGTTTCCACTGTTTAGGCACATCAGGGGCTCTCCAAACGCGACATGGCGTCCGATCTCAATTCCAGCCAATTCTGCGTTGAAAAAGTAAAACAGTGCTCCTTCCCTTCCGAGCTCTCCCGTGTGCCCACACAGGGGTTTACCCCAACATATGGGGTATCAGCGTACTCAGGACACATTGGACAACAACCTTTGGGGTCCAATTTCTCCTGTTACCCTTGGGAAAATACAAAACTGGGGGCTAAAAAATAATGTTTGTGGAAAAAAAGATTTTTTATTTTCACGGCTCTGCGTTATAAACTGTAATGAAACACTTGGGGGTTCAAAGTTCTCACAACACATCTAGATAAGTTCCTTGGGGGGTCTAGTTTCTAATATGGGGTCACTTGTGGGGGGTTTCTACTGTTTAGGTACATTAGGGGCTCTGCAAACGCAATGTGACGCCTGCAGACCAATCCATCTAAGTCTGCATTCCAAATGACGCTCCTTCCCTTCCGAGCTCTGCCATGCGCTCAAACGGTGGTTCCCTCCCCCACATATGGGGTATCAGCGTACTCAGGACAAATTGTACAACAACTTTTGGGGTCTAATTTCTTCTCTTACCTGTAGGAAAATAAAAAATTGGGGTCGAAAAGATCATTTTTGTGAAAAAATATGATTTTTTATTTTTACGGCTCTGCATTATAAACTTCTGTGAATCACTTAATGGGTCAAAGTGCTCACCACACATCTAGATAAGTTCCTTAGGGGGTCTACTTTCCAAAATGGTGTCACTTGTGGGGAGTTTCAATGTTTAGGCACATCAGGAGCTCTCCAAACGCAACATGGCGTCCCATCTCAATTCCAGTCAATTTTGCATTGAAAAGTCAAATGGCGCTCCTTCGCTTCCGAGCTCTGCCATGTGCCCAAACAGTGGTTTACCCCCACATATGGGGTATCGGCGTACTCAGGACAAATTGTACAACAACTTTTGGGGTCCATTTTCTCCTGTTACCCTTGGTAAAATAAAACAAATTGGAGCTTAAATAAATTTTTTGTGTAAAAAAGTTAAATGATCATTTTTATTTAAACATTCCAAAAATTCCTGTGAAACACCTGAAGGGTTAATAACCTTCTTGAATATGGTTTTGAGCACCTTGAGGGGTGCAGTTTTTAGAATGGTGTCACACTTGGTTATTTTCTATCATATAGACCCCTCAAAATGACTTCAAATGAGATGTGGTCCCTAAAAAAAAAATGGTGTTGTAAAAATGAGAAATTGCTGGTCAAATTTTAACCCTTATAACTCCCTAACAAAAAAAGATTTGGGTTCCAAAATTGTGCTGATGTAAAGTAGACATGTGGGAAATGTTACTTATTAAGTATTTTGTGTGACATATCTCTGTGATTTAATTGCATAAAAATTCAAAGTTGGAAAATTGCGAAATTTTCAACATTTTCGCCAAATTTCCATTTTTTTCACAAATAAACGCAGGTAATATCAAAGAAATGTTATCACTATCATAAAGTACAATATGTCACGAGAAAACAGTGTCAGAATCACCAGGATCCGTTGAAGTGTTCCAGAGTTATAACCTCATAAAGGGACAGTGGTCAGAATTGTAAAAATTGGCCAGGTCATTAACGTGCAAACCACCCTTGGGGGTAAAGGGATTAATGACCTGGCCGCTTTTTGCAATTCTGACCAGTGTCCCTTTATGAGGTAATAACTCAGGAACGCTTCAACGGATCCTAGCGGTTCAGAGATTGTTTTCTCGTGACATATTGTACTTCATGATAGTGATAAAATTTCTGGTGTCACAGGTCGGGAAGGGGTTAAAGGCAATGTTCACAACATTTAATTATAATGGGTTCTGAGTAATATTGGTAGATAAAGTTGTATTGTACTATGTTTGCTATATTATTAATAGTCAGATAACCATGTTGTAACCTTTAGGCTATGTGCACACGTTCAGGATTTTTAGCGTTTTTTTAGCATTTTTTTCAGCCGTTTTCCATCAAAAAAACGCTTACAAAAGCATCCCATCATTTTTAATGCATTCTGCATGTTTTTGTACACATGCTGCATTTTTTCCCGCGGCGGAATTGCATTCCGGAAAAAAACGCAGCATGTTCATTCTTTGTGCGGAATCGCGGGAATTCCGCACACATAGGAATGCATTGATCCGCTTACTTCCCGCAAGAAGCTATGCCCACCATGAGGGAAGTAAGCGGATCATGTGCGGTTGGTACCCAGGGTGGAGGAGAGGAGACTCTCCTCCAGGCCCTGGTAACCAGATATAATGTTAAAAATAATAAAAATAATATTTTTATTTTTAACATTTTATCTTTTACTATTGATGCTGCATAGGCAGCATCAATAGTAAAAAGTTGGTCCCACTTGTCAAACACTATGTTTGACAAGTGTGACAAACCTGTCAATCAGTTTTCCAAGCGATGCTACAGATCGCTTGGAAAACGCTAGTATTCTGCAAGCTAATTACACTTGCAAAACATTAGTGTTTACCAGGAATATGCATGCCAATTCCACATGCGTATTTCCCGCGGCAGGGAGTTGCAGAATTGCAGCGGATATTTCCGCGGCAATTCTGCAACGTGTGCACATAGCCTTACTCTGATAGGTTTATGAGGCACCATTTACTAGTCTGTGTTCCTGCTCTCCAAGGGCTTGATGTTTATATTCTTTTGATTTTTTAATAATTATGTTTGGCTAACGAATACTAATAAAAAATTGTGATTTTTACATGGTGATCCCTGCTGTCATGCATATCTTTGTTCTCCTTTTGGCAACAGTAAAGAATCCTCTTCTATGTTGGTGGAAAAACCTTCTCTCCTCCAGACGCAGAGAATGCCCCCTTGTGACCGTTCCTTGGTATAAACAGATCCTCGGAGAGATATTTGTATTGTCCCCTTATATACTTATACATGGTTATTAGCTCGCCCCCTCAGACATCTTTTTTCTAGACTAAATAATCCTAATTTTGATAATCTCTCTTGGTATTGTAGTTCCCCCATCCCCTTTATTAATTTTGTTGCCCTCTGTTGTACTCGCTCTAGTTCCATTAAATCCTTCCTGAGTACCAGTGCCCAAAACTGTACACAGTACTCCATGTACGGTCTAACCAGAGATTAGTACAGAGGCAGTATAATGTTCTCATTATGTGTATCCAGACCTCTTTTAATGCACCCCATGATCCTGTTTGCCTTGGCAGCCGCTGCCTGGCACTGACTGCTCCGGTTAAGTTTATCATTTACTAGAATACCCAAGTCCTTCTCCATGTCAGATTTACCCAATGGTTTTCCATTCAGTGTGTAATGGTGATATTGATTCCTTCTTCTCATGTGTATAACCTTACATTTATCATTGATAAACAGCATCTGCCACCTTTTGGCCCAAGTTTCCAACTTATCCAGATCCATCTGTAGCAGAGTACCATCTTCTCTTGTATTGACTGCTTTACATAGTTTTGTATCATCTGCAAACATCAATATTTTACTGTGTAAACCTTCTACCAGATCGTTAATAAATATGTTGAAGAGAATAGGTCCCAACACCGACCCCTGAAAAGCCTAGAACACCTAGACCAGCAGCAGAACCGCCGTCAATGAACGCCAATATTGATATACCTGGTTCTTGAGGGATAACACCATATTCACTAGAACTTTATCAGAGGAAAACAAAGGTACATGGGAGTTTGGGTGGCCTCCTTGACAATCACCGAGACTTAGACATTCTCCTGATAGCTTTCTTGCCTGAGGACAAGTTGGGCAATTCTTGAGAAATTGACCACCAAGACTACAGCATAGATGGAGTCTAATATCTTGTCTACATCTTTTCTCCACAGCATGAAAACTGGCAACTCAAACCTTCAATGGCTCCATCTCAGGTAAATGAACCTGCTTCAGGTTATATACACTGCTCAAAAAAATAAAGGGAACACTTAAACAACAGAATATAACTCCAAATAAAACAAACTTCTGTGAAATCAAACTGTCCACATAGGAAGCAACACTGATTGACAATCAATTTCACATGCTGTTGTGCAAGTGGAATAGACAACAGATGGAAATTATTGGCAATTATCAAGACACACTCAATAAAGGAGTGGTTCTGCAGGTGGGGACCACAGACCACATCTCAGTACCAATGCTTTCTGGCTGATGTTTTGGTCACTTTGAATGTTGGTTGTGCTTTCACACTCGTGGTAGCATGAGATGGACTCTACAACCCACACAAGTGGCTCAGGTAGTGCAGCTCTTCCAGGATGGCACATCAATGCGAGCTGTGGCAAGAAGGTTTGCTGTATCTGTGAGGGTAGTGTTCAGAGGCTGGAGGTGCTATCAGGAGACAAGCCAGTACACCAGGAGACGTGGAGGAGGCTGTAGGAGGGCAACAACCCAGCAGCAGGACCGCTACCTCAGCCTTTATGCAAGGAGAAATAGAAGGAGCACTGCCAGAGCCCTGCAAAATGACCTCCAGCAGGCCACAAATGTGCATGTGACTGCACAAACGATTAAAAACCAACTCCATGAGGATGGTCTGAGTGCCCGACGTCCACAGATGGGGGTTGTGCTCACAGCCCAACACCATGCAGGACGCTTGGCATTTGCCACAGAACACCAGGATTGGAAAATTCACCACTGGCGCCCTGTGCTTTTCACAGATGAAAGCAGGTTCACATTGAGCACATGTGACAGACGTGACAGAGTCTGCAGATGCCGTGGAGAGCGATCTGCTGCCTGCAACATCCTTCAGCATGACTGGTTTGGCAGTGGGTCAGTAATGGTGTGGGGTGGCATTTCTTTGGAGGGCCGCACAGCCCTCCATGTGCTCGCCAGAGGTAGACTGACTGCCATTAGGTACCGAGATGAGATCCTTAGACCCCTTGTGAGACCATATGCTGGTGCTGTTGGCCCTGGGTTCCTCCTAATGCAGGACAATGCCAGACCTCATGTGAATGGAATGTGTCAGCAGTTCCTGCAAGATAAAAGCATTGAAGCTATGGACTGGCACGCCCGTTCCCCAGACCTGAATCTGATTGAATACTTCTGGGACATCATGTCTCGCACCATCCACCAACGTCACGTTGCACCACAGACTGTCCAGGAGTTGGCGGATGCTTTAGTCCAGGTCTGGGAGGAGATCCCTCAGGAGACCATCTGCCGCCTCATCAGGAGCATGCCCAGGCATTGTAGGGAGGTCATACAGAGGCCACACACAGTACTGAGCATCTTTTCCTTGTCTTGAGGCATTTCCACTGAAGTTGAATCAGCCTGCAACTTCATTTTTCACTTTGATTTTGAGCATCATTCCAACTCTAGACCTCCGTGGGATATTGTGATTTACTTTGATAATTTTTAGGTTTTATTGTGCTCAACACATTCCACTATGCAATGAATAAAGATTTACAACTGGAATATTTCATTCAGTGATATCTAAGATGTGGGATTTTAGTGTTCCCTTTTATTTTTTTTGAGCAGTGTAGTATAGCTGACATGTCTGTCATGGATTCTGCAGTCCATCCGTATGGCCTCTGCCAAAATTACAAATAACATCCTTGTCGACTTAGAACAATAAAAACCCCAACATGTGTCTGGTGCATCAAACACTATAGTCATTGCACCATACTAAAGGTGCTAAGCAGCAGAATCCATGAGAAACGTGTCTGCTATACTTCCCCAATGCAGGTCCATTTACCTGAGATAGAGCCATTGGAGGTTGGAGTTGCCAGTTTTAGTCCTGTGGAGAAAAGATGTAGACAAGATCTTAGACTCCATCTATACTGTAGTCTTGGTGGTCAATTTCTCAAGAATTGCTCAACTTGTCCTCACGCAAGAAAACTGTCGGGAGAATGTCTAAGTCTCGGAGATTGTCAAGGAGGCCACCCAGACTCCCAGGTGCCTTTGCTTTCCTCTGATAAAGTACTGGTGAATATGGTGCTATCCTTCCAGAACCAGGTGTATCAGTATTGCCATTCATTGACTGAGGTTCTGCTGCTAACTTTATTGGTTCGGGACTATTTCCAAAGTTAGGATTAGGTACAGTTAGTTTGGAAAGAGTCATTCAAATTTTCGCCATTGACAAGACACTGTTAGTCCTGAATTGGGTCAAGAGGGTAATGATGTATTTCAAGCTCCAAGAAGGAGCACTGCACTCAATCTCGTGTTTTAGATAATTTACCTGCTGGGATGGTACTGGGGCTTTCATGGCTGCTTCTCCACAATCCTGTTATTGATTGGCGTCAGAACTAAATTGTTAAATGGAGCCTCAATTGTTTAAAAAAGTATCTAAAGTTGGTACAAATATGCTTCACTAGTTTGAAAGGTCTGCTGGGGTACCTGAAGGATTACGGAGATATGTTCTCAGAAAAAGAGGCGAAGATACTACCTCCACATCGTCCTTATGATTGTACTCATCTTGTCCCTAATGCCAATTTACCTAAAGCTTGCTGTCACAATTTGTTTGGGCCTGAACGTACTGTCATGAAAAACTATGCTAAGGAAAGTTTACAGAAGGGTCATATCCATCCTTCCTCCTCCTGTGCAGCTGCCGGATTTTATTTAGTAAAAAAGAAAGATGGTGGCCTGTGTCAATGCCTCCATTTCCAAGAATTGAACAAAATCACGGCTAAGAATACACATCCACTTCCCCTCATGCCCAACCTATGTAATCATCTTATGGGATCTAAGTGGTATTCCAAGCTTGATCTTAGGGGGGCTTACAATTTGATATGCATTTTAAAGGGTGATAAGTGGTAAATGGCATTTTTTATTGTCAGAGGGGTTATTTGAAAATCTTGTCAAGCCATTTGAGTTGTCCAATGCATCTGCTGTTTCAAAATATTAGGAATAATATTTTCTCTGATTGCACTGGAAGATTTGTTGTGATTTACCTAGATGATATTCTAATTTTCTCACCCGGTTTTGACTCTCACCAGAAACATGTCCGTGTAGTATTACCAAGGGTGAGGGAGAACTGTTTGCTAATTTATAGAAATGTGTTTTTCTGTTCAGGAAATTTTGTTCCTGGGGGTTTATTTTGCTAGAAGAAGGGTTCAAGATGGACTCTGGGAAGGTGCAGGCCATAATTGATTGCGTTCAACCTTGTGACCATAAAGAATTGCAATCTTTTCTTGAATTCATAAATTATTATAGAAAATTCATCAAGGGTTTTTCTTATATTGTTAAACCTCTTACTGACCTTACACGTAAGGGGGCAAATCACAAGGTTTGATGCTACTGGGGCTTTTGAAAGATTAAAAGAGTTTTCATGTCTGTTCCTTTTTCATTTAATCTTCTTTTGTTGTGGAGGTGGATGCTTTGGAGGTCGGGGTAGGGTCCACTTTATCGCAGGGGTTGAAAAGTCTGACCATCCAGAGTCCATGTGCATTTAAAAAAAAAATTCTTGTCTTGTGAAAGAAATTATGATCTTGGGAATTGTGAGCTACTTGCTGCTATATTGGCCTTTGATAAGTGGAGGAATTTTTTGAGATGGCGGTACATCAAGTATCTGTGGTCACTGATCATCATAATCTAGCTTACATTGAGAAAGGCTCACAAACCTGAGCCGAAATGTCGCCATTTTGGGCAATTAAATAACCACATTTTTTCACCTTGGTCTGGTGTACAGCCTTCGTTCTTTTGTCTTTTTTTTGGTCTTTACATCGTATCAGCTAGAAGATTAACTCCCTGACAGGCCAGATGGTCCTTGCTTTTCTTTAGTTTAAATTCTCTATCAAATTCAGCCCAGGGTCTAAGAATGTGAAAGCTGACACACTATCTCGCAGACTTGATTTAGTTTCTCCTCCAAAAGCTCCATTCTTCCCCAGGGAATAGTGGCTTCCATGATATCTTCGGAGTTGAATGTGGAGATCCGTAGATTCCAGTCGTTGGTTCCTTTCACTACTCCAGGGTCCAATTTATTTGCGCCTGTGTATCTCAGATTGCATCTCTTACAGGAGTTTTATGATTCCATTGAGTTGTCATCCTGGGGTCACAGCTATGTGGAAAGCCATTGCTGGCTTTTTTAGTATCTGTCTGTGAATAATGATATATTGCTTGGCCATTAAGCTGGCTAGCTAAGCTGGGACTACAGCAAGTCGTAGCTTTCAGCTCAGCCATGTGTTTGCTTAGAACTCTGATATTCTGATCTTTGCTGCCAGACCCTGGATTTGCCTTTTGACAACCCGTTTGTATTACCTGTTTTGCCTTGATATACTCTAACCTTAGAATTCTGACCCTGAAGTATAACTTGAATACGCCTTTGTCCCTTCCCTCTATTTATAACACACCCTCCTAGTTCTTCTTGACCTCGAACTTCTTGACTTCCCGGACTCACCGCTTCTCAGTGAGAAGTGATTCAGAGTCATAGTAACACTAGCTGTGCAGTGGACAGAACTGGATTCAGTGGAGAGTTGGACTTTGTTTTGTCACACCCCATCCACATACAAAGCTGTGAGTCGTGTGAAAAATGCTGGGCAGTGGTAAACAAACAACTGAAAGTAGACATATGGAGTGTGATGACTGCCAAATGCCAAATACGGTATGTTAAAATGAATAAAGCTTATAGAGGGTCAAAATCAATGTTCTAAATGTAAAATCTGAAATATTCAGAGGAAGAGGTTGAATATTTCTCTTTCAGAACATCAAAAGAAACAAGGTCAGAAAGGGATAAGAATGAATTAACTTTGTCAAAGTAATTCGCCCGTCACCACAAGAAGAAAGTGTAGTCATCTGCCTTGTGTAGTAAGACCCTAATATAGTACAAAAACTGAAGTGGAGGGGAGGAGATATATGTTTACCTGAGAATTTAACAAGATCCCAAACTGAAATGGCAATGGAGCATTCAGGGGGATCCATAGTAGAGAATCAACAAGCATAATTGGACAGTCAGGAATTTTGAAAAGGCACATTTCAGCAATGAATCTTGTCTAGAAACTTGAGCTATAGTAGGTGGTTGATTGTAGCACAACAGGTTGGGCCCTCTTGGCCCTTGTCTCTATTGTGTGATGGGAGGTGATGTCAAAGAGCAAAGGTGAATATGGGACCACCCAACCTTACAGATATACACTGTGTGCAGAATTAGTAGGCAAGTTGTATTTTAGAGCAGAGGTGTCAAACTGCATTCCTCGAGGGCCGCCAACAGGTCATGTTTTCACGATTTCCTTAGCATTCCACAAGGTGCTGGAATCATTATGTGCAGGTGATTAAATTATCACCTGTGCAATACAAGGAAATCCTGAAAACATGACCTGTTGGCGGCCCTCGAGGAATGCAGTTTGACACCTCTGTTTTAGAAGATTATTTTTATTACTGATCAAGAACTATGTTCTCAATCAACCCAAAAGACTCATAAATATCAAAGCTTAATATTTTTGGAAGTTGGAGTGTTTTTTTTTTTAGATTTTGCTATCTTAGGAGGATATCTGTTTATGCAGGTACCTATTACTGTGCAGAATTATTAGGCAACTTAATGAAAACCAAATATATTCCCATCTCACTTGTTTATTTTCACCAGGTAAACCAATATAACTGCACAAAATTTCTGACACGCAAAAACAAAACCCCCAAAAATTAGTGACCAATATAGCCACCTTTCTTTATGATGACACTCATTCATTCATTCATCATTCATGATGACGACAACGGGTCTCCATGGCAACGATCGGGACCCCGCGGCATGTCACGGGGTCTCTGATCCAAAGCTCCTGTGCCAGCTCCGGAACGTTGTGATCATGTTTGATCACAGTGTTCCTGGGGGTAAAGTGCCGGGAGCGGTCTGTGACCACTCCTGGCATATAATGCCGGATGTCAGCTGTGAGAATCAGCTGACACCCAACCGCAAACCACCAGTGTGCGAGGCCGATCGGTGATGACTAGTGATGAGCGAATATACTCATTACTCGAGATTTCCCGAGCACGCTCGGGTGACCTCCGAGTATTTGTTAGTGTTCGGAGATTGTTTTCATCACCGCAGCTGAATGATTTACATATGTTAGCCAGCATAAGTACATGTGGGGGTTGCCTGGTTGCTAGGGAATCCCCACATGTAATCAAGCTGGCTAGTAGCTGTAAATCATTCAGCTGAGGTGAGGAAAACAATCTCCAAGCACTAAAAAATACTCGGAGGTCACCCGAGCGTGCTCGGGAAATCTCGAGTAATGAGTATATTCGCTCATCACTAGTGATGACGTACTTTCCTGTCCATGGTCAGACGGGCCCAGGGCACATGGACGGGATAGTATGTCTAATGTCAGAAAGGGGTTAAAATCCAAAATGTTGGCCTACTGAAATGTATGTTCAGTAATACACTCACTACTTGGTCGTGGCACCTTTTGCATCAATTACTGCATCAATACAGCATTGCATGGAGGCGATCAGCCTGTGGCACTGCTGAGGTGTTATGGAAGCCCAGGTTGCTTTGATAGCAGCCTTCAGCTCATCTGCATTGTTGGGTCTGGTGTTTTTCATCTTCCTCTTGACAATACCCCATAGATTCTCTATGGTTTAGGTCAGACGAGTTTGCTGGCCAATCAAGCACAGTGATACTGTTGTTTGTAAACCAGGAATTGGTACTTTTGGCAGTGTGGGCAGGTGCCAAGTCCTGCTGGAGAATGAAATTTTCATCTCCAAAAAGCTTGTCGGCAGAGGGAAGCATGACGGCTGCACTGACTTTGGTCTTGATAAAACACACTGGACCTACACCAGCAGATGACATGGCTCCCCAAACCATCACTGATTGTGGAAACTTCACACTAGACCTCAAGCAGCTTGGATTGTGTGCCTCTCCACTCTTCGTCCAGACTCTGGGATGTTGATTTCCAAATGAAATGCAAAATTTACTTTCATCTGAAAACATCAACTTGGACCACTGAGCAGCAGTCCAGTTTTTCTCCTTGGCCCAGGTAAGACACTTCTAACGTTGTCTACTGGTTATGAGTGGCTTGACACAAGGAATGTGACACTTGTAGCCCATGTTCTGGATAAGTCTGTGTGTGGTGGCTCTTGCGTGTTGTGAATTACTGCATTCTGGACATCTGTCAAGTCAGAAGTCTTCCCCATGTTTGTGGAATCTACTCAAGGGACCTTTTTAAAAGCTTAGGAAACCTTTGCAGGTGGTTTTTGTTAATTATTCTAATTTACTGAGATATTTACTTTTGGGTTTCATTGGCTGTAAGCCATAATCATCAACATTAACAGAAATTTACACTTGAAATAGATCACTCTGTTTATAATGACTATATAATATTTGAGTTTCACTTTTTGTATTGAAGAACTGAAATAAATTAACTATTTGATGATAATCTAATTTACTGAGAAGCACTTGTATGTTTTGTCCATCTAAGCTGTTTGGAAGTTGATTAAGCTACTACTTCAGTCTCTCTAACATTTTTTTTATTCTAGAGGTTTTTATGCAATATTTCAAATGTTTCTGATTTAATTGCATCACAAACTGCAGAACATGATGGAAATCAGTCAGACCCTGTTAATAACTCAATGAGTCAGGACCTGTTAGGTTTAATCTGAAAATGGATCCACCATATCCATTATGCTAAGTCCTTTAAAGGGAGTCTGTAATTAGATTCATACTTCATGAACTACGGGCAGCATGAGTCAGAGGCTAGCTGCACAACTGCAGCCATGCTTTACTCTGAAAAGCCGCTGGGTTTCACAGAAAACTTAGTTTGAAAAACTGGCCAGGCACTATAGCAGAGACCAGACCACTAACTTTCCTGGCTGGCTTCTTTCTGCTCCGCTCCAATTGATTGACAGATCTCCCCTATGTATACACATGAGAACACAACAGCTTTATGTGCTTTCAAGTGGATACCCGCTGCTGCCATTGCTTTCCGGGGCCAAGGCATCATAATGATTCAGTATATGGGTAGGTAGGATAAAAACAAAGCTCTGTTTTCCAATGAGATGAGTAAAATACCCTTATATCCAATGGCTATTTGTTCAACACTTTTTTTCATTAATTTGAATGTTTACTGGTTTCGAAGCTGGACTGGCTCCTTAATCAAAATATATGGAAAAATGGAGCCAAGGTGGTCCGAAAGTGGCTGAAGAGGGCATGGTGGCCTGTGAACTAACATAGATTGACACCATTGTAGTTTTTAGTAAAAAAGAAAAAGGTAAATAAAAAAATAAAATAAAATAGACTACTGTAAATAAAACATAAAAAAACTTTCAATAAACATCTTTGTGTGTTCATTTCAGGGGCGGACATACCGCATGTGCAGACGCACCGGGGCCTGGAGGTGGAGGGGGGCTCCTGCAGGGTGGCTAATACTGAAGGAAATCTGCCTGTTTCTCCTGCCCCGAGGTTCCGAGGGGACTCTTGCCAGATTACCCTCATGTGCGGTGGGTAGGGAGCGATCCCTGCAGCTCCGCTGCCTACAGGAGAAAATAGCAGTGGAACGGAGCTGCAGAGATCAGTCCTCTGCTTCCTGCTCGCACTTCCTGTCTGACACAGCAGCGCGGCTGGATGACATCAGAATTCAGTGCGCGGCTGTGTAAGAGAGAAAGCTGCCGGCGACGAATATGTGGCTGTGGGGAACATGCGGAGAGGTGAGTGGTGCTGTGTGTGTGTGTGTGGCTGCGGGGATCCTGTGTTGAGGTGAGTGGTGCGGTGTGTGTGTGATGTGCGTAGAGGTGAGTGGTGGTGTGTGTGTGTGTGTGTGTGTGTGTGTGTGTAGGCAATGTTGGGGGTGGTGAAGGAGGTGGGGGAGAAGGCAATGATGCAGATGGCAATGATGGAGGTGGTGTAGAAGGGAATTATGAAGGTTGTGGGAGAGAACAATGATGGAGGTGGGAGAGATGGCAATGATGGGGGAGAACAATGATGGGGGTGGTAGAGAGAACCATGATTGTGGTGGTGAAGAGGGCAACGATGGAGGTGGTGGAGAGGGCAATGATGGAGGTAGGGAAGAAGGCAATGATGGAGGCGGGGGAGAAGGCAATGATGGAGGTGGTGGGGAGGGAAATGACGGAAGTGATGGGGAGGGCACTGATGGAGGTGATGGTGAGGGTAATGATGGGGGTGGTGGAGAGGGCAATGATAGGGGGTGGTCAACAGGGCAATGATGGGGGTGAAGAAGGCAATGATGAGGGTGGTGGAGAGGGCAATGATGTGGTTGTGGAGAGGGTAATGATGGGGTGGTGGAGAATGCAATGATGGAGGTGGGGGAGAGCACAATGTTGGGATGCGGGGGGAGGAGGACAATGAGGGATTGGGATGGGAGGAAGGAGGGCTTATAATGGACTTTCGAACAGGGGGAGCAGGACATTAGATATGGATGTAAAATGAATTGGGTGGTAGAGGAGGATGCTAAGCCCCTGATAGTGTCCTCCTCCATCTCACAATTCATAGTGATGCTATCGGGACTGGAAGAGGAGGCGATAAGGTGCATAGGACCCTTTATAATGAATTGAAAGGTGGGAGAAGACGCTGTCAGATGCTCAGTACCTGATGTCTTCTCCCTTCCCCAAAATCACTACGATGCTATCAAGTACTTATAGTGAATGATGGGAAAACAGGAAAGGGACTAAGGCTATGTGCACACGTTCATGAATTGCAGGAGAAAATTCTGCTGCATATCCTAATGTGTTGGCAGGAAGAAAGTTGCATATAATACTTTTTTTTATGTCCACATTTTTCCCATGCTTTACGTATTTTCCCCCATTAGTACAGGTGAAATACGCTGTAAGAATTGACATTATGCAGATTTTAATCAGCTACAAATCTGCAAGAAAAAAATAAGAAACATGTGCATGAGACTTCAGGGATCTCATTCACTTTTCCTGTACTGTAAAACCTTGCATATTTTCCGTGTACACATAGCCTTACAGGTAATTGAGAAGAGTCAGGCTATATGCCCACGTTGTGTTTTTATGCAATTCCGCCACGTTTTTGCAGCAAAGCAAACGCTTAAAAAACGCATTCCCATGCAATCCTATGGGATTCTGCAGTTGCTGTGCCCATGCTGCGGATTTTCCTGCTGCGGAATCGCATAGTGGTAAAGCCGCAGCATGTTCATTATTTCTGCGGAATCGTGGCAATTCCGACACATAGGATTGCATTGAAACGCTCACTTTAAGCATGTGGCTATGCCCACCATGTGTCGTGCAATATGACTTAGGATAAAAGCCAAATCAGTATCTCATTAGTACAATAATTTAGCCTCCGGCTTGTGTACACACACATACGCCCGTCGTGTTCAGGGCCCACTCTTGGTCTTACCTGATGTCACACCAACACCAGTATCACAGCTATACAACTCATTTTTGTCCTATTACCCTTTGCAGGTCTGTCTACCTTTACTTTTTGGCTGATACCCTAGCAGCACCAGTTACACTCTTGAGAAAGGAATTTCTACCTAAGGGTATGCTTTAATCTTTACCGTCTCTTTATTAACATCTATCTATTGTGAATTTCTGAAACCTTTACTTTTCCGTTATTTGTGTTCCTTATCATTTATTGATGGTACGATACCACATGGCCTTCATTTTTCTCAGCATACGGTCCTGACATGTTTTCTGAATTGTATATATGTATATACAGTGGGGCAAAAAAGTATTTAGTCAGTCAGCAATAGTGCAAGTTTCACCACTTAAAAAGATGAGAGGCGTCTGTAATTTACATCATAGGTAGACCTCAACTATGGGAGACAAACTGAGAAAAAAAAATCCAGAAAATCACATTGTCTGTTTTTTTATCACTTTATTTGCATATTATGGTGGAAAATAAGTATTTGGTCAGAAACAAAATTTCATCTCAATACTTTGTAATATATCCTTTGTTGGCAATGACAGAGGTCAAACGTTTTCTGTAAGTCTTCACAAGGTTGCCACACACTGTTGTTGGTATGTTGGCCCATTCCTCCATGCAGATCTCCTCTAGAGCAGTGATGTTTTTGGCTTTTCGCTTGGCAACACGGACTTTCAACTCCCTCCAAAGGTTTTCTATAGGGTTGAGATCTGGAGACTGGCTAGGCCACTCCAGGACCTTGAAATGCTTCTTACGAAGCCACTCCTTCGTTGCCCTGGCGGTGTGCTTTGGATCATTGTCATGTTGAAAGACCCAGCCACGTTTCATCTTCAATGCCCTTGCTGATGGAAGGAGGTTTGCACTCAAAATCTCACGATACATGGCCCCATTCATTCTTTCATGTACCCGGATCAGTCGTCCTGGCCCCTTTGCAGAGAAACAGCCCCAAAGCATGATGTTTCCACCACCATGCTTTACAGTAGGTATGGTGTTTGATGGATGCAACTCAGTATTCTTTTTACTCCAAACACGACAAGTTGTGTTTCTACCAAACAGTTCCAGTTTGGTTTCATCAGACCATAGGACATTCTCCCAAAACTCCTCTGGATCATCCAAATGCTCTCTAGCAAACTTCAGACGGGCCCGGACATGTACTGGCTTAAGCAGTGGGACACGTCTGGCACTGCAGGATCTGAGTCCATGGTGGCGTAGTGTGTTACTTATGGTAGGCCTTGTTACATTGGTCCCAGCTCTCTGCAGTTCATTCACTAGGTCCCCCCGCGTGGTTCTGGGATTTTTGCTCACCGTTCTTGTGATCATTCTGACCCCACGGGGTGGGATTTTGCGTGGAGCCCCAGATCGAGGGAGAATATCAGTGGTCTTGAATGTCTTCCATTTTCTAATTATTGCTCCCACTGTTGATTTCTTCACTCCAAGCTGGTTGGCTATTGCAGATTCAGTCTTCCCAGCCTGGTGCAGGGCTACAATTTTGTTTCTGGTGTCCTTTGACAGCTCTTTGGTCTTCATCATAGTGGAGTTTGGAGTCAGACTGTTTGAGGGTGTGCACAGGTGTCTTTTTATACTGATAACAAGTTTAAACAGGTGCCATTACTACAGGTAATGAGTGGAGGAAAGAGGAGACTCTTAAAGAAGAAGTTACAGGTCTGTGAGAGCCAGAAATCTTGATTGTTTGTTTCTGACCAAATACTTATTTTCCACCATAATATGCAAATAAAATGATAAAAAAACAGACAATGTTATTTTCTGGATTTTTTTGTCTCAGTTTGTCTCCCATAGTTGAGGTCTACCTATGATGTAAATTACAGACGCCTCTCATCTTTTTAAGTGGTGGAACTTGCACTATTGCTGACTGACTAAATACTTTTTTGCCCCACTGTATGTATTATTGTCTTTGTCTACACTATGTATATAGTTATTTACTATGTCTTATCTTATTTGTTTCAGCGATTTAGTGATCAAGGCCACGGGTTGGCCGAAACGTTTTTGTACTTATCGCTTCACCTGAACATTTTCTCAATAAAATTATTTACTATATCAAGCATCCTCATCGTACGAGTGCAGTGATTATATATTCTTTGCAGCAAAGCAAACGCTTAAAAAAGCATTCCCATGCAATCCTATGGGATTCTGCAGTTGCTGTGCCCATGCTGCGGATTTTCCTGCTGCGGAATCGCATAGTGGTAAAGCCGCAGCATGTTCATTATTTCTGCGGAATCGTGGCAATTCCGACACCATAGGATTGCATTGAAACGCTCACTTTACGCATGTGGCTATGCCCACCATGTGTAAAGTGAGCGCTTCATGTGCAGATGGTACCCAGGGTTTGAAGGAGAGGAGACTCTCCTCCAGGCCCTGAGTATAATATTCCTGTAAAAAAAAAAAAGAATTAAAATAAAAAATAGGGATATACTTACCTTTTGATGGCCCCCAGAGTCGTCCCGCCTCTCAGCGGTGCATTGCATGAATCACCTAAAATGACATCGCGGTCACGCGACCGTGACGTCACAAATGTCCTTCACCCAAAGCATCCTTGGGAACGGAACGCACTGGGAGCACCACTGAGGAGATCGGGGGCCGTCGGAAGGTGAGAATAACCATATATATATATTATTTTTAACATTCTATCTTTTACTATTGATGCTGCATAGGCAGCATCAATAGTAAAAAGTTGGTCACACTTGTCACGCACTATGCTTGACAAGTGTGACCAACCTGTCAATCACATTTCCAAGCGATACTTCAAATCGCTTGTAAAAGCGCAAGCATTCTGCAAGCTAAAAACGCTTGTAAAACGCTTGTGTTTTGAGGGAAAAAGCATGCCAAATCCGCATGCGTTTTACCCGCGGCAGGGAGATGCAGAAATGCTGCGTTCATTTCCGCAGCATTTCTGCAATGTGGGCACATAGCCTCACAGACTGAATAATTTATATTATTTGGAGTCAGAGATTATACAGTAGTTAATGGGGAGCACAGTGCTGCTTATCACTTTATATTTTGAATGGTGCGTGGCTAATAGTATATTAATGGTGAGGTAAATATCTGTACTGGGGGGTAGACACATGTATGTATACAATATAAGTGACCTTGTTATTTTCAGGGCTGCGACGATCATCGTGACAAGACAAGTCGTAGCTGGGAGATGTCGACATGGAGGTCTGACCAGATGGAGAAGAAACAACAAGACGTCAACGGTAGGTACCAGGATGCAAATATTATTATGTGTCTGTTCTGAGTGATTTGGATGTTACCTGTAAAATCCCTTATTTACATTCTCACACTTGTGTGAAACGTCTGTGTGCTTCCAGGTTTTTTATTTTATCGGATGGCACACAGGCTCGTAGTTTTTTAGGTCCATTCGCACAGACAAGAAAATTACGGATCTGAAAATAAAATCCGTGAGGGTCAGAGAATGTCCCGTTCTGATCCAATTTCAAGGATCAGAATAAGACATGCTCAATGCTTCTGTAAAAGCTTGCAGCACACTAAAACTGCACACAGATACAGGGATGTTGCCTTATGTATAGCACAGTCCCTTAGTACATAGTGTACTCACTTACTATGTATAGCATAGTCTCTTAGTATATAGTGTACTCACTTTTTATGTATAGCACAGTCCCTTAGTATATAGTGTACTCACTTATGTATAGCAGTCTTTTAAAATATAGGGTACTCGCTCATTATGTATAGCAGTCTCTTAGTATATACATGTATTGTGTATTCACTTATGTATAGCGCCGTCCTTACAGTTTCCTCTTTTATTATGTATAACACCATGCCTTATTACGCATCATTCTCTATAGTTATATATGGTGCCATTCTTTATTATATAGCTTTCTCTGCTGTTATGTACAGTGCTGTCTCTTACATAGTGCATTCTTGTTATATTTATTCACTGCATCTTCTTTTATTACATAGACCCCTCTCATGTTAAGATATAAAATAACTGCTGATGGAGCAGCTGGTTATCAGAGGACCAGTCCATCAGCTCCTTCATTAGAATAGAAGCTTTCCCATGCTCCATCAGCAGTCATTGCATTATATATCTAACAAGACAGGACGGTATGTAATAAAGACAGGTGGCACTCTAAAAATAATTCAATATGTAATGGACGGTGCTGTAAATAACAAGAGAGGGCACTGTGTAATAAGGGACGGCAATATACATAATACAGGAGACTATGTAAGATATATATACATCTGTAGCTTTGTCACCATAAAAGGAGTAGGGCCCAGACACATTTCTTGCACAGGGTCCCCAAGCTGTCAGTGTCCACCCTGGATTCATTTCATATACACTGCTCAAAAAAATTAAGGAAACACTAAAATCCCACATCCTAGATATCACTGAATGAAATATTCCAGTTGTAAATCTTTATTACATAGTGGACACTGTGGACATGATGCTGACAGACACAGCAAACCTTCTTGCTACAGCTCGCATTGATGTGCCAACCAGGATGAGCTGCACTACCTGAGCCACTTGTGTGGACTGTAGAGTCCGTCTCATGCTACCACGAAAGTGAAAGCACAACCAATATTCAAAAGTGACCAAAACATCAGCCAGAAAGCATTGGTTCTGAGATGTGGTCCCCACCTGCAGAACCACTCCTTTATTGAGTGTATCTTGATAATTGACAATAATTTCCATCTGTTGTCTATTCCATTTGCACAACAGCATGTGAAATTGATTGTCAGTGTTGCTTCCTAAGTGGACAGTTTGATTTCACAGAAGTTTGATTTACTTGGAGTTGAGCAGGGTATACATTGGACCAGAGGTCCCCAACGTTTCTGACCTTGAGAGCCACATACAGCACAGAGAGGGTTTCGAGCCACATCCAGCCTTGAGAGGGTCGTGAGCCACATTCAGCTCCCGCCCCCCTCACAATAGTGGCACCCAAAGCCCCCATTAAAGGAATAATGGTAACCAAAGCGTTTCCACAAAAATCAATCACCCAAAAGCAGTATATAAAGATTGAGGGGTTCCTACAATACCCCCGATTCAGTTTTCTCCTATAAAGCACTCCCAAGACACTGTCACATCCAGCTTCAAACACCTCCTCTGATAGGTGGTGTCATCTTGTCTCCAGCGTACCATAATTAAATCATCTCAAAACCCCTAAGACTATTATATGTGCATCCAGATCTGCTCTTCTGTGCAGGGCTGCTCACAAAATTCACCATTTTCAGATGTGCTCTTCATATCTGTTTGCTAGAACTGGAGAGCCACAATTCATGGGACCGCGAGCCACATGTGGCTCCAGAGCTACAGGTTGGGGATCCCTGCATTGGACCAATTTATATTTAGACCAAGACAATAGTTCATTACAGGAATACCACTGTCTCCAAGAACTCTTCGCTCAGCAGCGTCGGGAACAGGGAGCTTTTTATTCAGCCTACCCATAACAAGTACCTTTCTACACTGACAGATCATTTGTGCAAAACCAGTCAGGGCACAATTCAACCATGTTCCTAGGAAACTCGGTTTGTTTTAACTGTCACATATCTTTCATTGAGTCATAGAATTAAAGTCATATTGATATAAAGAGCACCTACGTGCATTCAATGGGGAGACTAAAGACTTTTTTTAATAGAGCCTTTATTTTTTTTTATTATTTTTTTTAAATCATTTGTCACTGAAGATGGGGGAAGAACCATACCGTAAATTGGCAGTAAGGCTACCAAAAGCTCCATTAAACCCTTGGTTTTCATGCATATTAACCCCTTTACCCCCAAGGGTGGTTTGCATGTTAATGACCGGGCCAATTTTTACAATTCTGACCACTGTCCCTTTATGAGGTTACAACTCTGGAACGCTTTAACGGATCCCGGTGATTCTGACATTTTTTTCTCATGACATATTGTATTTCATAATAGTGGTAACATTTCTTTGATATTACCTGCGTTTGTGAAAAAAATGGAAATTTGGCGAAAATTTAGAAAATTTCACAATTTTCCAACTTTGAATTTTTATACAATTAAATCACAGAGATATGTCACACAAAATACTTAATAAGTAACATTTCCCACATGTCTACTTTACATCAGCACAATTTTGGAACCCAATTTTTTTTTGTCAATTTCTCATTTTTACAACACCATTTTTTTTTAGGGACCACATCTCATTTGAAGTATTTTTGAGGGGTCTATATGATAGAAAATACCCAAGTGTGACACCATTCTAAAACCTGCACCCCTCAAGGTGCACAAAACCACATTCAAGAAGTTTATTAACCCTTCAAGTGTTTCACAGGAATTTTTGGAGTGTTTAAATAAAAATGATCATTTAACTTTTTTACACAAAAAATGTACTTCAGCTCCAATTTGTTTTATTTTACCAAGGGTAACAGGAGAAAATGGACCCCAAAAGTTGTTGTACAATTTGTCCTGAGTACACCGATACCCCATATGTGGGAGTAAACCACTGTTTGGGCGCATGGCAGAACTCGGAATCGAAGGAGCGCCATTTGACTTTTCAATGCAAAATTGAATGGAATTGAGATGGGACGCCATGTTGCGTTTGGAGAGCCTCTGATGTGCCTAAACATTGAAACCCCCCACAAGTGACACCATTTTGGAAAGTAGACCCCCTAAGGAACTTATCTAGATGTGTGGTGAGCACTTTGACCCATTAAGTGATTCACAGAAGTGTATAATGCAGAGCCGTAAAAATAAAAAATCATATTTTTTCACAAAAATGATATTTTCGCCCCAAATTTTTTATTTTCCCAAGGGTAAGAGAAGAAATTGGACCCCAAAAGTTGTTGTACAATTTGTCCTGAATACACTGATACCTCATATGTGGGGGTAAACCACTGTTTGGGCGCATGGCAGAGCTCGGAAGGGAAGGAGCGCCATTTGACTTTTCAATGCAAAATTGACTGGAATTGAGATGGGACGCCATGTTGTGTTTGGAGAGCCACTGAGGTGCCTAAACATTGAAACCCCCCACAAGTGACACCATTTTGGAAAGTAGACCCCCTAAGGAACTCATCTAGATGTGTTGTGAGAGCTTTTAACCCCCAAGTGTTTCACTACAGTTTATAACGCAGAGCCTTGAAAATAAAAATTCTTTTTTTCCCACAAAAATTATTTTTTAGCCCCCAGTTTTGTTTTTTACCAAGGGTAACAGGAGAAATTGGACCCCAAAAGTTGTTGTCCAATGTGTCCTGAGTACGCTGATACCCCATATGTTGGGGTAAACCCCTGTTTGGGCGCACGGGAGAGCTCGGAAGGGAAGGAGCACTGTTTTACTTTTTCAACGCAGAATTGGCTGGAATTGAGATCGGACGCCATGTCACGTTTGGAGAGCCCCTGATGTGCCTAAAAAGTGGAAACCCCCCAATTATAACTGAAACCCTAATCCAAACACACCCCTAACCCTAATCTCAACGGTAACCCTAACCACACCCCTAACCCCAACCCTATTCCCAACTGTAAATGTAATCCAAACCCTAACCCTAGCGGGAAAATGGAAATAAATACATTTTTTTAATTTTTCCCTAACTAAGGGGGTGATGAAGGGGGTTTGATTTACTATTTATAGCGGATTTTCTAGCGGATTTTTGATTGGCAGCCGTCACACACTAAAAGACGCTTTTTATTGCAAAAAATGTTTTTTGCGTTACCACATTTTGAGAGCTATAATTTTTTCATATTTTGGTCCACAGAGTCATGTGAGGTCTTGTTTTTTGCAGGACGAGTTGACGTTTTTATTTGTAACATTTTCGGGCACGTGACATTTTTTGATCGCTTTTTATTCCGATTTGTGTGAGGCAGAATGACAAAAAAAACCTATTCATGAATTTCTTTTGCGGGGGCGTTTATACCGTTCCGCGTTTGGTAAAATGGATAAAGCATTTTTATTTTTCAGGTCAGTACGATTACAGCGATACCTCATTTATATCATTTTTTTATGTTTTGGCGCTTTTATACGATAAAAACTATTTTATAGAAAAAATAATTATTTTTGCATCGCTTTATTCTGAGGACTATAACTTTTTTATTTTTTCGCTGATGATGCTGTATTGCGGCTCATTTTTTGCGGGACAAGATGACGTTTTCAGCGGTACCATGGTTATTTATATCCGTCTTTTTGATCGCGTGCTATTCTACTTTTTGTTCAGTGGTATGATAATAAAGAGTTGTTTTTGCCTCGTTTTTTTTTTATGGTGTTCACTGAAGGGATTAACTAGTGGGACAGTTTTATAGGTCGGGTCGATACGGATGCGGCAATACTAAATGTGTACTTTTATTGTTTTTTTTATTTAGATAAAGGAATGTATTTATTGGAACAATATTTTTTTTTTATTATTATTTATTTAGGAATTTTTTACACATGTAATTTTTATTTTATTTTTTTTACATTTTTACTTTGTCCCGGGGGCTATGGGGGGGCATCACAGTAAGGTGACAGATCGCTGATCTGACACTTTGCTGTGCACTGTGTCAGATCGGCGATCTGCAGTGCACAGCAGGGAGGCTTCCCAGCGCCTGCTCTGAGCAGGCGCAGTGAAGCCACCTCCCTGCAGGACCCGGATGCAGCCCCGCGGCCATTTTGGATCCGGGGCTTGCAGGGAGGAGACGCTCGGTACAAGGTGAGCACATCGCCTTGTACCGATCGTCTCAGGGAAGCACGCAGGGAGCCCTGCGATAGTCAGCTGACACTCGGCCGCGCTCCCCCCGTGAGCACGGCTGATCGCGCTGGACGTACTATTCCGTCCTTGGGAAGTAGAGCCCACCTCACATGGACGGAATAGTATGTCCAATGGCAGAAAGGGGTTTAACAATAGCAGTCACTAATGATTAAAAGTTCGCATAACACCCAGATGCAACATTTTTGTGTATTTTGGGGCAAATTATTTTGGAATACTTGAATTATTATTATGCGTGTGTTCAAATCATTGTGCCTGACTTAAAAAAAAGGGGTGATTTATCAAGAAAGGGGCATGGGTTAAGATGATCTAATATGCACTCACATTTTGATGAAAATAACTTGTCTAAGGAGTCATTCATGAGTCTGTTTTATTCTCGTACGTGAAAAAATTAATTTTCTTTCTTCAATGTTCTGGGTCCGATTCTCATTAGTATTCTGTCAGAGTATGTCTGTTTTTACCATAAACGTTTTTCTTATATACCCCCCAAAATTTGCAAAGCTTCTCCTACCCATTATAGCAGGGGTGGGGAACCTCAGGCCCCAGGGCCATTTACGGCCCTCGATGACCTTTTATCAGGCCCCCCGGGCAGATTCTCAATTCTCAGGGACTGCATTCTTGGGCAAGGAGCTGTATTTTGATTGCCACCAGTGTTGTGAACTCTATTTTTGGGCTCCCTCTAGTGGTCACAAGCGGTACTGTGTAGTGTTGTCTTTCTGCAGGTTGCAGCATCAGCTGGTTCGTTATCCTTGGTTGGTTTCCTATTTAGCCCACCTGGATACTCAGTTCCTTGCCTGCTATCAATGTATTCAGTGCTCTTCAGATTCCTTGTGTCTACCTTGCTCCCAGTCTCTCCAAGACAAGCTAAGTTTTTGTTTGATCATTTTTTGATTATCAGTGTTCATTATGTTTTTTTGTCCAGCTCGCTAAAATGTGATTTCCTCGCTTGCTGGTTGCTCTAGGGGACTGAGTTTCTCCCCCCACACCGTTAGTTGGTGTGGGGGTTCTTGAAATCTCAGAGTGGATATTTTGTAAGGGTTTTTTACTGACCGCATAGATTCCCTTTTCTATTTTCTGCTATCTAGTATTAGTGGGCCTCATTTGCTGAATCTGCTTTCACCCCTGTGTATGTGCCTTCCTCTTACCTCACCGTTATTATTTGTTGGGGGCTTCTATATCTTTGGGGATTATTTCTCTGGAGGCAAGAGAGGTCTTTCTTTCTCTCTAGGGGTAGTTAGTTCCTCAGGCTGGCTCGAGACGTCTAGGATTTTTAGGCACGTTCACCGGCTACTTCTAGTGTGTTTGGATAGGTTCAGATTTGCGGTCAGTTCAGTTTGCCACCTCCCTAGAGCTTGTCCTATGTTTGTTACTTAGCAGGAGTAATTTGTGATCCTCAACCACTAAGGATCATAACACACCAGCTCATTAATTTCTTCTTGCTCTGTTAGCACATACACAGTGTTAACTACTGAACACTGAAGGGCATGCAATGAAAGATTACATCCTGACACCAGTGCCAAAGTCAGGATGTACTTTGTGGGTGGAGTTTGTAAGGCCCCTGAAGGATGGTATAAATATCCAAATGGCCCTTGGTAGAAAAAAAGATTCCCCAACCCTGCATCATGGTGTTGAAAAAGGGACAGCAAACGGATTACCGTATACACTATGTTCCAAATTATTATGCAAATTACATTTTTATCAGATTTTCCTAAATGGTCGGTGCAAATGACAGTCTAATAAAAGTCATCACCCGTTAGAGTATACATCGAATTTTATTGAGAAACCTCCTAATAATAACAGTATAATCTCCAAAATGAATAAAAACTCAAAATGCACTGTTCCAAATTATTACGCACAGTAGAATTTTTAAACATTTGATATGTTTTAAAGAACTGAAAATGCTCATTTGTGGAATTTGCAGCATTAGGAGGTCACATTCACTGAACAAAAAAGCTATTTAATGCCAAAACATCCCAACAGGCCAAGTTACATGTTAACATAGGACCCTTCTTTGATGTCACCTTCACAATTCTTGCATCCATTGAACTTGTGAGTTTTTGGAGAGTTTCTGCTTGTATTTCTTTGCATGAAGTTGGAATAGCCTCCCAGAACTGCTGTTTGGATGTGAACTGCCTCCCACCCTCATAGATCTTTTGCTTGATGATCCTCTAAAGGTTCTCTATAGGGTTGAGGTTACGGGAAGATGGTGGCCACACCATGAGTTTATCTCCTTTTATGCCCATAGCAGCCAACGACTCAGAGGTATTCTTTGCAGCATGAGATGGGGCATTGTCAGCATGAAGATGATTTTGCTCCTGAAGGCACATTTCTGCTTTTTAGACCATAGAAGAAAGTTGTCAGTCAGAAACTCTATATACTTTGCAGAGGTCATTTTCACACCTTCAGGAACCTTAAAGGGCCTTACCAGCTGTTTCCCATGATTCTGGCCCAAAACATGACTCCTCCACCTCCTCGCTGATGTTGCAGCCTTGTTGGTACATGGTGGCCATCCACCAACCATCCACTACTCCATCCATCTGGACCATCCAGGGTTGCTCAACACTTATCAGTAAACAAGAATGTTTGGAAATTAGTCTTCATGTATGTGTGGGCCCAATGCAACCATTTCTGCTTGTGAACACTGTTTAAGGGTGGCCGAATAGTAGGTTTATGCACCACAGCAAGCCTTTGAAGGAGCCTACACCTTGAGGTTCGAGGGACTCCAGAGGCACCAGCAGCTTCAAATATCTGTTTGCTGCTTTGTAATGGCTTTTTAGCAGCTGCTCTCTTAATCCGATGAACTTGCCTGGCAGAAATCTTCCTCATTATGCCTTTATCAGCACAAACACATTTGTGCTCACATACAGCCACAAATCTCTTAACAGTACGATGATCACGCTTATGTTTTTGGAAAATTTCTAATGTTTTCATCCCTTCACCAAGGCATTGCACTATTTGATGCTTTTCAGCAGCAGAGAGATCCTTTTTCTTTCCCATGTTACTTGAAAACTGTGACCTGCTTAATAATGTGGAACATCATTTTTAAGTAGTTTTCCTTTAATTAGAATCACCTGGAAAACCAATTATCACATGTGTTTAAGATTGATTTCAGTGATCCATTGAGCCCTGAGACACAGTACTATCCACAAGTTTATTTGAAAAACAAAACAATTAAATCTTTATGACACTTAAATCCAATTTGCATAATAATTTGGAACACAGTGTATACTCGAGTATAAGCTGAGATTTTCAGCCCATTTTTTTTTAGGCTGAAAGTGCCCCTCTTGGCTTACACTCGAGTTATTGTCCCAGGGAGTCGGCGGGGGAGGGGGAGCGGGAGCGGCAGCTGTCAAATCATACTCACCTGCTCCCGGCGCGTCTCTGCATGTCCCTGCTTCTCCGGCGCCGGCAGCTCTTCCCGCGTTCAGTGGTCACGTGGTACCGCTCATTAAAGTAATGAATATGTATGCGACTCCACTCCCATAGGGGTGGAGCGCATATTCATTACTTTAATGAGCGGTACAGTGTGACCACTGAACATAGGAAGAAGCTGCCGATGCCCAGAGACCATCTGTCAGTGAGAAGCTGCCAGGGACCGTGCCGGGAGCAGGCGAGTATAACGGGGGAGGGTGAGCATTCTGATATTTACCTGTCCCCATTCCACCGGCGGGCTCTGTCTTCCGCACCCTCTGGCTGTGACTTTCAGATCAGAGGGCGCAATGATGTGTCTAGTGTGCGCGCCGCCCTCTGCCTGAACAATCCACTGCAGAGGTTGCTGAAGACGGAGCCCACAGTGGAAAGTGGACAGTTGAATATCGCAAGTGCCGTTGTCCCCACCTGATCAGGAGAAGAGGTATGTCCTTTTTTTTTTTTTAATCACAGCAGCAGCATATGGGGCAAATGTTTCTATGGAGCATTTTATGGGGCCATAATCAACCTTTGTGCAGCATTATATGGGGCAAATGTTTCTATGGAGCATCTTATGGGGCCATAATCAACCTTTGTGCAGCATTATATGGGGCATATTTTTGTATGAAGCATCTTATGAGGCCCATCATAAACTTTATGGAGCGTTATATGGGGCATATTTTATTATGGAGCATCTTATGGGGCCCATCATGAACTTTATGGAGCATTATATGGGGCTCCTGATTCAATATGAATATTCAAAAACACAACCTACTCTCAATTAATTTTACTTTTATTGGTATCTATTTTTATTTTTGAAATTTACCAGTAGCTGCTGCATTTTCCACCCTAGGCTTATACTCGAGTCATTAAGTTTTCCCAGTTTTTATGGCAAAATTAGGGGTCTCGGCTTATACTCGGGTCGGCTTATACCCGAGTATATACGGTATTTAAGACTCCTGTGTTTTGTTGGTGATTTCTATGGGCGAATAGGCATATTTGGGTGGTTTTGATCACAGATTCAAATAAAAAACGATCATGACATTGTGTCCATAAAAAGCACGGTTGTTTTATCAGCACCATATAAAGGGTAGGTTATTTATCCATGAAAAACAGACGCCTGAGTGAGGCCTAAATGTAAGCTAACAAAGAGGTGGTGTCAAATTAGACAAGTGTCAAAAGATGTGCCAAATGTATCATCCACCATGAGACGGGCACAATTACTGTGTAGGTTACAAAGTGGGGCATTATTACAATTTGTCGCAATATAATGTCATTATGGATTGTGTGTTTGCGTAGAGATTGTGAGGATACTGGAAAATTAAGGAGCCAAGAAATCTGTCCTTTAAATGCTGCACAGATGAGTTGTGAATGGAAGAAGTTGTCACAATGGCCTGGGTCAAACAGAAAATAAAAGACAATGTTGAAATTCAAAGACGTCACTTGTGAGTGACATGATATATCTGTACTGTAATTATATGCTCAGCTGAACTGCCATGTACAACTGGTGTCTAACACTATATGGTCCCTATACAGTGGTAATTATGAACTTAAAGAGGTTGTCCACTACTTTTACATTGATGGTCTATCCTTAGGAGGTGATAGTATATATTAATATAGGAAAGGGTTAATGCCGAGTACACATATGTTTTCGTAACGTGTTTATTTTTGCCATGATTTGTGACACAATGGTCAAATATAATTTAATAATCATATATTGTGATAAAACATTTTAAAAAAAGGAAATGTTAATCCAGCGCAGTCATTTGTTTCATTCACTCTTTTTACTATCAGGCACAAATATGCAGACAGAAGCCGATCTCCCACCAGACTGTATACCTGCTTCTTCCATCAGTATGTCCCATGCCATTGGCCACAATAGTGGCTAGTGGCCACTGGGTGGATAGGGAGTACCGCCTCTTACTTTGCACAACTCTTCTTTTATTTAGCCGTCCTGACGCGACATGTGGGTCACGCAGCAACAATGACTTAACGCAAAGCAGACTGATCAAAAGAAGAACCGTTTACACCACTAAGTTAAGATGCGGTTACTCCCCCTCCTGTTCAGTGTCCACAGACCACTGCTATGGCCAATTGAAAGGAACGTGCAAATCGATTTGCACCAACTCTACAGCCTATGAAAGGATATTTTCTGAAAGGGGACAACCCTCTTAAAACACAGAATTACCAGTTCATAAAGTTTCTGATACATTGTATATTATCTTACAGTTTCTTTCCACTGGCTATGAAGCATGCACATTTTCTGCAATTTTCTTCGTTAACAACTGTCAACATTGAAAGCAGCACCTGTCCGCGATCGAGTTTACAATCTATTTTCCCTGCCTTAGTCTACGTTCACATTAGCGTTCGGCGCCGCAGCGTCGCCGCATGCGTCATGCGCCCCTATATTTAACATGGGGGCGCATGGACATGCGTTGTGCTGCGTTTTGCGACGCATGCGTTTTTTTGGCCGCAAGCGTTGGGCGCAGAGAACGCAGCAAGTTGCATTTTTTTTGCGTCCAACTATCGGCGAAAAAGGACGCATGCGTCGCAAAACACAGCGTTTTAGCGTGCGTTTTGTTGCGTTTTTGTTTGCGTTGTGCGTTGCGTCGCCGACGCAAATGTGAACGTAGCCTTAAACCAATGCAACAGGGTCAATTTTACAGCAAGCCAATTAAAGAGGTTATTCAATGCCATCTTGAAATGTTTACTTCCACATTGTCAGTTAGCTGTGTTGATATTGCTACTATGTCACACACTTGCTGAGAAGCATTGACAATTGGAAAGTATTGTGCATATGTCCTATTGTAATGAACAGGATGTAAGCATGATACCGGCCTATCAGGTGAGAATCTCAGTAGGGGAGTTGGGTCATGTCATCAGCCCCGTTCACTTTCCATGGAAAAATGAGCAGCACGGGACGGCACCTAAGAGAACCCCCTATAAGCTGTCAGTGTTTGCTCCTTGCTTTGATGTGATTAGTGTGGGCAGTTGGATAAAACATAATTGCTGCAGCAAGAAAATGCATGCCACAGTTACATGAAATGTCACTATAGTGTTATGTCACCATGTTTCTTTGGAAGCAAGGAGGCCTCTATATGTGTTCATATACCCCAATACAGCATAGGGATAGACAATGCTGACATGAACAAACCCCTTTAACCCCTTAACGACCGCCGATACGCCTTTTAACGGCGGCCGCTAAGGGTACTTAATCCACAGCGCCGTTAATTAACGGCGCTGTGGAAAAAGTGAATAGCGCCCCCCAGAGTCGGATTTTCTCTGGGGTCTCGGTTGCCGAGGGTAGCCGAGACCCCAGAGAACATGATTTGGGGGGTTTTTACCGACCCCCGAGTTGCGATCACCGGTAATTAACCGTTTACCGGCGGTCGCAAAAAAAAAAAAAAAACGCGATTTGCCGTTTAATTTCTCTGTCCTCCGATGTGATCGCACATCGGAGGACAGAGAAATGTGGTCCCCAATGGCCCCCAATAGCCCCCCAATACTTACCTACCTCCCCCGGTGCTCCTCGTGTCTCCCCATGGGCGCCGCCATCTTTTTTCCGGGAAAAAATGGCGGGCGCACGCGCAGTGCGCCCGCCGCCCGGCACCCGGATGTTCTTTGGGGTCTCGGCTGCCGGGGGTAGCCGAGACCCCAAAGAACATGATCGGGGTCGGTTTGCACCGACCCCTGCTTTGCGATCGCCGGTAATTAACAGTTTACCGGCGACCGCAAAAAAAAAAAAAAGCGATCAGTTATTTCTCTGTCCTCTGATGTGATCGCACATCAGAGGACAGAGAAATAGGGGGATTCGGGGACCCTATCATACTCACCCGGGGTCCCTGGGTCCTCTTCTGTCTTCTCCTGCCAGCCGGCTTTTTCATCATGGCGGGCGCATGCGCAGTGCGCCCGCCATCTGCTGCCATCTGCCGGCCGGCAGGAGAAGACAAGTTGGGGCTAAAATTAGGGTTAGGGTTAGAGTTAGGGTTAGGGTTAGGGTTAGAGTTAGGGTTAGGGTTAAATTTAGGGTTAGGGTTAGGGCTAGGGTTAGGGTCAGGCTACTTTCACACTAGCGTTTTTTGGCTTCCGTCGCAATGCGTCGTTGGAGAAAAAACGCATCCTGCAAAAGTGCTTGCAGGATGCGTTTTTTCTCCATTGGCTTGCATTAGCGACGCATTGCGACGGATTGCCACATGTCGCATCCGTCGTGCGACGGATGCGTCGTGCTTCGGCGGACCGTCGACACAAAAAAAACTACATGTAACTTTTTTGTGCGACGTGTCCGCCATTTCCGACCGCGCATGCGTGGCCGGAACTCCGCCCCCGCCTCCCCGCACCTCACAATGGGGCAGCGGATGCGTTGAAAAAACAGCATCCGCTGCACCCGTTGTGCGGCGCTTACAACGCTAGCGTCGGTACGTCGGCCCGACACACTGCGATGGGCCGAGTACGACGCTAGTGTGAAAGTAGCCTTAGGCTTCTTTCACACTTGCGTTGGTACGGGGCGGTCGCAATGCGTCGGCCCGATGTACCGACGCACGTTGTGAAAATTGTGCACAACGTGGGCAGCGGATGCAGTTTTTCAACGCATCCGCTGCCCAGTCTATGTCCTGGGGAGGAGGGGGCAGAGTTACGGCCACGCATCCGCGGAAATGGCGGACGCGACGTACAAAAAAAAGGTTACATTGAACTTTTTTTGTGACGACGGGGGCTAAAGTTATGGTTAGGGTTGGGGCTAAAGTTAGGGTTAGGGCTAAAGTTAGGGTTAGAGTTGGGATTAGGGTTAGGGTTTGGATTAGGGTTGGGATTAGTGTTACGTTTGGGATTAGGGTTGGGATTAGGGTTAGGGTTGGAATTAGGGTTAGGGGTGTGTTGGATTTAGGGTTTTGATTAGGGTTATGGTTAGGGTTGAGATTAGGGCTGTTTTGGGGTTAGGGTTGTGATTATCGTTAGGGTTGTGATTAGGATTATGGATCGGGTTGAGATTAGGGTTAGGGCTGTGTTGGGGTTAGGGTTGGAGTTAGAATTGGGGGGTTTCCACTGTTTAGGTACATCAGGGGGTCTCCAAACACGACAGCCAATTTTGCGCTAAAAAAGTCAAATGGTACTCCCTCCCTTCTGAGCTCTGCCGTGCGCCCAAACAGTGGTTTACCCCCACATATGGGGCATCAGCGTACTCGGGATAAATTGGACAACAACTTTTGGGGTCCAATTTCTCCTGTTACCCTTGTGAAAATAAAAACTTGGGGGCTAAAAATCTTTTTTGTTGGAAAAAAATATATTTTTTTTATTTTCACTACTCTGCATTATAAATTTCTGTGAAGCACTTGAGCTTTCAAAGTTCTCACCACATATCTAGATAAGTTCCTTAGGGGGTCTAGTTTCCAAAATTTGGTCACTTGTGGGGGTTTCTACTGTTTAGGTACATTAGGGGTCTGCAAACGCAACATAACGCCCGCAGACAATTCTATCAAAGTCTGCATTCCAAAATGGCGCTCCTTCCCTTCCGAGCTCTGCCGTGCGCCCAAACAGTGGTTTACCCCCACATATGGGGTACCAGCATACTCAGGACAAATTGGACAACAACTTTTGGGGTCCAATTTCTCTTGTTACCCTTGTGAAAATAAAAACTTGGGGGCTAAAAAATTTTTATTGTTAAAAAATATATATTTTTTATTTTCACGACTCTGCATTATAAACTTCTGTGATGCACTTGGGCATTCAAAGTTCTCACTACACATCTAGATAAGTTCCATGGGGGGTCTAGTTTCCAAAATGGGGTCACTTTTGGGGGGTTTCTGCTGTTTAGGCACATCAGGGGCTCTCCAAACGCGACATGGCGTCCGATCTCAATTCCAGTCAATTTTGCATTGAAAAGTCAAATGGCGCTCCTTTGCTTCCGAGCTCAGCCATGCGCCCAACCAGTGGTTTACCCCCACATATGGGGTGTCGGCGTACTCAAGACAAATTGTACAACAGCTTCTGGGGTCCATTTTCTCCTGTTACCCTTGGTAAAATAAAAATTTGGAGACAAAAAGATCATTTTTGTAGAAAAAATGCGATTTTTTTATTTTCACGGCTCTACGTTATAAACTTCTGTGAAGCACCTGGGGGTTTAAAGTGCTCACCACACATCTAGATAAGTTCCTTAAGGGGTCTAGTTTCCAAAATGGTGTCATATGTGGGGGGTCTCTACTGTTTAGGCACATCAGCGGCTCTCCAAACGTGACATGGCGTCCGATCTCAATTCCAGCCAATTTTACATTGAAAAAGTAAAACGACACTCCTTCTCTTCCAAGCTCTGCGGTGCGCCCAAACAGTGGTTTACCCCCATATATGGGGTATCGACGTACTCAGGAGAAATTGCACAACAACTTTTGTGGCCTAATTTCTCCTGTTACCCTTGAGAAAATAAAAATTTGGGGGCAAAAAGATCATTTTTGTAGAAAAAATGAGATTTTTTATTTTCACGGCTCTACGTTATAAACTTCTGTGAAGCACTTGGGGGTTCAAAGTGCTCACCACACATCTAGATAAGTTCCTTAAGGGGTCTAGTTTCCAAAATGGTATCACTTGTGGGGGGTTTCCACTGTTTAGGCACATCAGGGACTCTCCAAACGCGACATGGCATCCGATCTCAATTCCAGCCAATTCTGCATTGAAAAAGTCAAACGGTGCTCCTTCACTTCCAAGCTCTGCGGTGCGCCCAAACAGTGGTTTACCTCCACATATGGGGTATCGACGTACTCAGGAGAAATTGCACAACAACTTTTGTGGTCTAATTTCTCCTGTTACCCTTGTGAAAATAAGAATTTGTGGGTGAAAAAATCATTTTTGTGAAAACAAATGCGATTTTTTATTTTCACGGCTCTACGTTATAAACTTCTGTGAAGCACTTGGGGGTTCAAAGTGCTCACCACACATCTAGATAAGTTCCTTGGGGGGTCTAGTTTCCAAAATGGTGTCACTTGTGGGGGGTTTCCACTGTTTAGGCACATTAGGGGCTCTCCAAACGCGACATGGCGTCCGATCTCAATTCCAGCCAATTCTGCATTGAAACAGTCAAACGGTGCTCCTTCACTTCCAAGCTCTGCGGTGCGCCCAAACAGTGGTTTACCTCCATATATGGGGTATCGGTGTACTCAGGAAAAATTGCACAACAAAATTTGTGGTTAAATTTCTGTTTTTACACTTGTGAAAATTAAAAAAAATAGTTCTGAAGTAAAATGTTTGCAAAAAAAAGTAAAATGTTCATTTTTTTCTTCCACATTGTTTTAGTTCCTGTGAAGTACGTAAAGGGTTAATAAACTTCTTGAATGTGGTTTTGAGCAGCTTGAGGGGTGCAGTTTTTAGAATGGTGTCACACTTGGTTATTTTCTATCATATAGACCCCTCAAAATCACTTCAAAGGTGATGTGGTCCCTAAAAAAAACATGGTGTTGTAAAAATGAGAAATTGCTGGTCAACTTTTAACCCTTATAACTCCCTAACAAAAAAAAAAATTGTTTCCAAAATTGTGCTGATGTAAAGTAGACATGTGAGAAATGTTATTTATTAACTATTTTTTGTGACATATCTCTCTGATTTAAGGGCATAAAAATACAAAGTTTGAAAATTGCAAAATTTTAAAAATTTTCGCCATATTTCCATTTTTTTCATAAATAATCGCAAGTAATATCGAAGAAATGTTACCACTAACTTGAAGTACAACATGTCACGAAAAAACAATCTCAGAATCAGCGGGATCCGATAAAGCGTTCCAGAGTTATAACCTCATAAAGTGACACTGGTCAGAATTGTAAAAATTGGCTCAGTCATTAAGTACCAAATTGGCTCTGTCACTAAGGGGTTAATATTTCTATCAAAATAATGCCGAAAATCATAAATGAGCTGATCTATGTAATGTCAGTTGCAACTTTAAGGCTATGTTCACACGCTGCTTTTTTTAGTGCAAATTTTAAGCTGCGTTTAAGCTGCTTACAAAAAAAAAAAACAGGTTTTCCTTAGTTTTTGCTGCGTTTTTGCTGTCTCTTGTGCATGTTGATAAAGTTTCGTGGCCTCCGAAAAAAGCCTGATTTAATTTCCTTAGATTTTTTAACAAAAACGCAGCCAACCTAATACCTCCGTTTTTGGCTGTGTTTTTGCACTTACCCATTGCTTCATATGAGTGAAAGACTGCTGCAAATATGTTGAAAGAACTGACATGTTGCAGATTTAAAAAACGCAGCAGTTTTCCAAATCAGTCAGGAAAATAAAACCAATGTGTGTGCAAATGTGTGATAATATTCTTATGGTGGCACGTGTACAGTAGACACTGGGGCAAGTTATGATGCACTGATGCCAGTTTTCAGACATAAATAAAGCGGTATTTGATGCAATCTGTACCAGGTTGTATGCCCTGTTGATTATTATGATGCATGCGGCTTTGGAGATGATTGTTAGAAAAAATCATTTTCCTCTACATTTTGTATGACTTTCCAAAGCACAAAAGTGATGGAAAAGTGGGACGTCACACAGAAGCCATAAGTGGTCTTGTGTGGACAAATTGATCACCCACCAAAAACTCTCTGCTAAAATGGCATTTAGAAGGAAGCCCACATCAGCCAAACGGATTACAATGTGGGTTAGGAAACAAAGTTTTAAAATAATGTGATCTCATTGGCTATTATGGGAAAGCAAGGTTTTCCTTGTATGTGTGAATATCCCATTGTATTTATTTATCAGAAAATCCTAATATCCAATCACTTGTCCCTGCAGTTTGCTAAACATCAGGCAGAATATAATAAATATACAGAAGTCATTACAAACATTATGAAATTTGCTTGTGTCAGATTTAAAGTGATTTTTTCTGATTTTTGAAAACCCTGGTCTCTGGCAGCAGCTTATTTAAAAAGAAAAACTGTGCTTTCCTCCCCCGTCCCGGGTTCAGAGTGGAGTCTCCACTGTTGCTCCTGATGTCACATAGACAGGCTGGCAGCCAATCAGTGAGCTCAGCGGGTTCCGAGCGGTTTGTGGCGCTGGGCTTAGTTATTGGCTGCTGTGCTGTCAACATGACATTAGCAGACCACAACATATCTGGGAGCCACAGCAGAGACTCAGCACTAGACCTAGGGAGGGGGAATTAAAATTAGTTTGTTTTTAGAATACAAACTGCAGCCGTGGTCCTTCCATTTTGTTTCTACTTCTCCTGTGCAGACTATGCATCTCCATAGTAAGACAACAAACCCTGCGCAGAAAGCTCCTGCAGCCATACTCCTATCTACCTGCTTCTTTTGGACAATCCAGGAAATGTACATTAGCAAAAAGTAGGGGACAAAGCAAAGTCTGACGGCAGAATGACACTGCACGGAATGTATTAGCTGTCTGTTACAATAGAGACGCACAGTCTGCATAGGAGCTGTAGGAACAAAACTATAGGAAATATTTCATTAAAACCTATTGAAACCTATGACCTGTCCTCAGGTCCCATTAATAGGGGGCACGTCAGTTATTTGGCTTGTTAGGACTTCTGAAAGTGTCAATAACAGATCAAACGCAGTTGTCCACTTTCTCTGAGACGCTACCAGTGGCCGGTGCCTATAATGCCAGCTTGTGTCGCCAATATGGAAACAATTGTTGGACATCTAAAATCTATTTTGTCCACTTTATTGCAGGACGGTCCCTGTTACCTGGCTCCAGCATGACAATATCTATTTTAATATACACTGCTCAAAAAAATAAAGGGAACACTTAAACAACAGAATATAACTCCAAGTAAATCAAACTTTTGTGAAATCAAACAGTCCACTTAGGAAGCAAACTGTTTGACAATCAATTTCACATGCTGTTGTGCAAATGGAATAGACAACAGGTGGAAATTATTGGCAATTATCAAGACACACTCAATAAAGGAGTGGCTCTGCAGGTGGGGACCATAGACCACATCTCAGTACCAATGTTTTCTGGCTGATGTTCTGGTCACTTTTGAATGTTGGCTGTGCTTTCACACTTGTGGTTGCCTGAGACGAACTCTACAACCCACACAAGTGGTTCAGGTAGTGCAGCCCATCCAGGATGGCACATCAATGCGAGCTGTGGCAAGGTTTGCTGTGTCTGTGAGCGTAGTGTCCAGAGGCTGGAGGCGATACCAGTAGACAGGCCAGTACACCAGGAGACGTGGAGGGGGCCGTAGGAGGGCAACAACCCAGCAGCAGGACTGCTACCTCAGCCTTTGTGCAAGGAGGAACAAGGAGCACTGCCAGAGCCCTGCAAAATGACCTTCAGCAGGCCACAAATGTGCATGTGTCTGCACAAACGGTTAGAAACTGACTCCATGAGGATGGTCTGAGTGCCTGACGTCCATAGATGGGGGTTGTGCTCACAGCCCAACACCGTGCAGGACACTTGGCATTTGCCACAGGACACAAGGATTGGCAAATTCACCACTGGCGCCCTGTGCTCTTCACAGATGAAAGCAAGTTCACATTGAGCACATGTGACAGACGTGACAGAGTCTGCAGATGCCGTGGAGAGCGATCTGCTGCCTGCAACATCATTCAGCATGACTGGTTTAGCAGTGGGTCAGTAATGGTGTGGGGTGGCATTTCTTTGGAGGGCCGCACAGCCCTCCAAGTGCTCACCAGAGGTAGCCTGACTGCTATTAGGTACCGAGATGAGATCCTCAGACCCCTTGTGAGACCATATGCTGGTGCTGTTGGCCCTGGGTTCTTCCTAATGCCGGACAATGCCAGACCTCATGTGACTAGAGTGTGTCAGCAGTTACTGCAAGATGAAGGCATTGAAGCTACAGATATAGACTGGCCCGTCCATTCCCCAGACCTGAATCCGATTGAACACATCTGGGACATCATGTCTCGCACAATCCACCAACGTCACCTTGCACCACAGACTGTCCAGGAGTTGGCGGATGCTTTAGTCCAGGTCTGGGAGGAGATCCCTCAGGAGACCACCCGCCGCCTCATTAGGAGCATGCCCAGGCGTTGTATGGAGGTCACACAGGCAGGTGGAGGCCATTCACACTACTGATCATCATTTCCTTGTTTTGAGGCATTTCCACTGAAGTTGGATCAGCCTGTAATTTGATTTTCCACTTTGATTTTGAGTATTGTTCCAAATCCAGACCTCCATTGGTTAATAAATTTGATTTCCATTGATGATTTTTGTGTGATTTTGTTGTCAGCACATTCAACTTTGTACAGAACAAAGTATTCAATGAGAATATTTCATTCATTCAGATCTAGGATGTGTTATTTGAGTGTTCCCTTTATTTTTTTGAGCAGTGTATTTATTTTCTTTTTAACGTTACATTTACGGAGGGTCTGTAGGAAGGATCCTACATGGTCCTTCCTACAGCATGGACATGCATGGACATGGACACTGTATCTCACTGCTGGGGACCTAACGGCCACAGAGTCTGACATGTCGTCCATGCCTGTGTGAGGTGGGAGTAACAAGTGATGTGGAATATGGGGTAACCCTCATACCACCCTTATATAAAACTTTGTATGTTAACTCTAAAAAGTTTATTGTCGTTGCCTGTTGCCAAGCAACACTTGCCGAGAGCAGTGACATCACCTACAGCAGCCTGCCAGTCTGCAGGGGCACAACAAGGGATGGCACATAACGTCCACAATAAACTTTCAAAGGGGAACACACTCAACCAGACATAAGTGGGAACATGAGCGTCACCCCCTATACAGATGTCTATGAAGGTTGTCATTCATATTTACTAGTGATTGAAATCTGCATTGTCCTCTAATATCCCATTTGTATGATGTCAACATTTTATATGTCCAAACACTATAATGAAATATTCACTCCAGGCTACAGACTGTCCACACTGACTCAGTATCAGCACTGTGCACTGATGAGACAAATGGGGTCTGTGGGGACACCTGCTGGGTGGGGACACTTCCTGTGGGGACTCTTGCTGTGGGGGCCTGCTGTGTTGGGACTCTTCCTGTGTGGATATTTGCTGTGGGGACTTGCTGTTTGGACACTTGCTGTGTGGGGACGTTTGCTGTGTGGGGACGCTTGTGCAGCGCCCCAGAGTCCTGGTCGTTGCAGTACTGTGGCTCCGCCACTATGGGGAGCTATGGTGCGTCTGATGGCACTGAAGGAGTTCATCTGATCAGGTATCACAGACACCAATACATTTCACAGCCAGGCCACCAGGGGGAGCTAAGGGTTCTATTCACTAGGCCACTCCTCACATACTGGTAAAACTGGGGGTCAGGCAGGAAGTTAGACAGAAAGCTGTAGTGATGGGCAGTCCGGCTCTTTTTGGTGATCCGGCTCTCATGGCTCTGCTCACCAAAAAGAGCCGGCTCTTTCGGCTCACGAATCGGCTCTTTTTAGATCCCTATTGACTATGTGTTCGGGCGTCCGAAACTCCGCCCACCCACCGCAGAAACTTCGCCCACTTCTCAGCAGCCAATTAAATTGAAGAGTGGGCGGGGTTTTGCTCAGGTGGGCGGAGTTACGCCTCCCGAAGTCCGGGATTTTACGCCCAGTGAGAGCCATTCAGGGATTTTAGTGGCTCTCACTGGTGTGCCGGCTCCCATCGTTCACAGCAGGGAGCCGGCTCTTTGTGTCGGCTCGTTCACGAACGACACATCACTAGAAAGCTGACTGGGTTGGAACCAGGCAACACCTTGTGGCAGAGGGTGTTGCGGGAGAAGATTCGGTAGGGTCCCTGTCAGGGGTGGGATCCTGACAGAGGCCTGGCAACTTGAGCGAACGTAACGGGACCGTGCCTGCTCAGCATAGCGGCGGTGCCCAAGGAAGGACTAGAAGCGAGATAGATTGTGCTGAGTGAGAAACGAGATCAAAGCAAGAAGGAGAATACCAGTAGGAGTCGTGCTGTAAGACCGAGGCAACATCCTACTGAGGCGCACAACCGGCGGCCGGAACGCTGAGGGAGTATTACAATATTCAGCTTCAGGCAATACTCTAAACCAACGGCAGGACAGTCAGTCTAAGGCGGGCTCTCACCTAAATCACCTATGCAGTCTTGGGGGGCAACTTGTGGAGAGGGGCGACTCTAGGGTCCCGGAAGAGCTCCGAGCCTACCCGTCATACGGGTGCCGTCCCAACCGTAACATCAGGGAGGGACGGAGGATTAGCAGAACATCATCTAATTGAGTTGTGAGGGAACTTTAGAAACAGACACAACAACAGTTGTGGGGACTTTCCGTAAGCACAGCAGGGAAGGACCGCAACACCTAGCGCTAGAAGGAAGGCACAGATTTCCACCTGCTAAGAGAACTCTGGAGGTGCCATTGGACCGGCCGGACTTGCGCAGCCTGGTTATCCGAATTCCGAACTGAGGACCCAGAGATCTTCAGTAAAGAGGTAAAGAGACTGCAACCTGGTGTCCTCGTTATTTACTACAACCTACACTGCACCGCAACACCACCATTTACCACCATCTATTACTGTACGCCCCTCAGCAGGGTCACGGACCGGGCCCAGCCACCGTGACAACCCCAGAGCAGAGACTCAGAGGCCCGGTACCGGGTACCCCTCGGCCCTGCGGCAGTGGGGGCGCTACACTTGCTGTGTGGGGACGCTTGCTGTGTGGATATTTGCTGTGGGGACTTGCTGTGTGGAGACACTTGCTGTGTGGGGACCTGCTGTACTGGGACTTTCTGTGTATGGACACTTGCTGTGCTGGTACTTGCTATGTGGGGACCTGCTGTGTGGATACTTGCTGTGTTGGGACACTTGCTGCGTGTTGACACTTGCTGTTGTAGAGACAATTGCTGTGTAGGGACACTTGCTGTGCTGAGACTTGCTGTGTGGACACTTTCTGTGCTGGTACTTGCTATGTAGGGGCCTGCTGTGGAGACTTGATGTGTGGGGACACTTGCTGTACTGGGACTTGCTGTACTGAGACTTGCTGCGGACACTTGCTGTGGAGACCTGTTGCGTGGGGAGTGGGGACACTTGCTGTGTTGGGACCTCCTACATACATACACAGCCGGGGATCGGTCCCTGCACACAGGCCACTGCCCCCTGAGGAGACTTCTTGGCTGGAGGAGACTCAGGAGAGACAGGAGAAGTTACAAGCAGCAGGAACCTTACCTGTGTGTAGAGTTCAGCCAAAGCCATGGTGCCCGGCCGGAGGGGTCTGTCCGTTCTCAGCCACCCGGAGGGGTCTGTCCACCCACTCGCAGTCCTGTGCTATAGATGGTGCGAGGGGCTGCGCGTCCACGAGCCGCTACCTGCAGCACAGAGCCGGGAGCGCGCCTGCCCGGACACCTGAGCGGGTGTGGCGGCCCCGGCAGGGATGACTGTACAGTCAGCGCTCAGCAGCAGGCACCTGCTTAAAGAAACACGCACAGTTATGGAGCCGGGCAGAACCGACCACACAACTGTATGGAGGGAGAGGGGAAGCGCAGAGAGAGTCTAGGCTTCTGGTCAGTAAGGCAGTGGAAATGGCTGATAACAGAGAAAAAGCAGAGAGTAGTCACCTAGTGTGGCACTTGTGCAAATAGAGAATCCGTTTTGCCTGAAGGTATCTGGGTGTAATGGAGGGTACATTGCCCAATGAGATAAATGGGCATTAGCCTCCTCCTACAGCAGGGCACCGACTGCCCATGTGGGGCCAATAACGCTGTGTTCATAGAGAAGATTATATAGATATATATATATATACACACACACACATACACACATACATACACACACACACACTATACCTGGCGCTCCAGTACACGGGGTGCACAGAGTTGTATTGTAGGCGAGCCAGAAATGAATCAGAACGTGTCGTTCCCAGAACCTGGACCGTCATCAGTAACGGAGGGTTGTAGGGTCCTGAGGGGCAGGAGACGTGTGATCGCAGCGCTGTGTGGAAGGCGCCATTCCTGCGCTCATCCACTCCGCTTAGGCTACTTTCACACTAGTGTCGTGCACTGCACGTCGCTATGCGTCTTTTGTAGAAAAAAATGCATCCTGCAAAAGTGCTTGCAGGATGCGTTTTTTCTCCATAGACTTGCATTAGCGACGCATTGCCACACGTCGCAACCGTTATGCGACGGTTGCGTCGGGCCGTCATCACCAAAAAATGCATGTAACGTTTTTTGGTGCGTCGTGACCGTGTTTTCCGACCGCGCATGCGCGGCCGGAACTCCGCCCCCGCCTCCCCGCACCTCACAATGGGGCAGCGGATGCGTTGTTAAACTGCATCCGCTGCCACCATTGTGCGGCGCTGCAGCGCCCCAGAGTCCTGGTCGTTGGAGTAACGTCGCTCTACCGCTAAGGGGGGTGATGGTACGTCTGATGGCACTAAAAGAGTTCACCTGACCAGGTATCAGTCACACATTGCACTTCACACTCTGGCCACCAGGGGGAGCAAAAGGTCCTATCTACTAGGCCACTTCTCACACATGGGTAAAACTGGGGTTTGGATAGGAAGTTAGGGAGAAAGTAGCTGGGGAGAATTCGAGAGAGTACCTGTCAGGGGTGGGATCCTGACAGCGGCCTAAGACAGACAGATCGTTACAGAGCCGTGCCTGTACTGTATAGCGGCAGACTCCTAAGAAAGGACACGAAGCGAAGTATATTGTGGAGAAGTGAGAAACGAGATCACAGCACAAAGGAGATAGAACCAGAAGGAGTCGTGCCCCGAGATCGGCAACATCCTTCTGAGGCGCGTAGCCGGTGGCCGGAGCACCGAGGAAGTAATAGGCTCTACGCATTACTTTGAACTACGGCAGGGCAGTTAACTCTAGGTTGGCTGTCTCACCTTGACACCTAATGAAGACAACGGAGGCAACTGTGGGAGAGGGGCGTCTCTAGGGTCCCTATAAAATAACTCCAGGCCTACCTCGTCATACGGGTGCGTCCTATCCATATCATCTGGGGGACGGAGAGAAAGAACAGAAACAAACACGACAGTTGTGAGGACTATCCCGTAGTGCTCAGCAGGGAAGTACTACAACACCCAGGCGCTAGTAGGTAGGCTACTGATTTCCACCTGCAAAGGGAACTCTGGATGTGCCTTCGGACCGGCCGGTCTCAGCCAGCCCTGTTAACAGTGCTCTGGATTGCAGATGCCGAAGCCTTCAGTAAAGAGACTGCAACCCTGTGTCCTTGTTATTTACTGTGACTTACACGTCACCTACACCTCTTATTGGGCGCCCCTTAGCAGGGCCACGGACCGGGTCAGGCCACCGTGACATCCCCAGAACCGAGAGACCCGGTACCGAGTACCCCGCTGCCCTGCGTTTGGGGGCCGCTCCAGCGCTATCACAGTATGAGTCGGTACGTCGCAACGTCGTCTTACGACGCTAATGTGAAAGTAGCCTTATATAGACCCCACAAGAAACCAGATCTGATGAAGGTCCAGGTTTTGGGACCGAAACTTATATTTCATTTTTGAATCACCTACAATAAGATTCTCCACACACTTTCTGCTGTAGTGCCAAGTACGCTATTCATAACGGAGTGAAACCCTTCTCGAAAACCGCTTTTACATAGGACTGCAGGGTACCTTCATATAGATGCTGCCACTGTTTTCTTACCAAAAAAACCCTACTGGATTGGTACTGTATCAGTGCTGGAGCGGTGCCACCAACATAAGGTACCTGCCCTTGGTAATATATTTACTGGCTGCAGTGTTCAACTCTTACCAGCACCGCTCTGTACCTGCTCCACCCTCTTGTGACAACTTCTAAGGGACCAGAGGTCAGAGGTAACTACGGTCACAAGCTCTAAGGCTAGTTTCACACTAGCGTTTTGAGGAGCTGCGGACTTCCTCCATGAAGCCCCGCCCTCAGCCGCACCTCCACCGCTAGCTCCGCCTACTTCTGCATGCGGCCTGCGTACCCATCTTTAACATTAGGTACGCTGGTCGTGCGGCTGTATGCGAATGCTTCCGCATGCGTCGTTTTGACGATGCGGAGAAAAAAAGAAATTGCAACCAGCTGCATCCTACGTTGGGTCGCCGCATCGTCAAAACGACGCATGCGGAAGCATCCACATACAGCCGCACGACCTGCGTACCTAATGTTAAAGATAGGTACGCAGGCCGCATGCAGACGTAGGCGGAGCTAGTGGCAGAGGTGCGGCCGAGGGCGGGGCTTCACGGAGGAAGTCCGCAGCTCCTCAAAACGCTAATGTGAAACCGGCCTTAGTGTAAGTCGATGAGGTCCTCATTCTGGCCTCCTCTAGACTCTCATACACTTACATTGAGTAGTGACCTCCAACTCATCCAGCAAACACTGGAACCATCTGTCGGGTCACAACCTGCAGAAGAGGACCGGAGTGGAGCTGATAAAAGATGAAGACGTACAGTGGGTACAGAAAGTATTCAGACCCCTTTACATTTTTCACTCTTTGTTTCATTGCAGCCATTTGGTAAATTCAAAAAAGTAGATTTTTTTTCTCAATGTACACTCTGCACCCCATCTTGACTGAAAAAAAAAAAAATGTAGATTTTTTTTTGCAAATTTAATAAAAAAAAACTGAAATATCAATTGGTCATAAGTATTCAGACCCTTTGCTCAGACACTCATATTTAAGTCACATGCTGTCCATTTCCTTGTGATCCTCCTTGAGATGTTCTACTCCTTCATTGGAGTCCAGCTGTGTTTAATTAAACTGATAGGATTTGATTAGGAAAGACACTCAACTGTCTATATAAGACCTCACAGCTCACAGTGCTTGTCAAACCAAATGAGAATCATGAGGGCAAAGGAACTGGCCAAGGAGCTCAGAGACAGAATTGTGGTAAGGCATAGATCTGGCCAAGGTTACAACAGAATTTCTGCAGTACTCAAAGTTCCTAAGTAGTGATGAGCGAGTATGCTCGTTGCTCTGGTTTTCAAGAGCATGCTCGGGTGGTCTCCAAGTATTTGTTAGTGCTCGGAGATTTAGTTTTTGTCGACGCAGCTGCATGATGTATGGCTGCTAGACAGGCTGAATACATGTGGGGATTCCCTAACAAAACGGGCATTCCTCACATGTATTCAGCCTGGGTAGCAGCCATGAATTATGCAGCTGAGGCAACGAAAGCAATCTCCGAGCACTTTAACAATACTCGGAGACCACACAAGCGTGCATGGGAAAACCTGAGCAACGAGTATACTCGCTCATCACTATTCCTAAGTGCACAGTGGCCTCCATAATCCTCAAATGGAAGTAGTTTTGGACCACCAGAAGTCTTCCTAGACCTGGCCGTCCAGCCAAACTGAGCAAATATGGGAGAAGAGCCTTGGTGAGAGAGGTAAAGAAGAACCCCAAGATCACTGTGGCTGAGCTCCACAGATGCAGTAGGGAGATGGGAGAAAGTACCACAAAGTCAACTATCACCGCAGCCCTCTACCAGTCGGGCCTTTATGGCAGAGTGGCCCGATGGAAGCCTCTCCTCGGTGCAAGATGTGAAAGCCCGCATGGAGTTGGGCTAAAAAAAACACATGAAGGACTCCCAGACTATGAGAACTAAGATTCCCTGGTTTGATGAGATGAAGATAGACCTTTTTGGTGTGAATTCTAAGCAGTATGTGTGGAGAAAACCAGGCACTGCTAATCACCTGTCCAATACAATCCCAACAGTGAAACATGGTGGTGGCAGCATCATGCTATGGAGGTGTTTTTCAGCTTCAGGGGCAGGACAACTGGTTGTCATTGAAGGAAACATGAATGTGGCCAAGTACAGAGATATTATGGATGAAAACCTCTTTCAGAGTGCTATGGACCTCAGACTTGACCGAAGGTTCCCCATCCAACAAGACAATGACTAAGCACACAGCAAAAATAACAAAGGAGTGGCTTCATAACAATTCTGTGACCATTCTTGACTGGCCCAGCCAGAGACCTGAAAATGGCTGTCCACCAACATTTACCATCCAACCTGATGGAACTGGAGAGGATCTGCAAAGAAAAATGGCAGAGGTTCCCCAAATCCAGGTGTGAAAAACTTGGTGCATCATTCCCAAGACAACTCTTGGCTGTACTAGCTCAAAAGGGTGCTTCTCCTCAATACTGAGCAAAGGGTCTGAATACTTATGATCATGTGATATTTCAGTTTTTCTTTTTTAATAAATTTGCAAAAATGTCTACATTTCTGGTTTTTTTTAGTCAAGATGCAGTGCAGAGTGTACATTAATGAGAAAAAAAAATGAACTTTTTTTAATTTACCAAATGGCTGCAATGAAACAGAGTGAAAAATGTAAAGGGGTCTGAATACTTACCGTACCCACTGTATAATACTAGGAGCAGGGAACTTATATTAACCCCTTTCTGTCATTGGACGTACTATTCCGTCCATGTGGGGTGGGCCCTACTTCCCAAGGACGGAATAGTACTTCCAGCGCGATCGGCCGCGCTCACGGGGGGAGCGCGGCCGATCGCAGCTGACATCCGGCACTATGTGCCAGGAGCGGTCACGGACCACCCCCAGCACATTAACCCCCGGCACACTGCGATCAAACATGATTGCAGTGTTCCGGCGGTACAGGGAAGCATCGCGCAGGGAGGGGGCTCCCTGCGTGCTTCCCTGAGACGATCGGTACAAGGTGATGTACTCACCATGTACCGAGTGTCTCCTCCCTGCAAGCCCCGGATCCAAAATGGCCGCAGGGCTGCATCCGGGTCCTGCAGGGAGGTGGCTTCACTGCGCCTGCTCAGAGCAGGCACCGGGAAGCCTCCGTTCTGTGCACTTCAGATCGCCGATCTGACACAGTGCACAGCAAAGCGTCAGATCGGCGATCTGTCACTTTACTGTGATGCCGACCCCCCCCCCCCCCCCGGGGCAAAGTAAAATAAAAATAAAAATATATATTGTTCCAATATTTTCCTTTAGCTAAATTAAAAAAAAAACTATAAAAGTACACATATTTAGTATTGCCGCGTCCGTAACGACCCGACCTATAAAACTGTCTCACTAGTTAACCCCTTCAGTGAACACCGTAAAAAAAAGAGGCAAAAAACGCTTTATTATCATACCACCGAACAAAAAGTGGAATAACACGCGATCAAACAGACGGAAATAAATAACCATGGTACCGATGAAAACATCATCTTGTCCCGCAAAAAACGAGCCGCCATACAGCATCATTAGCGAAAAAATAAAAAAGTTATAGTCCTCAGAAAAAAGCGATGCAAAAATAATTATTTTTTCTATAAAATAGTTTTTATCGTATAAAAGCGCAAAAACATAAAAAAATGATATAAATGAGGTATCGCTGTAATCGTACTGACCAGAAGAATAAAACTGCTTTATCCATTTTACCAAACGCGGAACGGTATAAACGCCCCCACAAAAAGAAATGAATAGCTGGTTTTTGGTCATTCTACCTCACAAAAATCGGAATAAAAAGCGATCAAAAAATGTCATGTGCCCGAAAATGTTACCAATAAAAATGTCAACTCGTCCCGCAGAAAACAAGACCTCACATGACTGTGGACCAAAATATGGAAAAATTATAGCACTCAAAATGTGGTAACGCAAAAAACATTTTTTGCAATAAAAAGTGTCTTTTAGTGTGTGACGGCTGCCAATCAAAAATCCGCTATAAATAATAAATCAAACCCCCCTTCATCACCCCCTAAGTTACGAAAAATTAAAAAAATGTATTTATTTCCATTTTCCCATTAGGGTTAGGATTACATTTACGGTTGGGAATAGGGTTGGGATTAGGGGTGTGTCAGGGTTAGGGGTGTGGTTAGGGTTACAGTTGAGATTAGGGTTAGGGGTGTGTTTGGATTAGGGTTTCAGTTATAATTGGGGCATTTCCACTGTTCAGGCACATCAGGGGCTCTCCAAACGCGACATGGCGACCGATCTCAATTCCAGCCAATTCTGCGTTGAAAAAGTAAAACAGTGCTCCTTCCCTTCCGAGCTCTCCCGTGCGCACAAACGGGTTTACCCCAACATATGGGGTATCAACGTACTCAGGACACATTGCACAACAACTTTTGGGGTCCAATTTCTCCTGTTACCCTTGGAAAAATACAAAACTGGGGGCTAAAAAATAATATTTGTGGGGAAAAATAATTTTTATTTTCATGGCTCTGCGTTACAAATTGTAGTGAAACACTTGGGGGTTCAAAGTTCTCACAACACATCTAGATAAGTTCCTTGGGGGGTCTAGTTTCCAATATGGGGTCACTTATGGGGGGTTTCTACTGTTTAGTTACATCAGGGGTCTGAAAACACAACATGGCGTCCCATCTCAATTCCAGTCAATTTTGCATTGAAAAGTCAAATGGCGCTCCTTCCCTTCCGAGCTCTGCCATGCGCCCAAACAGTGGTTTACCCCTACATACGAGGTATCAGCGTACTCAGGACAAATTGTACAACAACTTTTGGAGTCCAATTTCTTCTCTTACCCTTGGGAAAATAAAAAAATTTGGGGCGAAAAGATCATTTTTGTGAAAAAATATGATTTTTTATTTTTACGGCTCTGCATTATAAAGTTCTGTGAATCACTTAATAGGTCAAAGTGCTCACCACACATCTAGATAAGTTCCTTAGGGGGTCTACTTTACAAAATGGTGTCACTTGTGGGGGGTTTCAATGTTTAGGCACATCAGGGGCTCTCCAAACGCAACATGGCGTCCCATCTGAATTCCAGTCAATTTTGCATTGAAAAGTCAAATGGCGCTCCTTCGCTTCCGAGCTCTGCCATGCGCCCAAACAGTGGTTTACTCCCACATATGGGGTATCGGTGTACTCAGGACAAATTGTACAGCAACTTTTGCGGTCCATTTTCTCCTGTTACCCTTGGTAAAATAAAACAAATTGGAGCTGAAGTAAATTTTGTGTGTAAAAAAGTTAAATGTTCATTTTTATTTAAACATTCCAAAAATTCCTGTGAAACACCTGAAGAGTTAATAAACTTCTTGAATGTGGTTTTGAGCACCTTGAGGGGTGCAGTTTTTAGAATGGTGTCACACTTGGGTATTTTCCATCATATAGACCCCTCAAAATGACTTCAAATGAGATGTGGTCCTTAAAAAAAAATGGTGTTGTAAAAATGAGAAATTGCTGGTTAACTTTTAACCCTTATAACTCCCTAACAAAAAAAAATTTGGGTTCCAAAATTGTGCTGATGTAAAGTAGACATGTGGGAAATGTTACTTATTAAGTATTTTGTGTGACATATCTCTGTGATTTAATTGTATAAAAATTCAAAGTTGGAAAATTGCGAAATTTTCAAAATTTTCGCCAAATTTCCATTTTTTTCATAAATAAACGCAGGTAATATCAAAGAGATTTTACCACTATCATGAAGTACAATATGTCACGAGAAAATGTCAGAATCACCGGGATCCGTTGAAGCGTTCTAGAGTTATAACCTCATAAAGGGACAGTGGTCAGAATTGTAAAAATTGGCCCGGTCATTAACGTGCAAACCACCCTCGGGGCTTAAGGGGTTAATGGTGACACTCCAGCAGTACAATACAAAAAAAACCTGAAAGCAGTTATGGGAGATCAGAGTAAAACCACATTTTTTTTTCTTTTTCTTGCACTATTTTCAAAAGCCTCAGCATAAATACAGTTATGCTATTTCAGAAAAAAGTGGCAAAAATTACACTGCTGCTGCAACACATTAACGCAGCCTTATGCCTATGTGTTTTCCGTATCGGTTTTTCAGAAAAAGAACATGTAACCCATTATAGTCATTGGTCATGTTCACATGCCCTTTTTTAATTTTGTTTTATTTTAATTGTAAAAAAAATTACACACATTCTGATCCCATTTGTGTGTCATCCAATTGCAGTCTGGTTTTTAATGGCTACAAAACATCCCACCAAAAAAATCTGCAAGGAGTTTGCATGTTCTTTCACACTCCAAAGACTTACAGATAAAATTGTGAGCCCCAATGGGGACATCGATGATGACTGAAGTGCTGTGGAGTTAATGGCACACTATAAGGGAGTACGATAAATAAAAACTGGACTCACGGACTATAGATGTGTGAAAATTGGATCCAACTCACTGATTAAAAACGACCGATTTTTTGTTGCACACACAAAAAAAAAATAATGGACATTTAAATGATTCACAGTGGGCTCTTGGACCCGGGTGATGACATGCAATGTGTGGGCTATGATACCAACAGAATTTCAATGAGATTGACCAATGATGCTGTCAGTTTGAGCCATTAAACCCACAGTCAGGGTTAGCCTCTCAATATAAAAGTGGCCATAATATACTCGCGTGGAAGGAGCCACATTAAAGGTGGATGTGTTATATAACGAGTGGGCGCTAGGAACCCCAGTCCACTGATTTCCATGGATATCGGTTGTCCTCCCAAACCAGAGCTTCTCTTTGATACAATTAGAGGGTAACCCTAATGTTGGGACCACCATGTTTTCACCTCCTCAACGGTATGTGCACACGTTGTGGATTTGGCTGCAGATTCGCAGCAGTTTTCCATGCGGTGTAAACGTACGGAAAACAAAATCCTCAGTGCACATGCTCTGGAAAATTCAGCGCAGAAATGATGCGGTTTATTTTCCGCAGCATGTCAATTCTTTGTGCGGTTTCCGCAGCGTTTTACACCTGTTCAATAATTGGAATCCGCAGGTGTAAAAATGCAGGTGAAATCCACACAAAAAACGCAGTAAATCTGCAGGTAAAACACGGGGGTTTTACCTGTGGATTTTTCTGAATCTGCGCGGAAAAATCCACACACGAATCCGCAACGTGTGCATATACCCTAAAGGAACATCATCATCAGTTTTTTGCTACCCAAACCACAGGCAACATTAAATCACAGCAGACTTCATCTTTATGAATAGCCATTTCTTATTCTGGAGCACTGCGGCATTTAGTAATAAACATGGCTTTAACCCCTTAGTGACCACCAATACATCTTTTTACTGACCTCACATATCAGACAATAACATCCCCCGACTGGTGAAAATGCAGCAGCTGTTGACTGTACATTATAGCTGACACCTTGCTGCATCATCTTGATTGATTTTAGCACCAACCATGGCTTTTTAACCTCTTAGTCTACGTTCACATTAGCGTTCGTCGCCGCATGCGTCATGCGCCCCTATATTTAACATGGGGGCGCATGGACATGCGTTGTGCTGCGTTTTGTTGCGGTTTTCTTTGCGTTGTGCGTTGCGTCGCCGCCGCTGCGGCGCACAATGCAAATGTGAACGTAGCCTTAGATGTTGCTGTCAAGTGACTACGGCATCTAAATTGTTAACAGTGTGGGGCCTCCCTCTAACTCTATTGGCACCCTGAGATCATGATCGTATGATCCTGATGTTTGCCTTAGAGTCTGCCGGCTATTAATGTGATTTTACGACATATAGGTTTACCAAAGTCATTTCAAAACTGAATTGGTCCCTAAAAAAATAAGTTTTGTAAATTTCCTTGAAAAGAATTAAAAAATTACTGCTACAATTTTAAAACTTCTAACAAAATAAAAAGATATTTTAAAAATGGTGCTGATGTAAAGCAGTCATGATGGAAATTCTATTTAATGACTATTTTATGTGCTATGAGACTGCAGAAACCCGTGTGTCGTAAACAGTGCCTTCCCCCTCCCACCGATCCCGTAATGAAAACACTGACAGGCCTAGATGGGGTGAACAGGTCGGTCACAGTTTATTAATTACATACGCAGAGAAGGGCAATTACATGTAATAACGGGCTCATCGCCGAAGACCCTGTCTGCGACCGACAGGTGAGCGGGCCAATGAGCGGTTACGAACCTTTGCTCCTCTCTACGCTTCCACTGTGACTTAATAACAACAGGATTAGTATTATTATGAATACATTTGTGTTTTTTTTACATTTATCCTATCAGCGCAAAACGTGAATATATAAGGGAGGGAGGGACAACAGCTTCCAGGGGTCAGCCAGGGACTAAGGCTATGTGCACACGTAGGTTTGGGTCCCTGCGGGTTCTCCCGCAGCGGATTTGATAAATCTGCAGGGCAAAACCGCTGCGGTTATCCCTGCAGATTTATCACGATTTGTCTTGCGGTTTCCGCTGCGGGTTTCCGCCTATACTATTGATGCTGCATATGCAGCAATATGCAGCATCAATAGTAATGTTAAAAATAATAAAACATGGTTATATACTCACCCTCTGACGCCCCGATCTCCTCGGCGCTGCACGCGGCGGTCCGGTTCCAAAGATGCTGTGCGAGAAGGACCTTTGTGAGGTCACGGTCATGTGACCGCGACGTCATCGCAGGTCCTGCTCGCACAGCAACTGAGACCGGACGGCCGCGTGCAGCGCTGAGAGGTGAGTATATCATTATTTTTTATTTTAATTCTTTTTTTTTTACACTAATATGGTTCTCAGGGCCTGGAGGAGAGTCTCCTCTCCTCCTCCCCGGGTACCATCTGCACATTATCTGCTTACTTCCCGCATGGTGGGTATAGCCCCATGCGGGAAGTAAGCGGTTCAATGCATTCCTATGTGTGCAGAATCGCAGCGATTCTGCACAAAAGTGACATGCTGCGGGTTGTAAACCGCTGCGTTTCTGCGCGTTTTTTCCCGCAGCATGTGCACAGCGGTTTGCGGTTTCCATAGGGTTTACATGTAAATGGAAACGCTATAGAAACTGCTGCGGACCCGCAGCTGCAGAAACGCTGCGGGTCCGCGGTAAAACCCGCAAAGTGTGAACATGGCCTAAGAGAAAGGCACTGACCCCGGGTACCTGCATTTAACTCATGTAGGTGTGGCCAGACGTCCCTTTCACTTTACTCCCGTTGGTCAGCTTGGCATCCCAATTAGTGCATCACCTGGGGGAGCAGTGGGAGGGGGCAATTGGGCACTGAACAGTGTTTCCTTCTAGCTTTACCCATATGTGCTTCGCAGTCAGAGGCTAATTCCTTAATTAGTACCGTGCCTGCCATTATCTGGATTAAAGGGAAAATCATTCAAAGTTTGAAAATTGCTAATTTTTAGAATTTTTTCTGGTCCGATTTGAAAAATTTGACCTGGTCACTAAGGGGTTAAACATGAACCAAGGAGAAGTGCCCACTAGACGGCGCTCCTCCAGACTCCTTTTGCCTGCTCCAAATTAACTGACAGGTCTCTTTCTATGTGCAAAAAGGTAAAGCACTGTCAATCAAGCAGAGGTGGGCGGGAAGAAACCACGCACAGGACTGTTCTGTGTCCAGATCCTAATTCACCCTCTTCCCAGCATTAAATGTAAAAGTAAAACAAAGGGGCCCCAGTCAGGATTTCAGGGTTTAGACAGCTTAGAACTGATGACATTCCCTTAGGCTTCCTGCCAGAGGCAGACCACCCATTTACCTGCAATACCCCACAGAGGGAGCAGTTCACACTTGCACATTGCTGATGTTCAGTTCATAAAGAAGTGTGTGAAGACATCACTAACAGTGCATAGTAAATGCACACTGACACTATGGCAGAAACAGATGGTCAGTGGACTCGGCTGTGCCCTGTCAACAGGCCACATGCGGGACTTGTCAAGTGTTACTGGGCAGGCTTTTCCTCAAAATCCTATGTAAAGTCACAGACCATTATAGATTTTTTTAGTGTCATACACATAGATCATGTTTTCCCAGAATGAACACGCTGTGCATAGGTGATATGTTTCTAAATGCTAGGGCCCCCACAGTCTGAAGTATGAGGGTCCTGTGTCCCCCATTTGTAAGAATCTGTCAATGAGACTGATGTCATTGTAAATGTGTAAATGGGACATATTTGTTTATTCTGTAAAACCCCTTAAAACGTGGGCTAATGTCTAGTTTTGGCAATAAAAATAAAATGTGAATTGGGCCTTACAAAGCTTTGGTTTTAATCAATTAAACATTTTCTAAAAATGCTACACAAAAACCTAGATGAAAAAAAACACCTACCTAATTCTGTACACCCAGGGCTGCCACTAGATATTTTGGGGCCCCATACTGGCAAAATTTTCGGTGCCCCCTTGAGGCTCTGCCCAGGCTCCACCCCAGCCCCACCTCCACGCTCCACCCCTCGAACTGTCCACAGTCCCACCACTCTCTCTTGGAAAAACTCCACTTCTCACCTATCACACTAACAGTTCCCATCACTAGATCACACATATAGCCGGCAGCTTTTGTTTTGGCCAAAAGATTTTTTAAGCCGCCAAAATGACAAGGTAGACACTTTTGACCGGGCCCTACTCTACTGTAACCTATTAAATATTTGTTAAAATATGCAATACAATTTAGGTATATATATTTTTTTTTTTTTTCAATTTATAAAATGACCAATAATATTACATTCAAAGACCAAATACCACAAAACCATGACAAGACCACATATTACCACCAATGAACGAATAATATCACATACAAGGAACAAATACCACCGCACCATGACCAGACACCATATTACCACCACATAGTGACCAAATAGCACTTACAAGGGACAAATGCTGCAACACCATGTCCAGACCACATATTACCACCACATAGTGACTGAATACTACAATACTGATCAGTAATAAAAAAAAAAACCAACACAATACTATCACCATAAGTGCCATTATACACTGGATATCTGTACTCAGTATACAGTGTCTGTGTACAGGTAAGGCTGCTTTTACACTAGCGTTGGTACGGGGCCGTCGCGCTGCGTCGGCCCGACGTACAGACACATACTGTGGAAAAAAATGCCCGACGTGGGCAGCGGAGGCAGTCTTACGATGCTTCCGCTGCCCCATTGCAAGGTCCGGGGAGGAGGGGGCGGAGTTTCGGCCGCGCATGCGCGGTCGAAAATGGTGGACTCGACGCACAAAAAGTTACATGTAACGTTTTTTGTGGCGGCGGTCCGCCAAAACACGACGCAACCATCGCACATTATACAGAGGACCTCTGTATATAGTATACAGTGTATAGTGTCAGTGTATAGGTAACACACAGACTCACCAGTAACGTCTCTAGGTGAAGTCCTTCATCTTTGTTTTTCTTCCAGCCAGGACTCGTCTCTGCAAGAAATAACAGTTATCTCGAGCTCCGATTGTAGAACACATTAATTAATTTTTCCCAACTTCTACATTACACCACATGAAGAAAAAAAGGCGACATAGTATCACTCTACACAGTAACAGGACCGCCCCCCCCCATTTAAAACAGTATACTAAAAAAATAAAATAAATACATCACTGCAGTAATATCCCTTAATTAGCCCCTATGGTAGTCAGCCATATGTTCTCCCATCCTTCCCTCATGAGTAGCCATTCTGCCCCATACGATCTCCCTATCCTGCCCCATCTGTCTCCATCGTATCCATCCTGCCCCATGATCCAATCATGCCCCGCATCTCCATTATGCCCCGTCTCCAGCATTCTGCCCCCAATGTGTCTCCAGCAGTCTGCCCCAGTGTGTCCAGCATTCTGCCCCAGTGTCTCCAGCATTCTGCCCCAGTGTCTCCAGCATTCTGCCCGTGTCTCCAGCATTCTGCCCGTGTCTCCAGCATTCTGCCTCGTTTCTCCAGCATTCTGCCCCCAGTGTCTCCAGCATTCTGCCCCAGTGTATCCAGCATTCTGCCCCCAGTGTGCCCAGCATTCTGCCCCAATTGTGTCCAGCATTGTGCCCCCAGTGTGTCAAGCATTGTGCCCCCAGTGTGTCAAGCATTCTGCCCTCAGTGTCTCCAGCAGTCTGCCCCCCAGTGTCTCCAGCATTCTGCCCCGGGGCCCCCTGGATCGCTGCTCTCAATAATAATAAAAAAAAAACGTTCTTACCTGACCGCGCTCCTGCGGCGAAGCTCCCTCCACTCAGCTGAAGCGCGCACTCGCCGGTGACTGACAATGACATCAGACGCCGGCAACGTGCGCGCTGGGGCTGACGTCAGCTGCCAGCCTCCGATTGGCTGGCGGCTGTTAAGTCTTGACGTGCGGGCACGCGCATCAATAGCTTTGCTGCCGCAGCGCCGCTAAGGGCCCGGTTTAGCCTGACGGTAGTGGCCCGGTGAGCAGATGAGACGGGGCACGATGCGGGCCCACTCTGACCACCGGGCCCCATACGCCAGTCAGGGCAGTAATGCCATGATGGCGGCCCTGTGTACACCACAGAGCTATTCATTTACAACTAATGTGAACTTGGATGTTCTACTATAAAGGTGGAAATTCCGCTTTAAAAATAATACTTTTTTTTCCATTACTGGCAAGACAAGAATTTCTGCTTTGAGCTGATATTCTAGTTCACTGTATAACACTTTAACCCCTTAGTGATGGGGCCAAATTTTTGATCTGACCAGTGTCCCTTTATGTGGTAATAACTCTGGAATGCTTCAACGTGTTACAGTGATTTTGAGATTTTTTTTTTTGCGACATTATACTTTATGGTAATGGTAAATTTAGGTTGCTGTTTTGTGTTTATAAAAAGTATCAAAAATTTTACAAAACTGTAAACAAATAGCAATTTTCAAACTTTGAATGATTATCCCTTTAACCCAGATAGTCATCCCATAGCGAAATATTAATAAATAACATTTCCCACATGTCTGCTTTACATCAGCATCGTTTATAAAATGCTATTTTATTTTGTTAGCATTTTAGGAGGTTTCAAAAGGTAGCAACATTTTTTCCTTTTTCCAAGGAAATTTACAAAATAATTTTTTTTTAGGGACCTATCCAAGTTTGAAGTGACGTTAGGGGTCCTATATAATGGAAACCCCTCAAACATGATACTATTTTAAAAACAACACCCCATGAAATACTGAAAACTGCTTGTGGGTAGTTTATTAACCCTTCAGGTACTTTTCAGGAATTAATGCAAAGTGGCATGACAGGAATGAAAAAGTGTGTATTTACCACCTAAATGTCGCTAACATCTGAACAGGCCGCTATAGCTGGCAGACTCTAAGGCCGCTATTTGGCCGTGAACTGCCATGACAAACATCAGGACCACACAATCATGATCTCAGGGTACTGATAGGGTTAAATAGGAAGCCCCCACAATCTATTAAGCATTTCTATGATGTAGTCACTATTGACAGCAGCATTTAAGGGGTTAAACAGATATGGACGGTGCAAACACTGATCGTGGCTAATGCAGCAAGTTGTCAGCTACAGTGTCCAGCCAACAGCTGCTGGATTGTTAACTGTATGGGGATGCTATTCTCTTATATCTCAGGTCAGTAAAAAGACGTATTGGTGGTCATTAAGGGGTTAAAACATTCTTCCACACAATTGCTGGTATTCTGCTATAGACTGCATTGCCTTGCAGAACACTTTGCTTTGGATTTTCACAAATAAATAATGTTAAATCATATTCTATACATTTTCTAAAGCCAAAGTGGAGAATTTTAGGATTTAGTTAGGCTACTGTATGTTTGAGTCACATCACAGAAAATCTCCAATTTTACTGCAAATCTAAGGTACAAAACCGGACTAGTCCGTCTGTGATCCGAGCACTGCTGTCATTCAGGTGTACCATCACTCCAGCATTATTTTTTTTTGTTATAAAATTTGACAATAGAAACCAACCAGGTTTTATTAAAGTCACCGCGGCCCTTTTTGTATCAATTATGTAATAGATCCATAAGCCGCAAGCATTTTGTTTCTGTTTTCTTAGATCAGAACAGAGAAACTAAAATTAAAAGATCCGGTAGGTCTGATTTCAGACTGCTGATCCTTTTGTTTTTTAGAGATGTCTGGCCTAAGCTCTATAATAGAGGACGCAGAAGAGCGAGCGCTCCTGTGTATGGGTGAGATGGCGGTCGCCCGAACACCAACTAATGTGTATTGGGGGGCGGCTTTCTTCATTCATTCTACAGCATTAGTATCACATGTTGTCAGAGGCAAATTATTTGATGTATATTATGTAACAAATCAACAACAGATTTAGAAATAGACAGATTAGTAAAGGCTGTTACATTATTATAGCGACATTTATTCCATGGCGCTTTACATGTGAGGAGCAGTATACATAATAAAAAAAACAAGTACAATAATCTTAATCAATACAAGTCACGACTGGTACGTGAGGAGAGAGGACCCTGCCCGCGAGGGCTCACAATCTACAATCTACACAGAGCTGGTATTCCTATTCATAACCACCACTATTTTGTTAAAAACCCAAATACAGTATATAAGATTAGTGTTATTTCATCTATTTATTAGGGATCCAATTTCTGCAAAAATAACAGCATTTTTATATAGAAAGGTAATGTTAATTTCCAACAATTTTTATCACCATATTGCCTTCTTTAGGTCTTATTGCTGAATGGAATGTATAACATTAGTTGGCTTCTTAATGCCCTCTAGTGGTGCCTACAGGTAGCAAGCGTGATGTCTAGTGGTGCCTACAGGTAGCAAGCATGAGGTTTAGTGGTGCCTACAGGTAGCAAGCATGATGTTTAGTGGTGCCTACAGGTAGCAAGCATGATGTCTAGTGATGCCTACAGGTAGCAAGCATGATGTCTAGTGGTGCCTATAGGTAGCAAGTGTGATGTCTAGTGGTGCCTACAGGCAGCAAGCATGAGGTTTAATGGTCACTGCAGGTAGGAAACATGATGTCTAGTGGTGGATGCAGGCAGCATGCATAATATCTAGTGGTGGCTGCAGGTAGCAAGCATGAGGTTTAGTGGTGGCTGAAGGTATTGGAAACATGATGTATAGTGGCTGCTGGTACCAAACATTATGTCTAGTGGTGGCTGCAGGTAGCAAGCATGATGTCTAGTTGTTATTCCCATAGTCCTAGATCACAGATGGCTAAAGTCACTTCAGCAATGCAAACAACATATTCTAATATGGAATGCCATAGAAGAAAGGAAGTGAAATAAGAACATACATGTAAAATAGTACATTTATTGATAAATATTAAAACAAGTTTGACAAAGAACAAATTAGGATAAAAAGGGGAGAAAATACCACCAGAACAAACAAACAGTGGGGGAATTTAGCACGGTACAAAATCCAACATAGGAGTATCACTAAATTAACCAGTATCCTTTTTTTTTTTTTTTTTAATGATGGCTAGTTGTGTCTACAGGTAGCAAGAATGATGTCTAGTGGTGGCTGCATGTAGCAAACATGATGTCTAGTGGTGGCTGCAGGCAGAAGCACAATGTGGAGAAGTAGGGAATTTGGAACGGTTTCAGAATTATGGAGCTCAGATCACTATAAGAAATTATTCCACACAAACTTCTGAACCTGGGGAGATTCAAATAATGTTATTTAAGGAAAATGCATTCATGGCCATTAAAAAGCATCAACTTTTTTATCTATACAGTTGCATTTAAAGTGTAGTCAACTGAGCTTTCAACTACAGGGTGGGCCATTTATATGGATACACCTAAATAAAATGGGAATGGTTGGGGATATCAACTTCCTGTTTGTTGCACATTAGTATATGGGAGGGGGAAAACTTTTCAAGATGGGTGGTGACCATGGAGGCCATTTGGAAGTCGGCCATTTGGGATCCAACTTTGTTTTTTTCAATGGGAAGAGGGTCATGTGACACATCAAACTTATTGAGAATTTCAAAACATAAACAATGGTGTGCTTGGTTTAAACGTAACTGTATTCTTTCATGAATTATTTACAAGTTTCTCTTTTATTACAGCCATTGACATGTCACAGAGGTTAACACGTGAGGAGCGGATAGAAATTGTGTTTATGTCTGAACGCAGTACCCAGGTCTTTGCAGCAGATTTCAATGCAAGACACCCTACGCAAGAAAACTGTCACCATTCCCATGTTATTTAGGTGTATCCATATAAATGCCCCACCCAAAAAAGTTTGCCTCATCACTGAACATAATGTTCTGTGTAAACGGAGGGTCCTGTTCCACTTTTTGTTTTGCGCAATCTGCAAATTCACCGCTCCGATCTGGGTCACCAATCATTCCCATTTCATTTAGGTGTATCCATATAAATGGCCCATGGGTGGACATACCGCATGTGCAGCCTGTGTGGCTGCATCGGGGCCCAGAGGCTCCAGGGGGCCCCTGCAGGGTGGCCAATAATGAGGGCAATCTGGCCTATTTATCTGGCCCTAAGGCTCTGGGGGGCCTCTGGCCAGATTGGCCTCATGTGCGGCGGGCAGGGAGAAATCCCTGCAGCTCCACTGCCTACAAGAGAAAATATCAGCGGAGTGGAGCTGCAGGGATCCATCCTGCTTCCTGCACGCGCTTCCTCTCACGCAGACAGCAGCGGTGCTGGATGACGTAATCATTCAGCGGCCGGCTGTGCCAGAGAAGAAGCTGCCGACGGTAATGCTTCAGCTGCAGGAAAGCGTGCGGACAGGTGAGAGGTGCTGTGTGCGTGTTTTGTTGTATGTTTGTGTGTGTGTACATGTGTAGCACTGCAGGGGAATGTGCAGAGAGGTGAATGGTGCTGTGTTTGTGTAGGTGGAGAGGGCAATGATGGGGATGAGGAAATGATGGAAGTGGTGAGATGAGCAAGGATGGGGATAAGGAAATGATGGACTTGGTGGAAAGGGCAATAATGGGGGTGGAGGAAATGATGGAAGTGGTGGAATGGGCAAGGATGGGGATGGTGGGGGAGGAGGAAATGATGGACTTGGTGGAAAGGGCAATAATGGGGGTGGAGGGGGAGGAAATGAAGGTGGTGGAATGGGCAAGGATTGTGGTGGTGGAAAGGGCAATGATGGGGATGGTGGGGGAGGAGGAAAGGATGGAGGTGCTGGAAAATGCAATGATGGGAGTGGGGGAGAAGGCAATGATGGTGGTAGTGGAAAAGACAATGATGGGAGTGGTGGGGAAGAAGGCAATGATGGTGGTGGTGAAAAGGGCAATAATGGGGGGGGAGGAGGAAATGGTAGAGGTGGTGGATTGGGCAATGATGGGGTGGGAGAGAGGACAATAATGAGATGCGGGGGAGGAGGAAAATGAATGGTGTGGGGCATTGGGATGGGAAGAAGGACTTATAATGGACTTAGGAACAGGGGGAGGAGGAGGAAAACATTATCATTTATTATGTCTAACAGTCCTTTAGTATGTCTAACACAGTCCCTTAGTATATAGTGTACGTACTTATGTATAACAGTTCCTTAGTATATAGTGTACTCACTAACTCTGTATAACACCATCCTTAGTTACATACAGTACAGACCAAAAGTTTGGACACAGCTTCTCATTTAAAGATTTTTCTGTATTTTCATGACATTATATATATATATATATATATATATATATATATATATATACACACACACACACACACACACACACACACACACACACCTATATCTATATACATACATACAGTCATGGCCAAAAGTATTCACACCCCCTGCAATTCTGTCAGATAATACTCAGTTTCTTCCTGAAAATGATTGCAAACACAAATTCTTTGTTATTATTATCTTCATTTAATTTGTCTTAAATGAAAAAACACAAAAAGAATTGTTCTAAAGCCAAATTGGATATAATTCCACACCAAACATAAAAAAGGGGGTGGACAGAAGTATTGGCACTGTTCGAAAAATCATGTGATGCTTCTCTAATTTGTGTAATTAACAGCACCTGTAACTTACCTGTGGCACCTAACAGGTGTTGGCAATAACTAAATCACACTTGTAGCCAGTTGACATGAATTAAAGTTGACTCAACCTCTGTCCTGTGTCCTTGTGTGTACCACATTGAGCATGGAGACAAGAAAGAAGACCAAAGAACTGTCTGAGGACTTGAAAAATCAAATTGTGAGGAAGCATGAGCAATCTCAAGGCTACAAGTCCATCTCCAAAGACCTGAATGTTCCTGTGTCTACCATTTGCAGTGTCATCAAGAAGTTTAAAGCCCATGGCACTGTGGCTAACCTCTCCAGATGTGGACGGAAAATAAAAATTGACAAGAGATTTCAACGCAAGATTGTGCGGATGTTGGATAAAGAGCCTCGACTAACATCCAAACAAGTTCAAGCTGCCCTACAGTCCGAGGGTACAACAGTGTCAACCCGTACTATCCGTCGGCGTCTGAATGAAAAGGGACTTACCCCGAGACATAAAAAAGCCAGGCTGGAGTTTGCCAAAACTTACCTGAAAAAGCCTAAAACGTTTTGGAAGAATGTTCTCTGGTCAGATGAGAAAAGTAGAGCTTTTTGGGCAAAGGCATCAACACAGAGTTTACAGGAGAAAAAAAGAGGCATTCAAAGAAAAGAACATGGTCCTTACAGCCAAACTTGGCGGAGGTTCCCTGATGTTTTGGGGTTGCTTTGCGGCCTCTGGCACTGGACTGCTTGACCGTGTGCATTGCATTATGAAGTCTGAAGACTACCAACAAATTTTGCAGTATAATGTAGGGCCCAGTGTGAGAAAGCTGGGTCTCCCTCAGAGGTCATGGGTCTTCCAGCAGGACAATGACCCAAAACACACTTCAAAAAGCACTAGAAAATGATTTGAGAGAAAGCACTGGAGACTTCTAAGGTGGCCAGCAATGAGTCCAGACCTGAATCCCATAGAACACCTGTGGAGAGATCTAAAAATGGCAGTTTGGAGAAGGCAGCATTCAAATATCAGGGTCCTGGAGCAGTTTGCGAAAGAAGAATGGTCTAAAATTCCAGCAGAGCATTGTAAGAAACTCACTGATGGTTACCGGAAGCGGTTGGTCGCACATATTTTGGCTAAAGGTTGTGCAACCAAGTATTAGGCTGAGGGTGCCAATACTTTTGTCTGGCCCATTTTGGGAGTTTTGTGTGAAATGATCAATGTTTTGCTTTTTGCTTCATTCTCTTTTGTGTTTTTTCATTTAAGACAAATTAAATGAAGATAATAATACCAAATAATTTGTGATTGCAATCATTTTCAGGAAAAAACTGAGTATTATCTGACAGAATTGCAGGGGTGTGAATACTTTTGGCCATGACTATGTATATATATATAGCTTTGTCGCCATAAAGGGAGGGGGGGCCCAGACATTTCTTGCACAGGGGCCCCAAGCTGTCTGTGTCCTCCCCTAAAGTGGCCCACCCTGTACATTAGAAGTCGAAGCTTCTCAAGTTTTCTGTACTGAGACCTTACCAGGCACAACATGGTATTGATGAGACATAAACCAGTAGAACATTAAAATGAACACAAAAGCAATTAGTTATAGAGTGTTAGGCAAGATTCATAGTTACATAGTTATTAAGGTTGAAGGAAGACTGTAAGTCCATCTAGTTCAACCCATAGCCTAACCTAACATGCCCTAACATGTTGATCCAGGGGAAGGCAAAAAAAACCCCATGTGGCAAAGAGTAACTCCATCATGGGGAAAAAAATTCCTTCCCGACTCCACATACGGCAATCAGACTAGTTCCCTGGATCAACGCCTTATCAAGGAATCTAGTGTATATACCCTGTAACATTATACTTTTCCAGAAAGGTATCCAGTCCCCTCTTAAATTTAATTAATGAATCACTCATTACAACATCATACGGCAGAGAGTTCCATAGTCTCACTGCTCTTACAGTAAAGAATCCGCGTCTGTTATTATGCTTAAACCTTCTTTCCTCCAGACGTAGAGGATGCCCCCTTGTCCCTGTCTCAGGTCTATGATTAAAAAGATCATCAGAAAGGTCTTTGTACTGTCCCCTCATATATTTATACATTAAAATAAGATCACCCCTTAGTCTTCGTTTTTCCAAACTAAATAGCCCCAAGTGTAATAACCTATCTTGGTATTGCAGACCCCCCCAGTCCTCTAATAACCTTGGTCGCTCTTCTCTGCACCCGCTCTAGTTCAGCTATGTCTTTCTTATACACCGGAGACCAGAACTGTGCACAGTATTCTAAGTGTGGTCGAACTAGTGACTTGTATAGAGGTAAAATTATGTTCTCCTCATGAGCATCTATGCCTCTTTTAATACATCCCATTATTTTATTTGCCTTTGTAGCAGCTGCCTGACACTGGCCACTGAATATGAGTTTGTCATCCACCCATACACCCAGGTCTTTTTCATTGACGGTTTTGCCCAGAGTTTTAGAATTAAGCACATAGTTATACATCTTATTACTTCTACCCAAGTGCATGACCTTATATTTATCCCCATTAAAGCTCATTTGCCATTTATCAGCCCAAGCTTCTAGTTTACATAAATCATCCTGTAATATAAAATTGTCCTCCCCTGTATTGATTACCCTGCAGAGTTTAGTGTCATCTGCAAATATTGAAATTCTACTCTGAATGCCCCCTACAAGGTCATTAATAAATATGTTAAAAAGAAGAGGGCCCAATACTGACCCCTGTGGTACCCCACTGCTAACCGTGACCCAGTCCGAGTGTGCTCCATTAATAACCACCCTTTGTTTCCTATCCCTGAGCCAGCTCTCAACCCACTTGCACATATTTTCCCCTATCCCCATTACTCTCATTTTATGTAACAACCTTTTGTGTGGCACCGTATCAAAAGCTTTGGAAAAGTCCATATATACTACGTCCACTGGGTTCCCTTGGTCCAGTCCGGAACTTACCTCTTCATAGAAGCTGATCAAATTAGTCTGACATGAACGGTCCCTAGTAAACCCGTGCTGACACTGGGTCATGAGGTTATTCCTCTTCAGATACTCCAGCATAGCATCCCTTAGAATGCCCTCCAGGATTTTACCCACAGTAGAGGTTAAGCTTACTGGCCTATAATTACCGAGTTCAGTTTTTGCCCCTTTTTTGAATATTGGCACCACATTTGCTATACGCCAGTCCTGTGGTACAGACCCTGTTATTATGGAGTCTTTAAAGATTAAAAATAATGGTCTATCAATGACTGTACTTAGTTCCTGCAGTACTCGGGGGTGTATCCCATCCGGGCCCGGAGATTTGTCAATTTGAGTTATTTTTAGACGCCGCTGTACTTCCTGCTGGGTTAAGCAGGTGACATTTTGCCTCATACCTCATTCAACAGCGCTTCCATGACCTACATCGGAAGTGTCCATATGAATGACTGAAAAATGGAAATCAGATATGGGCCTGATTGAAACATTCAGTACAGTGTAAAAAATGGAATTAAAATGGATTCTATTTGGGCTCCTTTGCGGTGGTTTCTGCATTCAGATGGAAGCACGTCATAATACATCATACAATTCTGTCTGGAAAATTAACAAACACTATGCTTTAAAGATTAAGAAGTATTTACTAATGAAGCTAGTGGATGACCTGGTTACAAATGAAGAATCTATACAAGAGAAGGTAATCTACTCGGTTACCTACTAAGTACTATAGTCTCTACCTACCTTCCCCTGGAGATCACAGATCCATTTTCTCGCTCGTTAGCTTTGATGTGGTCCGTGTGTTGTGTTTTGCTTATAGGCTTCTTTCCATCAATACGTTGACAGGCATTGTGTATCTAACTTCCTGCCTTTTTTGTTCTATATGCGAAGCCTCAATAAAAATTACATAAAAAATAAAGGGGTATTGGAATGTGCTAATGTTATGGTATATCGAGAATGAGACATAATATTCTGATTAGTGCAACATGGTGGCTCAGTGGTTAGGGTCCTTGGTTCAAATCCCACCAAAGACTACATCTGCAAGAAGTTTGTATGTTCTCCCTGTGTTTGCGTGGGTTTCCTCCCACACTCCAGACACATACTGATAGGGAATCTAGATTGTGATTCCCAATGGGGACAGTGATTATAATGTCTGTAAAGCGCTGTGGAATTAATAGCGTTATGTAAGTGAGTAAAATAAATTAGTGGCAGTATCACATGTGTTGCCATTGTTCCTGCACCTTACGGCTTGGAGAGTGGAGAGAAATGTAACAGCTCTATTCAAGAGGAAGAATGAAGAAGCCAGTTAAGGGTCTTCTGGTGACCAGCCCCCCATTGAAAAGGAATTGGTGACATTATAGCACTTAATTTTGTTAAGAAAAAAAACCAACACTTTAATGACCGTGATGACTGGGAATGAAACAGAAACATGGTTTCTGATATTAAACGAATCACATTATCATAAATAAAAGCAAAATACAACATCATATTCTTAATTTTTTTTATTTTTTTTTCCAATTTGCAGTGATAGCTAATTAGTTACAGTGTTAATGATGCAAACATTTGCTAAGCACAACAAGACCGGTCACTTGTTAGCACTTCGGCTTTAGTGTAATTATGACGTTATTTAACAATCTAATTCCATTATATCTGTAATATACAAGTTACATGTGTAATTAACAAACCTGTCGTGTTTTGTTAGTTCTGTGGGGAATATTATACATCCTGATGTTAATGACAGTGACAAACTAGAGAAAGTTACTGCGTTGAAGGTGCGGAGATATCAATATTACCGTGACTATAATACATCCATGCAAAAGAACCAGTGGCTTTTACCAAACTATTTTTATTAAAAAGGCATTTTTCTAATTATTCACATATTATAATTACCAAGTCCTCAGTACACAATGTTCTGAGCTGCTGGAGGAAGGCATTTTCCTACACATCCAATACAATTGTACAGAAGGGCTCCTGAGATTACTTAGCATGTGGAAACATAGTTCTCCCAGTATAATGTAATGGTCGGTGTCAAGAAACGCTTCTGGTAAAAGCTGATTGCATGTTGCTATTAATAACCATAAAGCAGTGAACACTGCCCAGACATATTACACCGTCACTACACTGGGGCAGGATTCACTAGTCACATACCAAACTAGAACTGGGCTCTAAACTACCCTCAAGAATGGTTTTCACATATAGCACTCGTACCTACAATATTGTATAGGGCTGTGCACATGTCCTTCTTTATGCCCGGACCAAGAGAGGTCCAGGAATAAAAAAAATTAAAAAAAATAAAAAAAAATGCAGACATGTCTAATTTTGATCCGATTAGTAGTGCAAACTGTAGGAAAACAAGGAGCGCAAATAGGGTCTTATCCCACGTTATACAATGTGCAATTTTGATCAAAAACTGCTCACCTGGTGGTGCAGAGACAAGGCTTGTATGTCAGCTGCCGCAGATCCATGGGTCGGCTAGCGACCTAACTAAAGCCATTATCAAGTAATATAGTGGATTACGTCCGCGCTGCCAGACCATTCAGAACGCAAAAATATGGTAAAAGGATGATGGTGGTTTATCCTATGCATTTCAAAGTCATCATGACTTCTTCTTCAGGAAATACCACAAAGACAGTCTACTGCAGTCTTCTTATTGATGAATATTGAGGACTATACAGCAAAAGTGCAATATACATGAGCACATCTATCCCGGTCCCTAATCATTGATTGACAGCTTTGAGCCTATGCAGAAAGCGGTCAATCATAAGAGCGAGGGAAGATTGAGCTCATCATTGAGTGAAGTGCAGCAGATAAAACAGTGATATTTCCAAAACTACATCAAGAAGCATAGTAAGTAACACTGCACTAAAATCAGGGTCTGAGCCCTAAGATTAAAAAGCACAGACTTGGCATCAGATTCCTATTGAAGATAACCTGTCACTTGCTCAAAGAAATTTGTTAAATACCTTATATAAGTCAACAGAGCTGATTCTATTGTATTTTTCCATCTTGCACTGTGTCACTGCATTGCCAAGATATTCATGTGTGTTTTTTTTCTGGAGCACAGTATGTGAAATCTCTGCTTGCGGTTCAACTAGGCATTTTTTCTGGCTTTCACCCCTCCTTCCAAGATGCTGCCAATCGCAGATCAGCAGCTGAACTGTGATTGGCAACAACTGGGAGGGAGGGGTAAAAGCAGAGATTTCACATGGTGCGCTTCATGGAAACAAATATGAATATCTCTGTAATTAAGTGACCTGATGCCAAACGAAAAAAAAAAAAAAAGACAGAATCAGAGGAGCTCTGGGATGTTTACAAGGCATTTATGGAAATTCATATTTTTTCAAGCAAGTAACAAGTCCTCTGTAAATTAAGTACATGATCCTTCATAATAACTATAGCTTATGCAATATACCTTTGTACTTGTCTTGATAAAATTACTGCTTAAATTAAATCTGTCAGCAGGTTTTTCCTATTTAATATGAGAGTAGCATAACGAAGGGGTATAGACCCTGATTCCAGGGATGTAACTTATTAGGCTGTGTACCGTAGTTTCTATAAAATCAGTGTTTTATCAGCAGGAGGTTATCACTATTTAAGTTTTGAAGCAGGACAATGAGGCTGTCAGCTTAGTGGGTGGGAGAGCAGAAACGTGCACTGTCCATATAGTATAATCTACACTGATGCCAATATTCGTTAACTAAGCAATTTTGGCTTAGACAATATGTGCTGGGATTCGTGTACAGCAACCAGTCTGTGCTAGAAAAATGAGAACTAGACAGGTGTCTATAGGCGATACATTACATTTTTGCCTGCTTTAGTTATCATACATATACAGTACAGACCAAAAGCTTGGACACACCTTCTCATTTAAAAAAATTTCTGTATATTCATGACTATGAAAATTGTACATTCACACTGAAGGCATCAAAACCATGAATTAACACATGTGGAATTATATACTTATCAAAAAAGTGTGAAACAACTGAAATTATGTCTTATTTTCTAGGTTATTCAAAGTAGCCACCTTTTGCTTTGATGACTGCTTTGCACACTCTTGGCATTCTCTTGATGAGCTTCAAGAGGTAGTCACTGGAAAAGGTATTCACTTCACAGGTGTGCCCTGTCAGGTTAAATAAGTGGAATTTCTTGCCTTATAAATGGGGTTGGGACCATCAGTTGAGTTGTGCAGAAGTCTGGTGGACACACAGCTGATAGTCCTACAGAATAGACTGTTAGAATTTGTATTATGGCAAGAAAAATGCAGCTAAGTAAATAAAAACGAGTGGCCATCATTACTTTAAGAAATGAAGGTCAGTCAGCCCGAAAAATTGGAAAAACTTTGAAAGTGTCCCCAAGTGCAGTGGCAAAAACCATCAAGCGCTACAAAGAAACTGGCTCACATGAGGACCGCCCCAGGAAAGGAAGACCAAGAGTCACCTCTTATTCTGAGGATAAGTTTACCCAAGTCACCAGCCTCAGAAATCGCAGGTTAACAGCAGCTCAGATTAGAGACCAGGTCAATGCCACACAGAGTTCTAGCAGCAGACACATCTCTACAACAATAGAGATAGTCATGAAAATACAGAAAAATCTTTAAATGAGGTGTGTCCAAACTTTTGGTCTGTACTGTAGGTTAACTGTAGGCACCAGGAAAGCCATTTAAAGAAGCCTGCAGTACTTGGTAAAAGTGAAAAAAACCTAATGGTTTTCAGTGAAAAACTCAGTCTTGTTCCTGCCTCCAGATTTAGTCTATTTAATGGTACCTGTCTCCAAAGAGGCTTATTTGGTAGAAGGATAAGACTAATAAAATCAATGAACCCAAAAAAGTGAAACAAAAAGATAAGGGTGAACGGATAAAGAAACACAGCACTGAAATGATTGTACAGACACATAAGAGCTTTAATGGAACAAGCAAGAAAGCAAACCAAAATTATATTAAGACAGAAAGGAACCCTGTTACCCCTCAGACCAAGCAGCATATGGGAACCTGCCCTGTTCTGAGCAATATAAATGCAATTATCTCAAAAACAATGATAGACACCCATTTAGGGGCCATTTTTAGCTTGTGGAAAAGAATATTAAACTATGCCTTTTTCCACTGTAACCTTCCAGTGTTCAGTGCTCTACAGGATAAAATGACTCCTGCAGAGCACAAGCACATCTTCCCAACATGGCAAAACAATATTTGGTCATAAAACTACACACACATATATATAGAGATAGAAAAAATACATGAAAAAATTAACAAAAACAAGAATCTCTTCTTTGGCCACAGTGTTGGACCCTTTGATAAGTACAGTATTTTAATCCTGCAGAAAGCCTTTGTACCTTGACATAGGTCTAGCAGGCTGACCCATTTCTTGTAATGGTTTATATAAGGAAAGTTTTGACCAAAGTGTTACTATAGTGCTCTGACCAGGCTACATAAAGTGTCCTAACAATCTAGTGCAATAATGCCTCTGACGTGCACAAAACTGGACCCTAAGGGTCCTATAGTACATGCCGATGCAATGCAGAGGAGGTGCGACTACAGGGCACTGTCATCTTAGAAGCCACTTGCGTACTAGGGATCCATTCCGGTGACACAAGCTTAGCATGAGCCACAATCCTGATATCATAGGCTTAAATAAATAATAAGCACAGAACGCCAGCATGGAATATAGCAAAATAACACACCAAAAACACAGCAAACATCATTAAAACTATCAGCTGCAAATAATACTGTGATGAACTGAAACACTCAAATATGACATAAAAAAAATCCATAAAGGACTATACATGATTATTATGAGATCCTATTTGTTCTTTAAGGCTTTATTTTATTAAAAACGGCTATTTTCTCAGCTCTCCCCATGTGCTTAAGCTGCCTCAACCTTGTTTCCAGGTACATAATTGTGTCTCACCCGAAGATCGATCACATTGAGCTGTAAACATACTGGATAGTAAAGAGATGAGGATTTTATTTGTAGTGCCTAATACGGATATTGGAACATCAGAAGAACACAAAACACAGCAGCACATTAATATGCATAGTAAACCACGGTGCTAGGAAACATCTACGTTACATGGTAAGCCGAGATTTTTCCAGTATTTTTATAGACATTTTTCTTCTCCCTAACATAAATTATGATGTGGTTTGGCTAGTGTATGCGTATGCGTAGCAATCAAGTAGACTAGCACAATAAACCAGACCTTCCTTCTCACATATATATTGTCCTCCACACGTTTCCTGCCTCACATCCCCGCGTCTCATCAGGAAGGCAGCTACTATTCCTAGGACATCTTACATCTGCTTGAAGACCAAGGTAAAGTCTCCAAAACTGAAGGCGGTAATGATAATCTGAGATAATGGATACCATGTGCCACCCGTCTAGCAGTTTCTTACACATGATGTACAAATCACAGGAGACGTGACTTCTAGTATCTATAAGGATGCAATGGTGAAATCCAGAATGCTTCCAGTGTTACTTAGAGGTCTGAGCGATTTATGATCAGTAATGATATATTTACACGCGCGAGATGAATGCTAGGCTGAGACTGCCAGGGATCTGAATGGTTTCTAAAGCAAGGGACGATGGGTTAAATGGGAAAGTGACAGGAAAGATGTGCTTGGCATCCATTAGCAGCTGAGGGGCGTCTTTCCGGTCCCTTAGACGCAGCTGAAAGTGAAAGACAAAGTTAGACATTTTGCTTATTAAAAAATATGTATATGTACTGTATATGTATATATTATCATGCTTTGCTTACGTAATGCCATCATATTCTGGATTTATACACACATACCTATATATACACACACACGTGGTCAAAATTGTTAGTACCCCTTGTTTAATGACAGAAAACCCACAATGGTCACAGAAATAATTTGAATCTGACAAAAGTAATAATAAATTAAAAATCTATGAAAATGAACAAATGAAAGTCAGACATTGTTTTTTAACCATGCTTCTAAGAATTAAAAAAAAAACAACTCATGAAATAGGCCTGGACAGAAATGATGATAGCCTTAACGTAATATTTTGTTGCACAACCTTTTGAGGCAATCACTGCAATCAAACGATTCCTGTAACTGTCAGTGAGACTACTGCACCTTTTGACTGGTATTTTGTCCCACTCCTCAAGAGCAAACTGCTCCAGTTGTCTCGTGTTAGAAGGTTGCCCCTTCCAAACGGCATGTTTCAGCTCTTTCCAAAGATGCTTAATAAGATTTAGGTCACGGCTCATAGAAGACCACTTCAGAATAGTCCAATGCTTTCCTCTTAGCTATTCTTGGGTCATTATCCTGTTGCAAGACCCATGACCTGCGACTGAGACCAAGCTTTCTAACACTGGGCAGCACATTTCTCTCTAGAATCCCTTGATAGTCTTGAGATTTCATTGTACCATGCACAGATTCTAGACGCCCTGTGCCAGATGCAGGAAAGCACCCACAGAACATAACAGAGCCTCCTCCATGTTTCACAGTAGGGACAGTGTTCTTTTCTTGATATGCTTAATTTTTCCGTCTGTGAACATAGAGCTGATATGCCTTGCCAAAAATTGCCATTTTTGTCTCCATAGGACATTCTCCCAGAAGCTTTATGGCTTGTCAACATGTAGTTTGGCAAATTCCAGTCTGGCTTTCTTTATGATTTTTTTTCAACAATGGTGTCCTCCTTGGTCGTCTCCCATGACGTCCACTTTGGCTCATACAACGATGGATGGTGCGATCTGACACTGATGTTCCTTGAGCTTGAAGTTCACCTTTAATCTGTTTAGAAGTTTTTTCTGGGCTCTTTTTTTTTTTACCATTCGCTTTACCCGTCTCTTTGATTTGTCATCAATTTTCCTCCTGCGGTCACGTCCATGGAAGTTGGCTACAGTCCCATGGATCTTAAATTTCTGTATAATATGTGCAACTGTAGTCACAGGAACATCAAGCTGCTTGGAGATGGTCTTCTAACTTTTACTTCTAACGTTTGTCTATAATTTTCTTTCTAATCTCCTGACACAACGCTTTCCTTCGCTTCCTCTGGTCCATGTTGAAAGTGATACACACCATGTCACAAAACAGCACAGTGAGTATCTGTAGCCCTATATACAGGCCCCCTTACTGATTCCAAGATTGTAGACACCTGTGATGCTAATTAATGGACACACCGTGATTTAGCATGTGCCTTTGTCACATTATTTTCAAGGGTACCATCATTTCTGTCCAGGCCTATTTCATGAATTTTTTTTTTTTTTTTTTAAATTCTGTGGAAGCATGGTTGAAAAGCAATGTTTGACTTTCATTTGTTCATTTTCTTAGATCTTTTATTTATTATTACTTCTGTCAGATTCAAGTTTCTGTGACCATTGTGGGTTTTTCTGTCATTAAACGAGGAGTACCAACAATTTTGACCACTGTGTAGATAGATATATTATATACAGTGGGTACAGAAAGTATTCAGACCCCTTTAAATTTTTCACTCTGCTTCATTGCAGCCATTTGGTAAATCCAAAAAAGTTCATTTTGTTCTCATTAATTTACACTCTGCACTGCATCTTGACTGGAAAACAAACAGAAATGTAGAAATTTTTGCAAATTTATTAAAAAAGAAAAACAAATATCACATGGTCATAAGTATTCAGTCCCTTTGCTCTGTATTGAGTCTAAGCACCCTTTTGAGCTATTAGAGCCATGAGTATTCTTGGGAATGATGCAACAAGCTTTTCACACCTGGATTTGGGCATCCTCTGCCATTCTTCCTTGCAGATCCTCTCCAGTTCCGTCAGGTTGGATGGTGAACGTTGGTGGACAGCCATTTTCAGGTCTCTCCAGAGATGCTCAATTGGGTTTAGGTCAGGGCACTGGCTGGGCCAGTCAAGAATGGTCACAGAGATGTTCTGAAGCCTGTCCTTTGTTATTTTAGCTGTGTGGTTAGGGTCATTGTCTTGTTGGATGGTGAACCTTCGGCCAAGTCTGAGGTCCAGAGCACTCTGGAAGAGGTTTTCATCCAGGATATCTCTGTACTTGACAGCAATCATGTTTCATTCAATGACAACCAGTCGTCCTGTCCCTGCATGTGAAAAACACCCCCACAGCATGATGCTGCCACCACCATGTTTCACTGTTGGGAATGTATTGGGCAATTATCGCCAAAAAGGTCTATATTCGTCTCATCAGACCAGAGAATCTTATTTCTCATAACCTGGGAGTCCTTTGTGTGTTTTTTAGCAAACTCTATGCGGGCTTTCACAGGTCTTGCACCTGCAGGTCTTGAGGAGAGGCTTCCGTCGGGCCATAAAGGCCCGACTGGTGGAAGGCTGCAGTGATAGTTGACTTTTTGGAACTTTCTCCCATGTCCCTACTGCATCTCTATAGCTCAGGCACAATGATCTTGTGGTTTTTCTTTACCTCTCTCACCAAGGCTCTTCTCCCACAATTGCTGTTTGGCTGGACAGACAGGTCTAGGAAGACTTCTGGTGGTCCCAAACTTCTTCCATTTAAGGATTATGGAGGCCACTGTGCTCTTAGGAACCTTGAGAACTGCAGAAATTCTGTTGTAACCTTGGCCAGATCTGTGCCTTGCCACGGTTCTGTCTGAGCTGCTTGGCCAGTTCCTTTGCCCTCATGATTCTCATTTGGTCTGATATGCACTGTGAGCTGTGAGGTCTTATATAGACAGGTTTGTGCCTTTCCAAATCAAGTCCTATCAGATTAATTAAACACAGCTGGACTCCAATGACGGAGTAGAACCATCTCAAGGAGGATTACAAGGAATGGACAGCATGTGACTTAAATATGAGTGTCTGGGCAAAGGGTCTGAATACTTATAACCATGCGATATTTCAGCTTTTCTTTTTCATTAAATTTGCAAAAATTTCTGCATTTATTTTTTTTTCAGTCAAGATGGGGTGGGGTGGGGTGTACGTTAATGTGAAAAAAAAATGAACTTTTTTGAATTTATCAAATGGCTGCAATAAAACAAAGAGTGAAAAATGTAAAGGGGTCTGAATACTTTCCGTACCCAGTGTATGGGTGTGTGTGTGTGTGTGTATACACATACATACATACATACAGGGCCGGCCTCAGCCCTGTGCGACCTGTGCGGCCGCACAGGGCGCCAAGGCTCGTTAGCATACAAGGGGCGCATTTGAGCTCAGCAGATTTGAGCTCAGCCGCGCTCCCCGGAGGTGGTCGCTGTCAGGGTCGTCCTCCGTGCAGCCCGGTGTGCTGTGAGCCCCCCGTGTGCACAGCGGTGTACAGGGGCTTGTGACCAGCGCCGGAGCCCCAGGTGCAGCCTCCTCCGGGGGCAGCTGCCGGCACCAGCACCGCGGAAGCTCCCGCCGCCGCCCCGTGCAGGCAGTGGAGCCCGGAGGAAGGAGCCGCCCCCTCTGTCGTGCGGCGCAGTGGTAGGAGCCAGGATCACAACAAAGGAGAGCGCCACATAAAAGCCATAGAAGCGGAGAGAGCAGCAGCGACAGCACCGACCGCACCGGCAGCCACCGGCAGAGCACGACAGGCAGGGAGCTGGCGCTCTACTCCATCACCAGGTCCAGCAGGGAGCCCGCAGCAGCCCCGGCACAGACCCCGGCTCCAGGTAAGCACCGGAGGATGAGGAGCAGCAGCGACGGCGGCGGCAAGTTCTGACAACTGTGTGAGGGGGCAGCAGGGAGGGCAGCGGATGTGTGTGACTGTACGGGGGCAACTGTGTGTGAGGGGCAATTACCTATATGTGACTGTACGGGGGCAACTGTGTGTGAGGGGCAATTACCTATATGTGACTGTACGGGGGCAACTGTGTGTGAGGGGCAATTACCTATATGTGACTGTACGGGGGCAACTGTGTGTGTGAGGGGCAATTACCTATATGTGACTGTACGGAGGCAACTGTGTGTGAGGGGCAATTACCTATATGTGACTGTACGGGGGCAACTGTGTGTGTGAGGGGCAATTTCCTATATGTGAGGACAGAGGAGCTGTGTGTGACTGTATGGGGTAACCAGGGCCGGCCTTTGCCCTGTGCGACCTGTGCGGCCGCACAGGGCGCCAAGGCTCGTTAGCATACAAGGGGCGCATTTGAGCTCAGCAGATTAATGTCACATTACATCACAATGTAGACGCTTAATGGCCTGAGGGCGCCCGCACCTCTTGTGGCGCCCCCCGCCGCGCCATTTGCGCTATCTGTATCTGCTGCTCGCCTGCTCCTGCCCAGTGCCGCCCGCCCGGCGCCCGCCCTGTCGCTCGGCTCTCTGCGTGTGACGTAATGTCACACGCGCAAGCCGTTCTCCCCGCTGGGCAGGGACAGCACGCAGAGGAACTTTAGTTCCGCCTTCTGCTGTCCCCGGTGGGAGAGAACGGCTGCACAGCGTGTGACATGATTACGCCACACGTCCCCGCTCGTGCCCCGCCGCTCTCTTCCCGGCACTGAAGAGCAGAGCAGAGGTGGACCTGAGGAGCCAACTGTTACTCAGCCAAGCAAAGCGTGAGTAATAACCATAACCATAATAACCACCTCACATGGCCTCCACTATGCTGGCGGTCGCCCCGGGGGGGGGGGGGTGCAGCTTGCTTTTTTGCAGTGTGCGCGTGGGGGGGGGGGGGGGGTTGGGGTGCAGCCTTATTTTTTGGTGTGTGTGTGTGTGGGGGGGGGGTTGGGGTGCAGCCTTATTTTTTGCAGTGTGTGTGTGTGGGGGGGGGGGGCGGGGGGGGGGGGGTTGGGGTGCTGCTTTATTTTGCAAACGTATTATGTGTGGGGGGGGGGGCGGGGTGCAGCTTTATTTTGGAAACGTATTATGTGTGTGGGGGGGGGGCGGGGGGGGTTGGGGTGCAGCTTTATTTTGGAAACGTATTATGTGTTGCCGCAAGCAAGGGGCCCATCCGCAAGCATGGTCGCTGTGACTGGGTCCGGACACTGTGGCTGGGCACCATTGCTGTGACCCTTTTGCTGTGGGGCCCATTGTGTGGCTGGGCCCTGTTGCTGTGGCTGGGCACTGTGCTTGTGGTGGGGCCTAGCCACAGCAATGGGGCCCAGCAGCAAGCACGGGGCCCAACAGCAGCAATGGGGCCCAGCCACAAAAAAAGGGGACCAGCCGCAAGAAAAGGGCCCAGCGACAGCAATGGGGCCCAGCCACAAGCACGGTCACTGTGACTGGGTCCGGACACTGTGGCTGGGCACCATTGCTGTGACCCTTTTGCTGTGGGGCCCATTGTGTGGCTGGGCACTGTGCTTGTGGCAAAAATAAAAAAAAAGGACACACCATGGATGCGGGCGGGCGGCACTGGGCCCCCCCAAGCCACGGGCCTGGGTGCTTCCGCATCCGTCGCATCTATGGTGTGTACGCCACTGCATATGGCTCTAGGAACACAAAAGGGTGTTTAGCCTGATTTTCAGGCGTCCTATGGGTCTACCATGTAACATACTACTATGTCCAGGGCAGAAGGGGCTAAAATAGCCCTATGGTGCCTAACCTAACCATGGCAACCGGGGGGGCAATTGGGGGTTAGGTGCATTGCTCAGGAGCCACCCTACTCTCACTTCCTCCCGCTCCTCTCTGCTAAATGTATTCATCCATCCTTCTCCCCCTCTTCCCAGACTTTGTGCAGTGTACAGTGGCTTACTTGTTTCTAGTTACTTATCACCTGCTCACCTCTGCCACCTTAGGTTTAAATGAGCAGATAGATGGTTATAGTAGCATGTGGACTGCACTAATAAGACTTTTGGTCCACACCTAACCTTTTCAGGGAAGAATAACATTTGTCAGGCAAGATGAGCCCTAAGAAAGCATCTGGTGCACAGAACAGAAAGCGAAAGGCCTTAGCAGAACAGGCAAATCAAAAGCAAGCAGGGTCTTTAAAAAGACTGTTCGAAAAATCTTCTGAACATGGTGGCACCAATGTACCGAGCACTGCTGAGGAATCAACATCAGATATTCCACAGCAAGAATGTGAAATAAGGAGTGGTATGGATACAATCCCATTGGAGCCAGGGGAACCATCAACGTCATTGAAAATTAGGATCAGCGAAGTTGACCAAGAGTCTACCATAGCAGACGTTTATGAGGTTGCAGTAGAACAAGATCAGTCTACCACACCAGCCCTCACATCAGAAGGGGATAACACATGCCAGCATGTGGAGGGCATTGATGAGGCTGAAAGCAGTGAAATTTCTGCAATCATTGACTCAGATCCTGCACTTTGGCCTACATTAAATTCTTCATCAATTGATCTAATCGTAGAAGCAGGCCCTGTGCAACTTAAAAATATAGAATTTAAGAGAGATGAGAGGAATCGACATTTTTCAGAGGACTTTTACTCTAGAATTTTGGACAATGGCGTGAAACGAGCAAGAAAGTGGTTGGTGTACTCCAAAAGTTTGAACAAAGTATTTTGCTTTTGTTGCAAACTGTTTGATAGAAGATGCCGTACGGCACTTGCATTGGATGGATCACAGGATTGGAGCCATATGAGTCAGATGTTAAAGGCCCATGAAACTTCCATTAACCATTACTCAGCAGAAACAAAGTGGATAGAAGTTCAGCTTCGCATGAAAAACAAAAAAACAATTGACCATCAGTTACAGAGCAGAATACAGAAAGAGCAGCAGCACTGGAGAAACGTACTGGAAAGACTCATGCGTATTACTCAGTTGTTGGCTGAACGGAACTTGGCATTTCGAGGATCTTCTGATCGTCTATACACCGCAAATAATGGAAATTTTCTTGCTATAGTACAGTTATTAGGAAATTATGACTTTGTAAAGGCAGAACATCTGCGACGAGTCAAGTCAAAGGAGACATCTGACCACTACTGTAGTAAAACTATTCAAAATGAAATAATTAATTTGATGGCCAAAAAGGTGGTTAGTGAAATTCTTGAAAGATGCAAAAAGGCAAAGTATTATTCCTTAATTCTTGATTGTACAACTGATCTAGCCCATCAAGAGCAGATGTCTTTTACCATCCGTTTTATTGATGTTAAACTTGGGTTATGCCAGATCAGGGAACATTTTCTTGGATATGTTGCTGTAACAGACACAACTGGTAGAGGATTATCAGATATTATTCTTAATTTCCTAATTAGCAAAGAGCTAGATATTGATGACTGTCGTGGCCAGGGCTATGACAATGGTGCCAATATGGCAGGCAAAAATAATGGTGTTCAAGCCAACATACTAAAAAAAAATCCAAGGGCGTTTTTTGTACCATGTGGATGCCACAGCCTCAATTTAGTGGTTGGAGATGCAGCAGAATCTAACATAGATTCTATAACCCTGTTTGGAATTATTCAGCGTGTATATACTATTTTTGCTGGGTCAGCCAAGAGATGGAAGGTTTTGACAGACCATGTATCAGGTCTTACTGTAAAACCTCTATGTACCACAAGATGGGAATGCCGGATAAACTGCCTCAAACCACTGATCCAAAATCTAGCAGGTATACAGGAGGCATTATTTGCCCTTTCTGAAGACAGCAGTACAGAGCCAAAAACAAAACATGATGCTCTAGAGTTGTCCCAACATATCCTTAATTTTAAATTCATGGTGTCCTTAATTGTGTGGTATGACATATTATTTCAAATCAATATTGTGAGCAAAGCTTTGCAAAACCAGACCGCCAACCTCATCACAGCAGCAGACATGATTGAAAAAACCCATGATTTTCTTAAGAAATTCAGGGAGAATGGTTTTGAAGGCTCTTTCCAAAGAGCAAAGAATATAGCAGAGGAAAATGGTGTGGACCCCATATTTAAGAGTACCTCACGTGTTAGAATTAAAAAACCCACTTTTAGCTATGAAGGACGGGATGAACCAATTGTGGATGCAAAGCAGAAATTTAAGGTTGAGTTCTTCAATGTGTTGGTGGATACTGCTTTAAATTCAATGGAGGAGCGTTTCCAGCAACTCAGTATTCATAATAAAAAATGGGGCTTTTTGTACGATATAAAGAGCCATGAATCACGGGAAGACTTGTTGGCACATAGTGTAGAACTGCAGAAGTCTCTGACTTATGGCAATAAGTCTGACATAAATGGTGCTGAACTTTCTGATGAACTCTGGCACATTCGGAATGTGCTCCCTGATGATGTTGAGACTCCGCTGCAGATACTTGGTTTCCTCACCAAAAATGAGTTTACAGAGCACTTTCCACAAACCTGGACTGCACTTCAGATTCTGTGCACCATCCCGATTTCTGTGGCCTCAGGAGAGCGCAGTTTTTCAAAACTTAAGCTCATTAAGACATATTTAAGGTCCACTATGACAGAGAGCAGGTTATCCTCACTTGCAGTCTTGTCAATTGAAAATGATGTGTTGGCATCTCTAGACTTAAATGAAACTATTGATGAGTTTGCCAAAGTAAAAGCACGGAAAGTTGCTTTTTAAATCAGTTTATGTAGCACGTTATTATGTTCTTGTTGTTGCTGGATTACAGTATAGTGCACTTTATTTTTATTTTTTTGTCTTGAAGGTTGAAAATTGTGCACATATTTAATGACAGTTTTTCTCATGTATGTTGCATATTTATTATATTATTTATATTTGATATTTTAAGATATTTTATTTAGTATTAAGGTGGATCAAAAGTCATAGAATGACTCTTGGTCCGCACGGCACCCGACCTGCTGCCACCCGTCCGGAACTCTTCTCCATGCTGGCCATCATCTCTGTACTCCGATTGGCTGTCAGCGTTGGGCTGACAGCCAATCAGAGTGCAGGGCGGTGTTTGGCCTTGCAGGCCGCCGCTCTGCACTCTGATTGGCTGTCAGCCCATATGGCTTTGGACCAAGCGTCATTTTTTCCTTTTGGTCCGCTTTAAAGCACTTTATAATTCCCGTTATTGCAATATTAGTGTTTCTTCAAGTGTTTTGCAGGGAAACACAAGTTTTCTAAGTAAACGTGTTGTTGTGAATATTAAAGAGTTAATGTTTTCTTTCAAAGTTTGGAGGGGGGGGGGGGGGCCGTCCTGCAGTCTCGCACAGGGCGCCTTTTGGGCTAAGTCCGGCCCTGCATACATACATACACTCACAGATACATACATACTTTTGCAAACTTTTCTGAAAGATGTTTAGATACAAGGATCTGGCCTGTAGTTTTTATGCTTAGTAAAGACACTTCTGTAATCCAAAAAACAATAATAAATCCCATAATTCTCTGCTGCTGTGCATTTAACCCTTCTGTGGGTACTTGTCTTCCAGTCTTACATCTTAAAAGGCGTTGACTATAAAGAGAACCTCTCACCCTCAAATAATGCAGTGCCATCTGCAGGCACCAAGTTATAAAGCACATGGAGCTCAGTAGATTGATATATAGTTTTAGGAGAAAAGATTCAGTATAACCTGTGTTTCCATCATTTCATTCTCTGCCCTTTCTGGGATTTTTGGCCCAGTGGGTGGTCCTATCAGTGACTGACAAATGTCATAGAATCATAGAATGTTAGCGTTTGAAGGGACCTCCTGGGTCATCTGGTTCAGCCCCCTGCTCAAAGCAGGATTCACTAAACCATCCCAGACAGATGTCTGTCCAGCCTCTCTTCGAAGACTTCCATGGAAGAAGACCTCACCACCTCTCGTGGCAGCCTGTTCCACTCACTGATCACACTGTCAAAAAGTTTTTTCTAATATCTAATCTGTGTCTCCTCCCATTCAGTTTCATCCCATTGCTTCTAGTCTTTCCTTGTGCAAATGAGAATAAAGATGATCCTTCTACAATGTGACAGCCCTTGAGATATTTGTAGACAGCTATAAAGTCTCCTCTCAGTCCTCTTTTTTTTGCAAGCTAAACGTTCCCAAATCCTGCAACCGTTCCTCATAGGACATGGTTTGCAGACCGGTCACCATTCTGGTCGCTCTTCTCTGAACTTGCTACAGTTTGTTGATATCTTTTTTAAAATGTGGTGCCCAAAACTGGACACAGTATTCCAGGTGAGGTCTGACCAAAGAGGAGTAGAGGGCAATAATGACTTCACGTGATCTAGACTGTATGCTTCTGTTAATACATCCCAGAATTGTATTTGCCTTCTTTGCTGCTGCATCACACTGTTGACTCATATTCAGGCTGTTATCTATTAATAAACCCAAGTCTTTTTCACATGTGCTGTTGTTTAGCCCTATTCCCCCCCATTCTATATATGCTTTTTTCATTGTTATTGCCCAGATGTAGTACTTTGCATTTTCCCTGTTAAAAATCATTCTGTTAGTTGCTGCCCAGTGCTCCAGTTTATTTATATCTTTTTGAATCCTATCTCTCCTAGCTTTGTGTCATCAGCAAATTTAATCAGTTTACCCTCAATTACTTCATCTAAATCATTGATAAAGATGCTGAACAATACAGGGCCCAGGACAGAACCCTGTGGAACCCTACTTAAGACTTTCTTCCAACTGGATGTGCAGCCATTTACGACCACTCTTTGGGTCCGATCACTAAGCCAGTTATGAATCCACCTAACCGTTGCCTTGTCCATTCCATACTTAGTCATTTTTTCAATAAGGATTATGTGAGATACTTTGTCAAATGCTTTGCTGAAGTCAAGATATAACATATCTACAGCATTTCCCTGATCCACCCTGATACACTTATACAGAGGTAGCTGTCAGTCACTGATAGGACCACCCACTGGGCCTAGAATGAGCAGAGGATAAAATGATTAAAACACTGGTTATAGGGAATATTTTTGCACAAAACTATATATCAATATACTCAGCTCTTAACTGCACTATAACATGGTTCCAGCACTTTCATCATGACAGATTCCATTTAAGTAATAAAGTGAGCCCAATGTTCAACTGATCGCCACAGGTCAGTATTCACAGTGCATAAAAACAACAAACAGTGGTCATAGAATATATATAAATCCCGTACACACTGCTGGAACTCTAATACTGTACACTGCTCTTCTTGAGCAGCGAAAAACCGCAGTATTAAAAATTCAACAAATACTCTGTGAGGGAACTAAGCCTAAGTGTAACTGAAAGTTCAATTTTCAGTTTTCTATTGGTACACCATGTGTAAGCTATTGAGTTACTTGTAATTACCATTTAATATAGACTATAACTTCCTATACTGCTGTGGACATGAGAGGAAAATGCAGCACGCCTTACCTGTATGTTACGTATAAAGGATACCAGTACCCGCTCTTCAAATTCATTTACAGGAGTATAAAGATTCAACACCTTCACAATCTGTGAAGACAATATCTTATGTTATATATTTAATGGCAGATATAAAGCAAATGGCAAACAGAAAGCGTCTGGGTGGGTACAATACGGGAGACTGCACGCATCAGCAATAGTAGGGGGCGCAGAAACGTACATGATACAAGTATCACTGGTCTGAACTTTATGGCTATCCCACCTACTATTGGGATAGCACTACTTATTTCATCTAGTCCCTGCACTACTCGGACTGTAAGCTAGTTTGGATATGGCCATCCTTTCTCTCTGTATCACAGGTCTCTATATGTCTTCACAAGCGTGTAATTTGTACCCAACTACATAGCTGTGCCATATAATGAATAAATGATCACTTCCAGAGACATACAAAGCTATCTGCTGTAATATACTTGTAGTACGTACCCCTTGGTTACTTACCTGGGCAGTAGTCAGAGCATTGCACATGGAGCAGATTGCCTCTGCATCCTCATCAGTTTTCTTCTTCACTTGCAGCAACTGTGCTGCCTGAATTAAAGGTTCAAGTGTCTCTTTAGCTCCGCTGTTCATCAGATTCTTGTCACGTAGCCATTCTTCTAGTTGGCTGACGTTGTACCTGTAGACAAACAAAAGGCCAATATTTTAGCCATCCCCTCATTGAGTGTCAATGGAATCCACTCTCCAAACTCCAGTGGTCTGACCAGTAACTCGCGTAATATATTCCCTCAACCACATGTGACACTTGCCTCAATTTACTAATCCAAAACTAAAAAATGGCACATGGTATACACAATCAATCATTCTCCAAAATTATTGTCACTACAACTCCCCTTGAAAGCCACATTCATGCAGTTCAATGCTTTCAAGTGGAGCAGCACTGGCCCAACTGCGGAGAGCCAGAGGAAGAAATGGCCCAAAACTCAATTCTCAAAAAATAACTGTTTGGCAAAAAATTTTTTAGTTTTGGCTGAAATCTGTCTTTTCAATAATTATCAGCGACTACTTTATACAATCTAAAACTAATTAGTGCTCATATAATCCCATAATATAGTAATACAACACAAGGACTACAATACTATATAAACTTTTAACTGATGAACAATAATAGTACAAGAAAAGCTTGTCAATTGAGAACCATTACCCTTCGAAGAAAGCAATTTAGGCACTCTTTTATAGACATTTACTGCATAGTAACTGCAGCTATGCATACTACTAGATGCATACACTGCTTATAGAAACCTTCCAACCTCCGGCTGACAAAGCAATTTTTTGTGAAGAGTTAAAAGGGTTGACAGGCAGGACTACCAAGGTTGAAAGGGATGATTTTGTAGGCTCTATAGGCTGGCTGTTGTCCTCCATCCGGACCGCCTTCTTGCAGCATGTTGTTGAAGTAGAGGGAGGATTTTATCCTCTACCATCTTCTTCCCCCCGAAAGGGACAGGAGTGGACACTCCTGATCCGTCCCCCCCCCCTTGCTGTAGCCGCTGTTGCCACTTGGGGACACACTTCACCTTAGCAGGTTGTGCCCCCTAAAGACGTCCGACCTCATTCCAAGGAAGCATCGCGCCATACCAGGCCGTGCCCCCCAGAATAGAATATTCATATGCTGGCTCCCAAGGATGCACCGCACCACCAGAAGGGACGTTGGATGCTATGCCTGGGTTCTGGTGAAGCACTGCACCATACCAGGCCGTACCCCTGGAACTGAAATCATAGGTTCACTGCCAGCTCCCAGTCATGCACTTCTTCGGCCTCGTGCCTCTGGAGAGATGTTCCTGCATGTCCGTTAGCCAGGGACATCCATCCGCGTGATGCTGGAACTCCAGCCCCAGGTAAGATCTTCATTCTGCCGGCAGCATCAGGGAGCTCTAGAGTATTCCACAAGGACAGGAAACCACTGAAGCGTACTATAGGGCTCTGCCTTTTAAAGCTGTAGGTTTTCCTGTCCTTGGAGTGGATCCTCCTTCTCTCTCCATGGTGCTGGTGCGGAGAATGGGAAAAATAAGTTTTCTCCTTTCAACAGGAAAGATAACTTGTTGGAAGGTGGGGTACAGACCGCAGAGACTTGCAACGATCTGCAGAATGTGGAACTTTTATCCCTTTTAGAATAGAGCAGTGAGCATACTCATCCGCTCTTCCATTCATTCACAATGGACTGCTGAGCGCTGCTCTCAGATTTTTCCGACAACCCTACAAGGAGTGAATGGAGTGGCCTGCTGCACCATTTTGTAAAGAGTATAAACGTTCCCAGATCTTCTAGTTGGAAGGTGTTCCTCAGCAGATCTGACCAGCAAGTCCAGCAGATCTGATCAGTAAGTTATTACCTATTCTGAGGATAAGTGATAACTTGTTTTAACTGGATAACCCCTCTAAGGAAAAATACAACATTATTAAAATAACTAATGGTAATCCAGGGAAAATAGCAAAGAATTTACAATGCCGAATATACAAAAAAAAGTATTTATGAGAAGCACGTGGCTACCATTAATCGCTGAGTGAACCAAATCCTTGAGTTCCTGATGACTTTTCATATGAGAGATAATAGCAGACAGTAGAATAATGTAAAATCTTTATACTGTGAGCCCCTGAGACTGAAGGGTCTGAAGCACTTGTCAGGGAAAGTTACCCTTTTGGCTTTGATCAGTTTTTCCCCACAGAGAAAGGTCCTTACAATGCTCTACAGCCTATAAAAGTGATTCACTTTTATGGTCCATACCTTATCTGCATCCCTTTGCTCCATGAACACATGTCCTTTCTGAGCAGCAGATTGTTAAGTGTGACAGCGCCAATAATATAGAACATCTGCTTCACCACCTGCTTGATGAGCTCTGGATCCATACCATGCTGGCACAGGATGGAGTGGAACGTGTTCAGTTGTCTCACAATGGAGTCCAAGGTATACGTTCCTTCATCTGCTATACTGGATGTCCTCTTTCTCAAACCTGTAGGTTTCACCCCGGAGACACCCTGAATGGTCTCATGCTCCAACATCCCAGAAACTAAAGTAAAGTAGACAGAAAGAAAATTAAATTAACTAATCAATATATTTTATTTTACTAACTTACATAGCACCATGAATTCCACTGCGTTTTACAGACATTAGTACTGTCCCCATTGCGGCTCACAATCTAAGTTTCTTATCAGTATGTCTTTGGAGAGCAGTAGGAAACCCTGAAACATGGAGAGAACATACAAACTCCTCACAAATCTATGAGCAATATGCAAGCTATGCCATATAATAATCAAGCATAATGCTATAAATACAATGATGAATGACGTTTTTTGATATTCATTTGGTTCAAGCAGCATAAAAATTGTAATCCACATTAACATAAGGACGCTTTTTATGCTGGTCTTTTAGAGAAGGCATTTCTGGAGTCAGATGCTCCAGATTCATTAAGAAATACATACTTCTTAATGAGTCCAGCACGTCTGAAAAGTGGCGTGTGTGTCACCACAAATCTTACTTCAGTCTGGGAACGCCGCTACTCGTCATGAATTTGAAGAGCGGGGGTTGCAACACCCCAACCCAAAACTGAAGTATTTGTGGCGTAAGAAGCACCGCCACTTGTCATCAATTTGGTGGCTGCCATGCCGCATCCCAGCTCTGCCCACTTTATCAGAGCTGGGTGAAAATGGCGTGAGACTGCCAAAACTTGGACATTTTAGAGCAGCCTCACCTTGTGCCAAAATTTTGCTACTTTTCAAAGCATTTTATGCTAAAATACTAGCATAAGAATCTCTGATGGATCTGTGAAAAAGTGCTCATCTTCTATAATATACTAATGCCGATCTTTCATCAGACCGTGCAGTCTTATGTAGAGGAAGAATAATTTGGGAACACATTTGCACTCTTATACGCCCAAGTAGCAACAAAATTCTTTTTTTTGTTCAATAAGAGCAAAAAGAGTATGAACTGTACACATAGGGGCTGATTCATCGTTGCGTTTGCACCTTTTAGTTGTCTGCTTTTTTGTATGTTTCACTTGTTTTTCATTTGCGTCTCTTTTAAAGTCACTTTCTTATGTTCTTGTATTTGTTTTTGTTTTAATTGTGGGATGGGTTTAGGTTTTCCTAAAGAGAGCACTGAACAGTTTTAGCTAACTTTTGTTGTAACTAATAAAACAGCAGCTCCTCCTGCTACTGACATAGAAATGAATTGTGATTTGTTTTCTACTATACAGAAGGTGGTTATGGAACTTGGACTATGACAAACCCACCAAGCTTGCACGAGTATAGAGAACTCTGGAAAGACAGCCGTCAGTTGAATGAGCATCTGACAGCCATCTACGGAGGATGGGTACCTTTAGATCATAGGTTTTTCTTTTTAACCTAATATATTCCCAACCCATTAACCTTTTTCAAGGCCTCGCATTACTGAAATGAAAATCTAAAGATCTCCGTAATTTCATATTACTCACCGATCATTGGTTGTAGGATATTCTCGAGCACTCTGACCAGCTGCTGATATATCTGAATAGCTAAGTCACTTAATACTTGTCTGTACTCCGCAAGATCAAAATTTGTGAGACAATGTTCATTCTGCCGACTTGAGTTGTGCTTCATAAACGCCTGCAGAGAGTGGAGGGTTAACCAACCATCTACACTTATCTTTATGTTTTATTTAAAAAAACAAAATAAACTCTAACTTTCTTAAAAACGTATATTGAGGTAAAAAGAAAAAAAAAGAAAAAAATAATGAAACTAGAAGGTGTTGTATAATTTAGCCCTCAATGGGGTCTTCCCTAAACCACAACTTATCAGCTATCAGCGAATACTGGTAATCCACAATTCTGCATTATTCAAACCATAGTACAATCCACATGGAGCGTGTGTGTAAAGTCCTGCCGTGTGGAGGGACTATCGTCAACATTGGCAAACTGACCATACTTGTTTCTTTTATGCACAGACTAGTTGGTAAGAGTCTGGTCACTGTGGATCCCATCATTTGGACTCCACTGATGTGGTTTCCATTGACACTAAATAGATGGGCACTGTGTATGTGCAACATTTAGGCTATGTGCACACGTTCAGGTTTTTTCGCGTTTTTTTGTGCTAAAAACGCTATAAAAACTCATTAAAAATGCATGCATTATGCATTCTATCATTTAGAATGCATTCTGCATGCTTTGTGCACATGGATGCGTTTTTGTCCGCGAAAAAAACGCATCGCGGTAAAAAAAATGAGCATGTTCATTAATTTTGCGGATTTTCTGCGTTTTTCCCGCAATTCTATGCATCTGGGAAAAAACGCACAAAAAACGCATCAAAAACGTGTCAAAAACGCGTCAAAAAACGGGGAAAAAAACACGCGGATTTCTGGCAGAAATTTCCGTTTTTTTGTCAGGAAAATTTCTTCAAGAAATCCTGACGTGTGCACATACCCTAACTCGTTAAAAGGTTGATTAAAATTACCCTACATAAAAACATTAAGGTTAGGAGAAAAAAAAAAAAAAAACATAGCCCCATCAGGTATATTTAATGTTGTCATATGAAAATGAAGATTTATCTCAAGTATGTGTTATTTCATTAATATTTAAGAAGTAAAAATGTATAATTTGTAACAAAAACGGTTATAAGAATTTCCAATAATCTGATGTGCAAATTGTCTTTATAAAGACAGGAAGAAGACTTGAACTCTAGTGCTACCTGTTAATAGGAGCATGTATGGCGTATAAGTCTCCTCACTCTGGCATGCCAGGCCTGGCTTGTCACTCTCCACAAAGAGAAACGTTACCCCTTAGACCACAATAATCAGATGAAATGTTACCTCTTCACCGCTGTACTGCTTCAGACAATGAAGGAATCGGCAGGTGTTGGAAAGCCAGAAGGACACGGTTTCAAAGTCATCACCTCTTTTCTGTCATAGAAAATGAAAAATAAATAAATAAAATACAAGTGTTGAAGACTCTAAAACTGAAAAATGAATATTAAACGAGATTAAAAAGAAGCAATAAAACGGAAAGAAGTACAATTGTGAATATAAGGCAGAATGAAAGAAGGCAAGTAAGAGTATCCAGGAGAGGAGATACAGATGTGGAACGTTATATCTGCCACTTACGAGACAGGGAGCAGTATACATTATATGTACCGCACTGGTTGCAAATTGCCGCTGGGACAACAAACTACCCAATGTGAAATATTTCCACTATGTGCAGCACTCTGTAATGTTTTATTGGTGAATGGTTTAGTAGTGCTATGTACTTCTATCACCGCTAACATTTACACATGGATTTCTGCATAATTGGATATACGGACCAGCACACTCGTCGATTACAATAGCAGTCACTTAGCGTGTTTCTTATTTCTAAATAGAGGAACAAACTGTTTTTAATCATCGTGTGATCTATTTATAACTCATTAATAAAGATTCAATGTACATGGAATAAATAGTTTATTATAAGAGAGCGGAGGCAAATTGTTGTCCAAATGTTACAGGTAGATTAGAAGGGTTAAATGCTAATCAGAACGAACAGACTAAGCAGTGGCCTGGGCTTGAGAGTAGCAGATAACCACGCCATTGTTATGCAGCTGAAAGATGCCATGATGCGGAACGTCTCCCTCTTTCAGGGGCCCGGAGAGAATGCCAGCTCTGGCTTGGAGCCATCCTACATTACAGTCTCAGTATCACACTTTTTTTTTGTCAATAATATTAAGGCCGCAGTCACGCTGAGCGTCTTGCATCATTGCTTCTATCCAGACATAGCCTCTATGGACTCCTTCCAAAAATAGAGCACGTACACGGTGTCTGCTTTGATCATGAGCCACAATACCCAGACAAATAATCGGTGTAGATAGTTGCCAAACTACTTTCCATGTACGAGAACAATGGTGAAATTCCATGTCACAATAAATATTCGCATACTATGTGATGTACTAGAAGACCAATTGAAGTTTTAGCTGTCCAATTTGGACATGCAGTATATATCTTATACCAGGATCTTCAAGAGGGGCCTGGATGCCTTTCTTGAAACATATAATATTATAGGCTATGGGCACTAGATTCTGTGATGTGGCGTTGGTCTAGGAACTAGTCTGATTGCTGTATGTGGAGCAGGGAAGGAATTGTTCCCCTAATATGGAGCTATTCATGTCTACTTCATTGGGTTGTTACCTTCCTCTGGATCAACATGTCAGGCTATAGGTTAAACTTGATAGACTTAAGTCTACCTTCAGCCTTAAAAACTATGAACCAAGATGTTCCATATTAATTACCTAAAATGTGAGGAGTTTCGAGCTTACTTAAATAAATTCTCCAGAATTAAACTTTTCTGAGTCAATGAACCTGCCTCCACTCCAAGTCCACCATAAGGTCTGGTGATACCGGCCAACAAGCTCTTAGCCAGCTGTGACACACATATCACATGGAAAATAACCTGTTCAGCAGTGACAGGTCAGAGGCACATCAACAATGACAGGCTGTTTAGGCAATGTATTATGTAATGAGGAAAGTGCCTGTGCAGCACACAAGGGCGGAGGAAGACCACACATACAATATTGTAATGTGCCGATAGTGACTAGATGCCCTGCCAGTGCAGCACCAGAATGGAAACAAGTGCCACGGATGAGTGACAGTATTTTTCAAGTAAAAATGGAATAAACAGGGGCAAATTAACATTTAAATAAAAGGAAACCACTTCAACCCACATCTACAGACTCGTTTAGTATTTCACAACCTAGATATACTGAAACCCTACCGCACCTTGTAACGTGGCCATGGGTTCCCCAGAAGACAGTAGAAGTGTGACATATTGATTTTTAGAATTGCTCAGCAGTTTCACGGTACAGTAGGTACCAACTTATTTTTTTTCTGTCAAATAAAACAATAACTGACCTTCAGGATCTTTTTGATGCCATTGATGGTGGATGTGAGCAAGGAACGGACTTTCTGGTCATCATTGAGGTAATCAGCATGCCGCACACACATAAAGAGTATGTAAGCTGGCAGGCCAGGAATAAGGTTCACGGCAACACCACGGGGCTTCAAGTCTGGTATCGGAGAAAATAACAGGTGGCATTATTGGAGTTACAGGGGTTTCCTTGGCACACTGATTATCAAACCGTTTTAGAGGCTATCAAAAGTGAAGAAACTTCATAATTTACTTGCTGTTAAAATTCTGCTCTGCTCCTGAGTGGTCACATGAAGGGAAGTGGCCTCTAGGTCTTAATTTCCTGCTACAGTCTGTTTAAGCACAGAGTACAGAGATTTCCTGTCTGTGCTTTTAAGGGCTCAGCCAGCAGCTCTGCAGTGAGCTCTGAATAGTGATATCAGTGCCGTGGCTTGTGATCCTTGGCAAGCTTACAGTGACTGGGGATGTGTGCATGATGGAAGGGAAAGCAGGGAGAGCACACTGCGGGTTCCACAAAGATCAAGTAATTTTTTCAGCTTGTGACTTCAGCCATAGAGGATGGTGCCGAGTGTTCCAAAGGGTACGATTACATTACAATAAACGACTACCTTATATAACTCATTGCTCCCTACAGTACACCGAGCCTGTGTGGTGCCAGTGTCAGCACCTGTAATGTTATGGGTGCAGAAGTGTGTCAGGATAGCTGGAGTGGGACGAACATGTTAGGTGCGAGAAACAGCATGAGCAACAATTTATCCTTCTGAGACTGTATAGGAATCTCTAAAATGGTTCTTTGTAGGTGGAGTGGGCATCTCAATGATGAGAGGTAGGTGGGGGGATTGACTACGCTGTGGGACAGATGCAACTATACCTCTTGGGAAATGTAGCCTAGACAGTGGAAGAAAAAGCTGGAAGTTCAGGATATACATAATAACTACAAGGATGGCTACAAGGGGTTGAATGGGAGCTAAAAATAAAAATAAAAGGTAACAGGAGGTTTGGGAGCTCATTACATGGACACCCAGATAGTTTATATTATATAATTTTGGGGGGTAACCTAGAAAACCCCTTTAACATACAAGACAGCACTTCTAGAGGAGTTATGATTGATACTGAAGTCTATTAATATGTAATCAGATTTATTATTGTACTGCATTTACAAGTCTTACAGTCTTTTCCGATTTTACAGAGAAGCCAGCAGACTTTGAAATGTGATATCTTCTCCATGTGCATGGCTGACAGTAAGAACCGTGAACAAGTGCTCCCAAGAAAAAGATATAGTTACTCCATATGGTAGATTATCTCCAAGTCACAATCACCATTTACAGCTTACCCAGTATAAGGTTCTTAATCAGCTTCGGCTCATCCTCCCTCTTGTACTCCAGCATTCCTTGGAAGTCTTTCTCTTTTCGGGGAATATTAAGCGGACGTATCGGCTCATCCACTATTTGACCAGGAGACACGTTCTCCATTTGACCAACTACAGAAAAGGGGTATGCTTATATTAATAATTCTAAATTAATAAGTTAGCAAATCGCCCAGTGAATTGTGAGTGGTGATTGTTACCAGTGTCTATCAGCAATATAGACTAGAAAGGAGAAAAACTAAATAAGGTAACAAATGAAAGGGAAATTTCCTAGTTCGAGGCCCTAAATGAAACACGAAAATGGTACCATCTGACACTAAAACGATTCATCTGAACTCTGTAGTGTTACCTTCAAGCTCTCCGATTTTCTTTGCAAACACTTTCAGCTGCTTTTTCAGCTTCCTGACGGTCTTATCTTGCTTCTCTAGTTGCTCCATTAGGTCCTAGAGATGATAACATTGTCTTAATAACACCACCCTTATTACACAAGTTCAGGTTCTGTTAGTAAAAAACATGGCTAAAGATCAAGAAAGAACCTAACAACGCCATTCAGTGGCTCTCAGTTGCATTTACACTGAAAGAGTATAATGGAGGAGTGTTCCCCAGAACGCCCATTTCACCATACTCTCGCGGTGTAAACAGGCTGCCGATCACCAGATTAATGAGCAAAATGATTGGTCGTCAAGATAAATTATTTTTATGCTTACTTTAAAAAAAAAAAAAAAAAAATCATTGTTCTCACTCAGAACTGCATCGTCCGGTCTAAAACGACTTGTGCTGCCGAGAACATTGGCAGCCTATGTGTACTGAACACTATTACAGATCGTCCGGTGATCCGACTACCTGTATGAGCAGGATACTACTTCCAACAGGTAAATATTTAGCCATCAGCAGTTGTTTAGTGCCGCCAGTCAGTTCATGTAAAAATGGACCCTTATACCACACGATCAGCAGGAATTGTGCATGTGTCCAATTCTAATGAACAGGATATTTGCCAATCTGGCACATGTCTTGCCTGGTGTGTGGGACTATAATGTCATCTGCACCGTTCACCTCTGATACTGAAGTGGCGCCAGATAACCCCTGTAACATTAATCATATACCCCAATCTATCTGATGGTAAAGAGCTATACAGAAATGACTACTCCATACCAGGTGTCATAAAATGCTTAGTGTCTAAAACAAATCTTTTCATATGTACCTGTAAACCCACATTATACATATGCAAGATACAAAAAGATTGGTTTCAAACTGCAGACATTTATGTGAGAGATGACTAAAGAGCCCCCCCCATGGGCATTGCATAAGTCATGGTACCACTTGTATAGTGCCAAGGGTCAGAGCAAATTACACAAGGGTTAGTAGTAGAAAGTAATCACCGGATTACAAGAAATTAAAAGATACTTACTCTGTTCACAAGCTGGAATAACCTTAATGACATCTAGAGCGTAGCACTATACACACAATGTGATTGGCCCACTCAGCATGCAGCCTTGCATTTAGCTGGAGTTAGTAAGAAAATGTGCATTTGTCACAGGACTCAACATGAAGACATGAAACGATGAGACGGAAAGCTGTGGGGTAATGAAGGCGCGCAGCCTCGTCACACAAACGCCACTAGACAGGCGGCCAGGCCGGCAGAATTACTGTTAGTTCTCTAGGACACGGCTAAGGCGACAGAACAATCAGGCGCATGATTTACATACAATGATCCGTCTGTAAAGTGAAATCCGGTACGACTGATACTTCATTGGATCATCTGCATATAACTCCTCAAAATACTGAAAAAACAGGCAGAATGGATGGAGCCGCTCACTGCAGTAGCTTACTCAATAAACGTTAACATGTCCAAACACTGTGGAACACACTTATATAGAAGGCTTTGGCAAATATAACACCAACTCACATTCTTACACAAGTCTAATTAACAAGGGTTGTGCCAGAAAGACGGTGAAATGTCCTTTATACAAGCTATTCTGCATATATCTCATCTGTGGCCCGAATCTTACTTCTTTCCAACAATGTTAGGCCACATTACAGGTCAGCAATATTATCACGTACCACTCAGGACACTTCGTATAATCTGTCCTATACCAACAGAAGGCAAGTGTGCCCCGAAATGCCCTGCATATCATTACTAGTACTTGGCAAGCATCCCATTTTACTGGTTAGATTTCTACTATTTAATCTAGATGTGAATTATCATTAACTGCTAACAAAGTTGGCCTTTATTATAACTAATCATTATATGTCTCTTTATTTTATGTACAACTTATAGGCCCGGGAACGTCCATATTACAAAGGTTTTGTTTTTTTGCTTTTTACACTTGCACCTAAAACAGAGCCACTTTGCAAATAGATTAAAAATATCCTGTAATTCTATGTATCCATGTTTTTAATAAGAAAACCTTGTTAAGTTGTCCCTCCAATATCCTATCCCAATACGTAGTAGGTATAATAATAATAATATTAGCATACTCGAGTATAAGCCGAGATTTTCAGCCCATTTATTTAGGCTAAAAGTGCCCCTCTCGGCTTATACTTGAGTCATTGTCCCAGGGGGTCGGCGGGAGAGGGGGAGCGGCAAGAGTGGTGGCTATCACATCATACTCACCTGCTCCCGGCTTCTCAGATTGTCTGTCACGCCGGCAGCTTGTTCCTATGTTCAGTGGTCAAGTGGTACCGCTCGTTAAAGTAATGAATATGAACGCGACTCCACTCCCATAGGGTGGAGCGCATATTCATTACTTTAATGAGCGGTACCATGTGACCGCTGAACACAGGAACAAGCTGCCGGCACCAGAGACCATCGCATCGGAGAAGCAGGGACCGCGTCAAGAGGGGGAGAGTATGACGGGGTGAGCATTCTGATATTCCCCTGTTCCACCACCCTTGGGCTAAGGCTTCCGCGTCCTCTGGCTGTGATGTTAAGGTCAGAGGGCACAATGACGTGGTTAGTTCGTGCCCTCTGCCTGAACAGTCACTGCAGAGACCCGGATGGCACAGCGGCGCGCGGCGGTGGAACGGGGACAGGTGAATATCGCAAGTGCCGGGGGCCTGAGCGACTAGAGGTGAGTATGTCATTTTTTTTATCGCAGCAGCAGCATATGGGGCATAATATGCTATGGAGCATCTTATGGGGCCATCAACCTTTGTGCAGCATTATATGGGGCATAATATGCTATGGAGCATCTTCTGGGGCCATCAACCTTTGTGCAGCATTATATGGGGCATAATATGCTATGGAGCATCTTCTGGGGCCATCAACTTTTGTGCAGCATTATATGGGGCATAATATGCTATGGAGCATCTTCTGGGGCCATCAACCTTTGTGCAGCATTATATGGGGCATAATATTCTATGGAGCATCTTATGGGGCCATCATCCTTTGCGCAGCATTATATGGGGCATAATATTCTATGGAGCATCTTATGGGGCCACCATCCTTTGCGCAGCATTATATGGGGCATAATATTCTATGGAGCATCTTATGGGGCCATCAACCTTCGTGCAGCATTATATGGGGCATAATATTCTATGGAGCATCTTATGGGGCCATCATCCTTTGTGCAGCATTATATGGGGCATAATATTCTATGGAGCATCTTATGGGGCCATCAACCTTCGTGCAGCATTATATGGGGCATAATATTCTATGGAGCATCTTATGGGGCCATCATTAACCTTTTATGCAGCATTATATGGGGCGTGTATTGTATGGAGCATCTTATGGGGCCCATCATGAACTGCATGGAGCATTATATGGGGCTCCTGATTCAATATGGATATTCAAAAACTCTTAACCTACTAGTGTCTCAATCAATTTTACTTTTATTGGTATCTATTTTTTTTTTTTAATTTACCAGTAGCTACTGCATTTCCTACCCGAGGCTTATACTGGAGTCAATAAGTTTTCCCAGTTTTTTGTGGCATAATTAGGGGTCTCTGCTTATACTCTGGTCGGCTTATACTCAAGTATATACGGTACCTCCAATTAGAAACGTAGTATGGTTTTCCTGTTAATCAATGGCGCTTACCTCGTGTGCAGGACATTGCAGTAGCGTAGGTATCCATGGTTATGACCAGTAGCAACTAACTGTCACTATATGAGTGGTCGTAACCATGGATACCAAAGCTCCTGCCATGCTCTACACATGAGATAAGCAACAAAGCTAATAAGAAGAACTATACTACATTTATAATTGGAGGTAATTGCTATATTATTACCCTACTACATATTGGGATAGGATCTTGTCACTACTTCTTGCTAAAATTACCCAATGTGTGTTCTCCCGAATTTTGGGACTTATTGAGAACGTATGACTGCAGAATGAGACTACGTAGGGTACACTTGTAGTCTGTTACCATGGAGACTAAAATCTGGAGAAAGCTTGTTATTTTTAATGAAGGCCTACATTATTTTCTATTTTAGCTACACTCTACCATAAATTTACACATGAGATTAATGAGCAGAATGGAGAAAGCAATGATTATACAAATGTCACTGAATGATTTGTGGCATATAGTGATTTAAAGCAGGAGGTAACCTGTAAGGTCAGTCCTGTTATATTACCTACCAAGTTTTCATTTGTCAGCCGGGTGATTTCATGCTGTAAACTGGCTTCTATGCGTGCCTCAGGAGGCAGCTGAAGATTTTGAGCAAGGAGCTGTTGCTGACGATTGTTCTCCTCCTTAAGACCCTGGATCTCTCCTCTCAGAGATTCCACCTCATTCTCATAGGTCTTCTTCTGAGCTTGTAACTGTGTTTCTAGAACCCTATAATCCAGCGAGAAAAAGGTAGATACTTAACATACACACATTATTATCCCTCACAAGGAAGCACAGCTACAAAGCTCCACAACCCCTCAGCACTGCATGCTGCGAAACCCATCACACCGGTTATAGCTGCCAGTCAGGACAGCACATATGAGAAGGGCAGAGAAAAGCTAAGGAGGTTACAGAACAAAATCATTATGGTTAGCAGTCCAAACACATTTTACACGACTACTATTAGTAAACTGCAACAAATAAAGGCACATTTCTCAATGTTAATTTGGCAGTCACACTTGTTATGGCGAACTAAAGGTGGAGTAATATTGACCTAAACTGGTGTTATTGGGGTTGTTAGATGAAGAACAGTGGCAGCATTACACCTAAACCTTTCTTATTCTTGGCTACGAAAGCAATTGTTCTCCCTGACCCTAAAGGATCGCAGTAGTTATATTTCATTCTTGCTATGTGTGTTCTGTTATTTCCTTCCCTCATCTCAGTCTGAAGCGCTGCGAACCTGATACCAGCGTTCCTCCAGCATTTTGCGCATGGCTTTGGTCTATGATAATCAGTCCTGATATCTTATCTAGCCGGAGAATCCTTAATATTTCTCTGTTCCATGTATATGGTCCCCCGGGCTGTTACAATATGACTTCTGTTCTGTATATGTACCGACTTAAAGGGAACCTGTCAGCTGGTTTGTCCGCTATAAGATGCAGCCACTGCCTTTCAGGGCTTATCTACAGCATTCTAGAATATTTTTTCTCGTTACACCATTTAACGATCAAGTTAATTGTTTTTTATGTTGATAGATCGGGCGATTCTGAATGCGCCGATACCAAATATGTGTATGTTTGATTTTTTTTTTATTCTTTTATTTTGAATGGGGGGCGAAAGGGAGGTGATTTAAACTTTTACATTTTTGGTATTTTTTAAAAAACCTTTTTGTTTTTAAACTCTTAGTATGCTTCAATAGTCTCCATGGGAGACTAGAAGCTGCCATAACCCGATCGGCTCTGCTACATACAGGCGATGATCAGATCACCTGTATGTAGCAGAATACCTCACTTGCTATGAACGCCGACAACTGGGCGGAGCTCATAGCAATCCGGCATTGACGACCATAGAGGTCTGCAGGAGGCCTCTGGTTGTCATGCCAACCCATTGGTGACCTGAGATCACATGAAAAAACATCACTGTATGGAATGATGATAATAACGGGAAAAAAAAAATTGGTAAAAGGAAAAAAAACAACGAAAATGCACAACTAGCGGACAATGCAAATGATCACTTATTGTTTGTCTGTTGCTTAATTATTATTATTGGGTCTCATCTGGGTTCTGATTTTAGAAGAGAAAATATTTTCTGGCCTTAAGATTTTATTTTTTCTTTCTTAAAAAAAAAAAGCAAAATAAAAAAAAACAAAAAGAGAAGGCAAGGGAACTTGGTAAAAAAGAAAAAAACAACCAAAATGTACCAATAGGGCCCCTCTGTTTGCATAACTGTTATAAAGGATTAATTGCTCTGCTTGTCAGTTCCTGAGTCTGAGCAGAGAATGTCAGGGCGGACATGTGAACAGAGCCCAAGATATTAAATACCTAACAAAATATGTCACGTTTCATTTATACCAAATGATTGGTAATATAAATCACTCTCTAACCCTAACAGTTTGTAAATTAAAGGGTTATTTTGGATCCTCTAATATCCAATTGATGCCTGCCGGGACACAGGCGCGATCTGCATGCATCTCTTAACACAGAAGTGTGGGGAGTCAGAATAATGTTAAGAATATAAAAATAAACAATATTCTGCTGAAATATTCAATAAAATAGGAAAAAGCATAAAAAACGCTCTGATGGTCGTATTTAATAGCAAGACAGATTATTGTCAATCTTCAAGGCAATTACATCCACAAACTAATTCGGAACGTTAAGTAAATACGAAATACAAAATAACAAAATAAAAATAATAAGATTACTATAAAACATGCTTCTGTTTAACACTAAAGGTACCTTCACACTAAACGATATCGCTAGCGATCCGTGACGTTGCAGCGTCCTGGATAGCGATATCGTTGTGTTTGACACGCAGCAGCGATCAGGATCCTGCTGTGATATCGCTGGTCGTTGATTAAAGTTCAGAACTTTATTTGGTCGTCAGATCGGCGTGTATCGTTGTGTTTGACAGCAAAAGCAACGATACCAGCGATGTTTTACAATGGTAACCAGGGTAAACATCGGGTTGCTAAGTGCAGGGCCGCGCTTAGTAACCCGATGTTTACCCTGGTTACCAGTGTAAAATGTAAAAAAACAAACAGTACATACTCACCTTCGCGTCCCCCGGCGTCCGCTTCCCACACTGACTGAGCGCTGGCCGTAAAGTGAAAGCACAGCACAGCGGTGACGTCACCGCTCTGCTGTTAGGGCCGGCACTCAGTCGGTGCAGGAAGCGGACGGCGGGGGACGCGAATGTGAGTATGTAGTGTTTGTTTTTTTACATTTAACACTGGTAACCATGGTAAATATCGGGTTACTAAGCGCGGCCCTGCACTTAGCAACCGGATGTTTACCCTGGTTACCCAGGGACCTCGGCATCATTGGTCGCTGGAGAGCTGTCTGTGTGACAGCTCTCCAGCGACCAAACAGCGACGCTGCAGCGATCGGCATCGTTGTCTGTATCGCTGCAGCGTCGCTTAGTGTGAAGGTACCTTAAGACATCAGAATTTGGAGAACTGATCAGAAATACAGTGTTCATCTCAGCTAGACCAATATACAGCCTATTGAAAGCTAGGAGAATAATATTTAAAGTCTCCATATACTCTCTCCAAATTCCTATATGTCACAAAAATACAAGGACTAAAAGAAGTTGTTGTTAGAATGATATGTAATAATTGCAATCCAGTCTATTTTTCAATTATTAAACTTTAGTGTTGGATAATAAAATGATTTTGCAGTCAAGACAAAAAGAGAAGGTGAAAGAATATGGTAAAAAAAAAAAAACACCACCAAAGAAAAAAAAAAAGAAAAGAAACCCCCCACAGGGAATCTATTGCAGAAAAGTAAACTGAAAGGCAACCCAGCTCCATTGCCGGAGAGGTTAAAGCTTTATTAAGCAGCAGTAAGCAATATTTGCTGGGCAGAAGACACAGATGTATTCATCTTATTTAACCTTGTACCAATGAAAGCAAGAAGCACAACCCAGAGAGAAAATAAGAAAAACTGCATTCGACTGTGGAGGCCCACCGCAATACCCACATGTGCGCTGTTAAACCTGCACCAATCAAGTGTAAAGGGAACCAGTGTAATTTCAGGCTCATGTGCTCTTGGGTTACAGTTATCTTGGCGAAGGCATCAGGAATATAAATATGTCAGAAAATTAAAAAGCCAAATGTGTTATTTTTTTGGCATGTTCGGTATTGTCATTTCCAATTTAGTGCATGGTTTAAGCTCTCGCCATTGTTAGTAAGATGCAAAATGCAGATCCCTAATCCCCAAGGTGATGAGTTTGGTAACCTGTTGGCCTGTTTTAACCCTTCATATACCAGCCAGAGCTCTCCATCCTCGTTCAGCGTATGGTAATCCTGCGGTGGGGTTCTTTTTCAAAATGATTAAAAGAAAAAAAGAATAATAGTGAAACAGAAAATGGATTGAAGACGACGATGAAAATAAAACAAAGAAGTGTAAATCTGGCTTCATAAAACAAGATGGTTCAAGAACTATGGAATGTCAACAATAATGTCGATAAATCCTAAAGAATAGTTATTGGGGTTTCCCTCTGCCCCCACTGTGCTAGATGGTGGACAAAAATCTGTGCTGTCGGATGGACAAATTTAGACTTAAAACAAAAACACAGAAGTCTGAATAATGTCTTGTCTCAGACGGTGGACTCCGATGAACTCCAAACTGGAGAACAATCATCACAACCAGTAAAATGTAATCTAAGGGGCCCTAAACAATATACCAAAAAAAAACAAAACTGTGACATTTTTAATATTACCCAATAAAGTAAGGACACTAAAAATAGGGGTCAAAGGAGAAAAGGTGTCAATCCTCCACGGAACAGAGTTGTTAATCAATGTAGCACAAAAGATTGATATAGGAAAGATAAATATCTTGGTACCGTGTTAGCCAGTAGATAGAAAAATATTTAGAATTGAGAGTCCACCAAGGACTCTCAGCACAAAAGATTGGACATGTTAAAATTCAATATACTCCATCTTTTTCCCTGACATGGAAAAATAATCCAAAAAAAAAAGACCAAATACATAAGATGTTTGGCAAGTCCTCTAAATACCGGTGCTTAGTCAACTTATGTATAATGTGCATGGCCACCTTGATACTCCGTAAGCAAGGCATTTAAATGGCCACTGTCACCCCCTCCAGCTGTTATAAACTAAAAGAGCCACCTTGTGCAGCAGTAATGCTGCATTCTAACAAGGTGGCTATTTTAGTTTTAGGTGCATGTATTCCCAAAATAAAGGGTTTTATATTTTCGCCAAAATACCTTTCTTTAGCCAGGTAGGCAGGTCCTCACCCCCCTGCTTGTAACGCCACACTGCCGTCACTCAAATGTTCAGGGGTGCCGGGCACCGCCCCCTCAGTGCTGTTTACCCATGAAATCCGGCGCCTGCGCTGTGTATCGCTGTTTGGTGCAGGCGCAGAGAGCTCTGGCCGTCTGACGTCACAGCCAGGCTTGCAGACTGCGCCTGTGCGGCCGCCCTGCTTGTTAATCCCAGCCCCGCACTCTGCATAATGCATAACACACTGCGGGGCTGGGATTACCAAGGTGGGTGGCCGCACTCGCCGCACAGGATTTCATGGGTAAACAGCGCGGAGGGGGCGGTGCCCGGCCCCCTGAACATTTGAGTGACGGCAATGTGGCGTTACAAGCAGGGGGGTGAGGACCTGCCTCCCTGGCTAAAGAAAGGTATTTTGGCGAAAATATAAATAAAGGGTTTTATTGGCTGTGACGTCAGACGGCCAGAGCTCTCTGCGCCTGCACCAAAACAGCGATACACAGCGCAGGCGCCGGATTTCATGGGTAAACAGCACTGACAAATAATAATTTGTCCTTACCATGTTAAAAATTATAAAATTAGGCGATAATTAGCCTTTTCACTGTGCCTTGAGCCACTGCTCCATAAATGTGTAAGGCTGCAACAGTGAAGTCAGAACGTCGTCAGATCAGCAGCGCTGCAGCCAATCACTCCGCTCATCTGCTCGAGCTCTAACGCAGAGCCGCATGAGTGGCTGCAGCACTGTAGTCACCCCTGCAGTCTGTGTGCACATTCACAGAAGCAGTGGTGGGGATGCATAGCGGCATACCCCAAAAGTATTTGAAAGGAGTAAACCCTTTAATCAGTAAATGGCTTTTTATTTTCAAGAAAAAGCGCTTTCCTAGAGATGTAAATTGAATTGCCTGTTCATATTCATTTTTCTATCTTGCCATTTGTACTTTCTAAATATTGGTACACATCACTTTAGAATCCCATCAAGTCAACGGGTTCAAATGTGAGCTCGTTTTGTTGTAGTATAATAGCATAAAATAGGAGTGGTTCTTTATCAAAAAGAAAATATAGACAGATAATTGGTGGATCTTCTATCCTAGCTGCAGCTCATGTAATACCACCCTTTTTCATTTGTGTTGCACATTTCTAAATTTGATTTAATAAAATATTGACACATATATGCAAGTCAATAAAGTAATAGATTGTAAAATTAAGTGGATCTCACTTATAAAATCTTATGAAGCTACTTTCACACATCAGGTTTTTTGTTTCCGGCACAATCCGGCAAGTTTTGAAAAAAAAAAAACGTATCCGTTTTTTTTCTCATAGAGTTGTATTCGCGCCGGATTGCGCCTGATGGCCACACGTTTCATCCGTTTTTTGCCGGATCCGTCCAAACAGTCGTTTCCGGCAGACGGAGAAAACGTCCAGAGGAACGTTGTTTTGTCCGGCGAAAAAAGTGCACAGTGGCAAAAACGTGTGAAACGATGAATCCGGCCCCCGGATCCGGTTTTCCAAGTATTTTGCATTGAAATCATGCACATTTTCCATTCTGGTCTCTCTCTCTCTCTCTCTCTCTCTCTCTCTCTCTCTGTGGTCTAGCAAATAAAAGGTAAACAGATTTTAGCTAGAACTAGCAAAAGTAGTATGATCAAGGGTAATAACTCACCTGTTGCTTTCCTTCATGCCTGTATAAGCCTGAGCAATCTCCCTGTGATCCTTCATTTTCTTTACATCCTCAGATATAGGTAATGTGTCTGTCATAGTGTCCTAAAGGAGTAAAACTATTACTTTATATATTGACCACATTTACCATATCTAAACAATTCTGCTCAAGGAAAGCACCTCTCTATTCAGCTGGGGGCTATAGCTCGGACCTCCGGTGTCATCTGCAGTAATACATAGGCCACCATAAAGATTGGCCTTAAAAAAAAAAATACTCGTGGAAACAATCGTTTAGTGATCGCTGGGATACTTAGCCCAGAAACATAGCAATAGCTCATAAACAATTGCAGTCAATTTGATCATGAGATACCATTTATCAAGAAAGTAATTTCATCATGTTTTCCGTCATTTACACAATTATACTAATGTTTGCCAATAGTGCAATGAACCACACTAATAGAGTCTATCTTTAGTAAACAGACTTTAAAGGTTCTAACTTTAAATTTTCTCTTATTTTTAAAGGCTTGGTCTATTTACCAAAAAAATTAATAAAATAAGCCTTACTTACATGCTGCTGCTCCAGCACTGCCCTGGCTGCAGCAGTGACATCATGACTACAATATCAGACCACTGCAGCCAATCACTGAGCTACATCAACATGATATCGTGGCAGAATCAAAGAGACCGTGCCAGAGCAGAAAGGAGGTAAGCAAGCAGGGCTGTGGGGTCAGAGTCAGTGTCTATTTTGGTGGAGTTGGAGTCTGTATAAAATGGACCAACTCCTGAAATATATAATAAATTGTGTACAGTAATACAATGAAGGATGTGTTGTAAATGTTTTCACAAGAATTTGGGAAAGTTATGAAATGTCCTATACATGTCTGTTCTGTTCCTGATCTAAGGATCTCGTCTTCTAGTTGAGGTGAATCTGTGCTGCACTTTATGCACATGCTCAGTAGTGACCAGTGCTGTGGAGTTGTAGTTGAGACTTATCTGTGCTGCACTTTAAGCACGTGCTCAGCAGTGAGGCCGTGCTATGGAGTTGTAGTTGAGATTTATCTGGGCTGCACTTTATGTACGTGCTCAGTAATGAGGCAGTGCTGTGTAGTCGTAATTGAGATGAATCTGTGCTGCACGTTATGTACATGCTCAGTAGTGATGAGTGCTGTGGGGTCGGAGCGGAGATGAATCTGTGCTGCACTTTATGTGCATGCTCAGTAGTGAGGCAGTGCTGTGGAGTCGTAGTTGAGATTTATCTGTGCTGCACTTTATGCATATGCTCAGTAGTGAGGCAGTGCTGTGGAGTCTTAAGGTACCGTCACATTAAGCGACGCTGCAGCGATATCGACAACGATGCCGATCGCTGCAGCGTCGCTGTGTGGTCGCTGGAGAGCTGTCACACAGACAGCTCTCCAGCGACCAACGATGCCGAAGTCCCCGGGTAACCAGGGTAAACATCGGGTTACTAAGCGCAGGGCCGCGCTTAGTAACCTACTACATACTCACCTTCTGATGTCCGTCACATCCCTGGCCGTCTGCTTCCAGCACTGACTGTGAGCTCACAGTCAGTGCGGGAAGCAGACGGCCAGGGACCTGACGGACATCAGAAGGTGAGTATGTACTGCTTTTTTTTTACATTTACAATGGTAACCAGGGTAAATATCAGGTTATTAAGCGCGGCCCTGCGCTTAGTAACCCGATATGTACCCTGGTTACCATTGTAAAACATTGCTGGCATCGTTGCTTTTGCTGTCAAACACGACGATACACGCCGATCTGACGACCAAATATAGTTCTGGACTTTCAGCAACGACCAGCGATATCACAGCAGGATCCAGATCGCTGCTGTGTGTCAAACACAACGATGTCGCTATCCAGGACGCTGCAACGTCATGGATCGCTATCGTTGCAAAGTCGTTTAGTGTGAAGGTACCTTTAGTTGAGATGAATCTGTGCTGCACTTTATGTACATGTGCTACACATGTAGTGAGTGAGGCAGGGCTGTGAAGTCTGAGACCATTTTGGTGGAGTCTGTATAAAATGGACAGACTCCGACTCCTAAAATATAGAATACATTGGATACAGTAGTACAATGCAGGATGTGCGGTAAATGTTTCATAATAATTCGGGAAAGTTATGAATTGTCCTATACACATCTGTTCTGTTCCTGGTCTAAGGATCTTGGCTTTTAGTAGAGATCAATCTGTGCTGCACTTTATGCACATGCTCAGTAGTGACCAATGCTGTGGAGTGGGAACCGAGATGAATCTGTGCTGCACTTTATGCACATGCTCAGTAGTGAGGCAGTGTTGTGGAGTCGTAGTTGAGATTTATCGGTGCTGCACTTTATGTACATGCTCAGTAGTGATCAGTGCTGTGGAGTCGGGAGTCACGGAAATTGAGGAGTCGGAGGTTTGGCTTACCAACTCCACAGCCCTGTAAGCAATGTCAATTTTTTTTATTTTTACATAGACCAAGTCTTCGGCCTTTAAAATGTTAAAGATGGAACCCCTTTAGTGGATCTGAAGCCAATAAAAATAATATTTTTGCTTGACAAGAGAGGTTCAATCAGTAGACTTCGCATCACAGGGCATGAACACACAATAATGAAGCTTGAAAGTTGGCAACAAACTACATTTTACTCTTAGATGATGGATCGAATGCGTTATTGATTACAATGATTTACAATAGGAGGAGCAGATGACTGCACTGACTGTATGGTCATTCGTCATATTAGAGACTTCACTCGACAAATGGATTACAAAAGCACAAGCAGCATTGGACTTGGCAGCACAAAGTCTGGTTTTGCTCATGGGTCCAACAGCAGTAAAAGGTTATTGCATTACATGCAGAAAGCTAAAGCTGCAACAATGGCAAATGTTACCTTGTCATCCTTTATTAAACACAAAAATAAAAAAGGAAAAAAAATCTTAATTAGAAAACATCAGTAAGAAATGAAGGCACGGTACATAACACTGTACTGCACTTAAAGGAAAACCAGGTATGAACATAATCTGTAAACTCCATTCACTAGTGAACTAAACTGCTCTGTTTTCAAGGTGGAAATTACAAGTGACACTTTCTAAGCAGGAAAATTCAATGTGGAATTTATTCCAAAGAGGTGGAGTAGTGGGGATGGGAATCCACATTAGACATTCTACAGAAAAAAAGGCATAGTAGAACTTGAAAAGGACTAAAAGGACTACACTATGTTCCAAATTATTATGCAAATTACATTTTTCTCAGATTTTCCTGAAAGGTTGGGGCAAATGACAGTCAGTCTAATAAAAGTCATCACCCGTTAGAATATACATTGAATTTTATTGAGAAACCTCCTAATGATAACAGTATAATCTCCAAAATGAATAAAAACTCAAAATGCACTGTTCCAAATTATTAGGCACAGTATAATTTCTAAACATTTGATATGTTTTAAAGAACTGAAAATGCTCATTTGTGGAATTTGCGGCATTAGGAGGTCACATTCACTGAACAAAAAAGCTATTTAACTCCAAAACATCCTAACAGGCCAAGTTACATGTTAACATAGGACCCCTTCTTTGATATCACCGTCACAATTCTTGCATCCATTGAACTTGTGAGTTTTTGGAGAGTTTCTGCTTGTATTTCTTTGCGTGAAGTCAGAATTGCCTCCCAGAGCTGCTGTTTTGGTGTGAACTGCCTCCCACCCTCATAGATCTTTTGCTTGATGATACTCCAAAGGTTCTCTATAGGGTTGAGGTCAGGGGAAGATGGTGGCCACACCATGAGTTTATCTCCTTTTATGCCCATAGCAGCCAATGACTCAGAGGTATTCTTTGCAGCATCAGATGGTGCATTGTCATGCATGAAGAAGATTTTGCTCCTGAAGGCACGTTTCTCCTTTTTATACCATGGAAGAAAGTTGTCAGTCAGAAACTTTATGTACTTTGCAGAGGTCATTTTCACACCTTTAGGAACCTTAAAGGGCCCTACCAGCTGTTTCCCTATGATTCCGGCCCAAAACATGACTCCTCCACTCCTTGCTGACATCGCAGCCTTGTTGAGACATGGTGGCCATCCACTACTCCATCCATCTGGACCATCCACAGTTGCTCGACACTCATCAGTAAACAAGACTGTTGGAAAATTAGTCTTCATGTATGTCTGGGCCCACTGCAACTGTTTCTGCTTGTGAACACTGTTTAGGGGTGGCCGAATAGTAGGTTTATGCACCACAGCAAGCCTTTGAAGGATCCTACACCTTGAAGTTCGAGGGACTCCAGAGGCACCAGCAGCTTCAAATATCTGTTTGCTAGTTTGTAATGGCTTGTTAACAGCTGCTCTCTTAATCCGATGAACTTGACTGGCAAAAACCTTCCTCATTCTGCCTTTATCAGCACGAACACGTCTGTGCTCAGATTCAGCCACAAATCTCTTCACAGTATGATGATCACGCTTAAGTTTTCGGGAAATATCTATTGTTTTCATCCCTTGACCAAGGCATTGCACTATTTGATGCTTTTCAGCAACAGAGAGATCCTTTTTATTTCCCATATTGCTTGAAACCTGTGACCTGCTTAATAATGTGGAACATCATTTTTAAGTAGTTTTCCTTTAATTAGAATCACCTGGAAAACTAATTATCACATGTGTTTCAGGTTGATTTCAGTGATCCATTGAGCCCTGAGACACAATACCATCCACGAGTTTATTTGAAAAACAAAACAATTAAATCTTTACGACACTTAAATCCAATTTGCATAATAATTTGGAACACAGTGTATACTTTTAAGTAACGTTTTAGAATAAGTGTTCCTGTGTGCACATGTGGAACACTGCTATTTCAGGTCTAATCTTCTGCATTTTTCACCCATCTTTTCCTTTGCAGGCTGAATCTCTAATTTGCAATTGACTCTACACCTGGTTCTAACAGGACATTTGTTCAAAATCACAGAAGTTCTTTTTAGCTAATGATTCATAATACTGGTGCCATTGAATACACCCTCCCTTTCAAAAGGACATGAAGGGGCCATTATACGGTGAATTATTTTAAAGGGAATATGTCACCCCAAAATTGGCCTATAAGCTAAGGCCACCGGCATCAGGGGCTTATCTACAGCATTCTGTAATGCTGTAGATAAGCCCCCGATGTATCCTGAAAGATAAGAAAAACAGGTTATATTATACTCACCCAGGGGCGGTCCTGATGCGGTTCGGTCCGATGGGTGTCACGGTCCGGTCGGTGCCTCCCATCTTCATACGATGTCGTCCTCTTCTTTGCTGCCTGCCGCGGCTCCTGCGCAAGCGCAATTCTCGGCCCTGTTGAGGGCAGAGCAAAGTACTGCAGTGCGTAGGCGCCAGGAAAGGTTAGAGAGGCCCGGCGCCTGCGCCCTGCAGTACTTTATGCTGTCCTCAACAGGGCAGAAAAGTGAGCCTGCGCAGGAGCCGCGGCAGGCAGCAAAGAAGAGGACGTCATCATATGAAGATGGTAGGCGCCGGACCGCGACGCCCATCAGACCGGACCGCAGCGGGACCGCCCCTGAGTAAGTATAATCTAACTTGCTTTTCTTATCTTTCAGGTGACATCGGGGGCTTATCTACAGCATTACAGAATGTTGTAGATAAGTACCTGATGCCGGTGACCACAGCTTATGGGCAAATTCTGGGGTGACAGATTCCCTTTAAAGTAAGAGAATGCATAAATTTGCAGATTTTAAATCAAAACTGATAAAAACATTTATTTCTACATGTTAGACTATAGAGGAATACCATGACAGACTTGGATGATTGGTATGTGTAACTGACAACTATAATTATATATATATATATATATATATATATATATATATATATATATATATATATATATATATGTGTGTGTGTATATATATATATATATATATATATATATATATATATATATATATATATATATATATATATATATATATATATATATATATATATATATATATACATACATACATACATACACACATTATATATATGAGTGTTGGTGTGTGTATCAAGCCACGCCCACCCAGCATAGCCACAGGGAAAGAGCTCCTAGTCCAGGGGCACCCGACAACAGTTGTGACACACCGCTTGCCCTCACATACATTGCACACACAGCTCTGCTGCAGGGACCCTCTGATCCCATGTATTCGGGGTTACTATACTTCCCACCCCCCCCCCCCGACCCCCCCCCCCCCAGTGATGTGATACAAGACCCTGCTATGTTACACGAGCTGACACTTCTACTTCAGCACAGCCCTACGTCTGACACATCCTCCCAAGCACGTGACTGGTCACATGGTCGTGACATCATCACAGGTCCTTTAGCTGCCCAGGATCTCGCATCTACTGAGAGTTCAGGCAGAAAAGAGAGGAAAAAGCAGCAGCAGCAGGCGTTGCCATCCTCTCCGGCAGCACTGACTGCCCCTCTCCGGAGTTTCATTCTGTCTGAGCTGCTCGCTGCCGCCAATGTGCTGATTGGGACATAAAGCCCAGAAAATCTCTGGACCCAGGATTGGATATGTGCACCAGCTGCTGGCCTGGAAGGAAGAAAGAAGAAACCCACCACATACAGGCGGCGCCCCCGCTGTCAGTCTGCGCTGAAAAAGAGCAGCGACAAGAACACCAACATCATGTATGCCAGCAGGAAGGGCGCAAACCCGTACAGAAGGCGCAAGTCACACCCGTGCCCCGCTACGGGTCCCCGCAGACCTGAAAGGGGTTAACGGGAACTACATGAGAGCGGCAGAGGGCCACTGCTGGCATGGAGGGGTCCGGGCAGTGCTGGCATGGAGGGGACGGGGCAGTGCTGGCATGGAGGGGACGGGGCAGCGCTGTCTGCCCAGGGACATTGCCTGCCACTGTGTGTATATAAAAGCTGTGCTGCAGAAAAATGCTATGTATAAAGGAAGAGTGTGAGGTGCAGGAGGAATAAGGGCCCTTAACTGCCACCGTTATTTGTTATAACTAACCACAGTTAGGCTACTTTCACACTAGCGTAATGCACTGCACGTCGCAATGCGTCGTTGTGGATAAAAAACGCATCCTGCAAAGTTGCCCACAGGATGCGTTTTTTCTCCATAGACTTATTAGCGACGCAGTGCCACACGTCGCAACCGTCGTGCGACGGTTGTGCCGTGTTTTGGCGCACCGCCGGCACAAAAAAACATTACATGTAACTTTTTTTGTGCGTCGGGACTGCCATTTTCAACCGCGCATGCGCGGCCGAAACTCCGCCCCCTCCTCCCCGGACCTTGCAATGGGGCAGCGGAAGCGTCTTAAGACTGCTTCCGCTGCCCACGTCGGGCATTTTTGTCACAGTATGCGTAGGTACGTCGGGCCGACGCAGCGCGATGGCCCCGTACCGACGCTAGTGTGAAAGCAGCCTTAGTTACTATGCCCGGGCAAAGCCGGGCTCTTCAGCTAGTATACTATAATGATAAGAAGGTAAAGGAGAGGGGGAAGGTTGGAGCTGTTCACGCTTGTAGTATACATGGATCCGTTGCTTTAATTAAAAACAAGTGGGTGCCGTACCTTCTGGTGATTGAAGCGGACAGAGAAAAAAATGAGAGTGGTTTCCAGCACAACCAACTGGATAAAAACTAAGTTTATTGAAGCAAGTTAAAAGTCCATAAAAGTTAAAAACCTCAACACCGGAGGTTTTTTACTTTTATAGATTTACGGTAACTTGATTGGCTGTGCCAGAAACTACCCGCATTTTTTTTCGGTATAATTACAGTATTGTCTATTTTGGTTTTCGTGTTTATCCTGGTTAGCAGGAGAGATAAAACACAACGGTCACTTGGCCACAATTCCTTCCATAGGCTCACTGAGTAAGCGGAAGTGACGCAGCTCACCTTGTGTGGAATGGCTTCCATCTGACTCACTAGCTGCGAGCGGAGAATGAGCACTTCCTCTTTCCGCACTTCCAATTCCTCGCTGACTGAGGTCATTTGCTCTAGCAGCACTTTATATACTGGAGCTCCTGGCCCAGACGGATCTGGGGAGACTTTATCAGTGATGGTCCTCCTTAACTCATTTAAATCATTCTTCAACTTCTTGTTCTCAGACTCCAGCTCCTGACGCTGATAGTAACAGAAAGAACACAAGTGATGTGACATAAATTGGATTAAGCTGCAAGATGACCTCATTATGGACTTTTTCATTTCTTTTGACATTGCACTCAGATGGCGTCTTTTTATGGGATGAGATAGATTTTCCAATGGGAGTATTTTGAGGTACACATAACTTATTAACTTTTTTTAACTGTTTTGAAAGAGTACGGAGAAAAAAAAAAAGACAGCCATCCTGCCATGGGATATTTTGGGCCAGATTCATGAAAGCTTTTACACCAGTATTTTAATGTAAAAACCTTTGAAAAGTCTCAAAATGACACAACATGAAGCTGTGCTAAAATTTAGCGACTTTTGGTGTTCTCACGCCATTTTAGCCCAAAGTAGGTGGAGCTGGGGCAAGATGGGACGTGACGACCGATCCCCGTGAAATTAATGAAAAGCAGCAGCATTTGCTATGCCACAAACTTTATTCCAGCAAGGACTGGAGTAGGATTGGTAGTGAGGTGTAAGCCTCTTCATAAATCGGGAGTGTGAGACTCTAGAACACCTCTTCCTCAAAACCGGAGAGTACAATGCTGGTCTTAGTGAATCAGGGCCATTGTGATTTAATAGTACACAATTCACATAGCACCATGTTACCTTTATTCTATTGGTCGGTACATTCATAGCAATACTTTTGTTTTTTCTTTTTTGCTTTCACATCAGTTATCTACCAGAAAGGCAGTCAAGCTTGTTAAGGGGTTGGACAAGGACTTACAGGATACCTAAATCCATGGGGGAAAAAATGCCCTTGGAATAGCCTAGTAGGCATATAGCCTTGGCAGGTTGGAGGCCATTGTTAGACCTCCAGCTGGCCACCACTCCGAGCTCTGCGATCACATCACTTGGCACTGATCGGCAGAGGAAACACTCCCCATCCATCACACACCTTAGATGCAGCAGTCGCTATTGACCACTGCATTTGAGGGGCAATACTGGGATCAGTTAATTCTGTATTGGGAAGTAGTAGGGTTGTGTACTTCAGCCCCGCTTCTGACGTCATAGGCGCACTGACAAGAGGCTGAAGATCACCATGATAATAGTAATCTATGTTATGGTACGGGAATAAACTGCCAACCAATGGCTTGTCAATTGGTTATTATACAAATCATATTGTGCACAGTAAATTCTAAGATTTCATTGTAATGTTTTACGCCAAATAGAGCTGGTGTGAATTCATTCACACGTCCCATCCACGGTTCTTCTTTTGATTAGAGACACTGGCGCAATGTCATCGTTGTGGCGTGATGCACATGTGAAGTCGCGCCAGGCCAGCTAATCAAAGGAAGAGTCACGGTTGCCAGAAGTTACGAGGCGCTTCTGCTGCTCCCATGCCACAGCCATACACCACTGTTGTGGCTGATGTAATGGGAACTGCAAATCGATTAGCACCTACTTTAAAGCCAATGTCTGTTTAGTTGCTACTCAAGAAGCCACTATGTGGATTTTATAGTAATTTCTATCAACATGGTCAATGGTAAGTGGTGGAAAACACCATATATCTGTGTAGTATACAGTATCCCTTCTGTTACCTTGAGAGACTCGTACTCCAGTTCTGTGCCTCGGACTGGTGATTTGGCTTCCTCCTAGAAAAAAAAATATAAGAATAGATTTGTATGAATTTAACGGTTAGAAACTTTTCAATTCTTTTGTTAGCCATGCAAAAGGCAGCCAGATACACTTCAGTCAATAGCAATCTCCACGCTTTCTTGTGCTTTTCAGGCATGTTTATTGTAACAGATAAGAGTGGGATCAGACTCTGCTAGACACCTCTGGCAAAACTCATCTCCAAGGTGAACAAAGGACAGGAGATACAGAAATGTCACATATTGAAACACTAAGGCCATGTGCACACGTTCAGGATTTTTCGCGTTTTTTTGCTATAAAAACGTGATAAAAACGCTTACATATGCCTCCTATTATTTACAGGGTATTCCGCATTTTTTGTGCAAATGTTGCAAATTTTGTGCAAATGTCGCGGAAAAAAAAGCAACATGTTCATTAAAAATGCGGAATTGCGGGGATTCCGCACACCTAGGAGTGCATTGATCTGCTTACTTCCAGATATTAATAAAAAATAGTCCTATACTCACCCACTGATGGCCCCCGAAGTGTTCCCGCCTCTCCGGTGCATGCTCTCTCTTCGGTTCCTATAGATGGTGTGGTTCAGGACCTGTGATGACGTCACAGTCTTGTGATTGGTCGCGTGACCGCTCATGTGACTCACGTGACCAATCACAAGCCGCGACATCATCACAGGTCCTGAACCACACCGGCATCTATAGGAACGGACGCCGCTGGGGAGATCGTCTGAGTGAGTATAACCATTTTTTTTTTTTTTTTATTATTTTTAAACATTCTGTCTTTTACTATAACAAGTTGGTCACACTTGTCAAACAGTATGTTTGACAAGTGTGACCAACTTGTCAGTCAGTTTTCCAAGCGATGCTACAGATCGCTTGGAAAACTTTAGCATTCTGCAAGCTAATTACGCTTGCAGAATGCTAAAAAAACGCGAAAAAAACAGGAAAAAAACGCAAAAAAAAAAAATTTCTGCAAGAAATCTGGACGTGTGCACATACCCTGAATCCCCCAAAGGCATGAGATTGTGTGCAATTCCCAGATAATTCAGTGGCATCCTATGATTGAATAGGAGTTGGGCTGCAGTTCTCTCTGGTTCTGCACTAAACAGTGTACGGAGCTCTGCACATTATTTACATCCAGCCACCACCAGAGCTGAACAGTGGGGGTGCCGGGGGTTGGACCGCCACCGATATGACACTATCTGATAGATAGTGGACTACGCTGTTAATAATAATAAAACCATAAGTGTTCTAGTAAATAAAAGTACCTGGCTCTTTGCTTTATTGATTAACTCTTCCTTTCTATCCAAATCGTCCTGCATTATTTGTTTCTCTTGTTCCAATTCTTTAACACGTTTCTGAAGCTTGAGGAATAAGGACATGTCCAGAGGGGCTTTCTTATCAGCTGGCTCCTGGGGAATGACAAAAGTAAAGGACACATTTGTCCTATTAAACCACCTTATACAGCACATCCATCACACTAAACTATCCATACACATGCAAGCTCAAATTGACTGAGCATGCATATATTCTAAACAGAAGGAGACGCCTCATACACCGACAGCCAGAGGACTCAAAAAATATGTTGAAATTCAACATACTCTGTTCTTCTTCAGCAGATGCTAAAGGAAATGTAGCCAAACATCTAATACACAACAGAAGTCAGCCAGTTTAACCAAAATTGGTACATGGCCATCTGAAGATTTTGTCGTGAAAAAGTGACATTTCTGTATAAAATAATTGTTTTACATGGTTTATAGCTGGATTAGAGGTGAAGCTTGTTACATTGATCTCTATGGAAAAGCATTTGGTGACTGTGGTGAATAGTCATGGTCCAACTTTACGTCACACAGACAGAATAATGTGCGCCTGTAAAGAAACATGAGCAGTGATCAGCATTACATGGTGGTCATTGTAGTGAATGACCGTCTAGGGTTGGCGCGACTGTGCCTGCTGTTTGCTCTTCTCATTTTGCAATGACACCACCAGCTTATTCCTAGGCTTATCTTCACCGGGACACCAAGTCCTGCTCATTTTAGTCTTACCTCATTCCGGTATGGGAAGTCTTCCGACTCCGTGATTTCTGAACTGAAGGTGTATTCAGACTCATTGCTGCTGTGTGTGGAGTCCGTCCTCTTGCGGCCGGGCTTCGGAAGGCTCTGCAGTATGAACGGTAACATCAGAGCAGCTTACTAATCTCTTCTATATTCTGCTATACTCATACCTCGCCAACCTACCATGGTGCTCATTTCTTCTTTAATGTCATCATACCGCTCCTCCAAGCGACTGAACTCATTGAGCAGATTCTGATATCTCAGCCTCTCATCATTCAGCTCAAGTTCAAGCTCCTTTGTTTCTTGTAACAATCTTTTCTCCATTTCCTCTAGCAAATGCAAGAAAAAAGAAAACCAGACTAGATTAACAAGACATCCATTTCTGAACTACTTTTAGTTAGTGAAATGTAGTGTGTAGAGGAATACCCGAACATACTATCATTAACTAATTTGTTACATTTCTACATGAAATCTAACATGACAGAGCAGAGATTGTAAGAAGGCAAAACCATGGTTACTTCAATCAGCTTTAAGCAAAGGTTTGCAACAATTTATAAACTTAGGTCGCCAATACACATTAGATTAATGTGTGCTGAAGTCGCCGGTATCAATGGGTTTGGCCGACCGTCTAACGTGTATGGGGGTGCCGGACGACTGATGGTCCAGAGAGTTGTTGATTGTGCATGTACGACTTCAGATGGTTGAGCTCTTTGTTCACCTGGAGATAAGATGCTGGGGCTGACATGTCAGCGGATGGCTCTCTCAAAGAGAACACTGGAGGCTGGGCCGGACTGGCCATCTGGCAATTCTGGCAAATGCCAGAAGGACCAGTCTGGTTGTGGGCCACCTTGTTTGCTACGTTGTTAGCAGAATCTGTGTTTCAAGACATTCATACTACTAAGAGTTGTGACGCAGCACAAAGTCGCTGACTTCGTCACTTACCCTAGCAGGCCACAGGTATCATTAGACATATTGGTCTTGTAGTAAATCTTCCTTTCCTCCATCCAGGGTAATATTAGTAATATATCCCATCTGATGCTTGGGGGCGGAGATCATGTGGGCCTGTGTGATTTCAAATGCCAGGGCTGAATTTCAGTCAAGGTCTGTACCTGACTGGAGGGCTCGGCCAGAGGAGCACTCCTATGTACGGGAGAGCTGGCCAAGTTGGCTATCGACCACACGATGGGCCAATGCATTGTTCAGCCGACAGCAATCTAATGTGTATGGCCGGCTTTAGAGAGCCGCTATTTGTAAGTGGAGTAATTCCTGGATTGCATTGAGTACCATTCATATGATTGGCTTCCATGTAATACTACTTTTTTCCTGCCGAGGCGCTATAGAAATGGCTAAATTCCGATTCTCCTAGCCAGGGGTGTGGAAAGTGGTATGGCTTAATTTTAATAGGTTTTTTCACCAATGAGATAACAGCTTTAAGGTGACGAAACAGTGATATGTGTGCATTAGGAAGCGGAAATGTTTGAACGATTATTATCAGCACATACCGGTCATTCGTTTGGCTTGCTCTTGGATTATGAGATTCAGCTCTTCCTTTTCTGCTTTCAACAATGCGTTCTGTTCTTTGAGTTCTGACAACAGCTGCAAAATAAAGCAAGAAAAGCAAAACTGTTATCTTTGTCCTCAGAAGACTATGGTGGGAAAGCTACAAACTAAGGTAAGATCCATCCAATGTAGGTGAAATATACCAGCAGAGCATGAGCTGTTGGACTGTGGGAACAAGAACTTATACTCCTATGGGTAAAAACGAAAAATGCGACAAGACATTGACTCTGCTGTTCATCCATGAAATTATTATTGTATGTGCTTCAACAAAGTGGACCAGAAACGGGCTCTACTCTGTACATAAAGCACTAAGATTGCTCTGTCTTGGGCTAATCATCCTTCATTTTCACAAAAAAGCAACATATAAGCAAGTTGCTTGCTTTCAGTGTAGCATCATGATGTCAAGCATTTATTTTTTGGGGGGAACAAAAAGCAGTCTTCTTCCCAGTCTGCTCATTAAAGTCAGCACCATACAGCATTATACATAAAGGGGTTTATCCTCAGGTTAAATGATAATCGCTCAGGGTTTGGCTGCGGAGACACCAGCCAGTCCCAGTTCATCTGAAGAACAGGGGACTTTAAAGAAGCAATCATATTATATAGCACTGTGTATTTACAATTGCTCATTTTGCCTTTGTTTCCAGTTATTTCTTCTCTTTTACTTTAGGTCTATGACATAACGTGATTAAAATCTGACCAGCTAAATCCTTCTAAGATCTATGTAGAAACAGGAGGTACATTTTCCCTGCATGACCCATAAGTCACTGCAAAAGTCCTTGGCAAGGGGAAGAAAGGAGAAGGTGGGTCAGGAGCTGAAGAGGGGAATATTTTATGCAGGAAAAATAGACTGTTTCTCCATAGAGCAAAGAAAACAGAAGAATTATCTGGGTAGAAAGGCAAAATTAGCAATTTCTAAGTACACAGTGCCATATAATAGGATGACTACAATATATCAAGAGGATAAAAACTTTGATGGGAGTGCTTCTTTAAGTGCCCTGTGTGAATGTCATGGTAGTAAGCACCACGTCACAGATATCGGGATCGATATGGGTTAGTGGTTATGATAACATGTTGACAAGGGATGCATGTTGTTTTTGGGACATCCCATTTTCTATATGTTCCAAAATATGCTTATAGAGCTAGATGGTAGTATTTTTCCGTCTTTTCCAAAAAATAAAACATATAAGATATTATCTATTTTTCATAATTTCCAATGCTGATAATTCTTTATTTGGTGTCCTTTTTCTATAGCTCCTCTAGTACATACCTTCTCCGTTTCAGTCTTGTATTGGTTGGCGACCTCCTCGATCATCTTCTTATCATTCTGCGTTTCTTGAAGCTCTTTCCTAAGCCTGGCTAACTCATCCTGCAGGCTAATCACTCGGTTTGTGGCATTTTTCGCCTCCTCTTCAAACTTTTTCAGGCGGTTGACATCACTTCGGAGCTTCTCTTTCTCAGTACTGTAGGTCACCTCTAGGTGCGTCAGTCTCTCCAGCAAGGACTTGTTGTCTTTATGCTGAAAACACATAAGAGATCGAATGATCCCAGCAAATAGCAAGAGACAGATGGCCAGACAGAGAATGTGGTGTAGTGTCTGGCCATATCACTGCCATACACTGTAGTGTTACCTGTTCATCAATTCTACGTTGCAGCTGAATGATCTTATTTTCCATGCCAAAGTTGAGTTTCTTGTAATGTTCGACGGAGCGAGCTTCAATTTTCAATTTCTTCAGCTCCCTCTTGGCCATCATCCGGCGGTAGCAGGACTGCAGGTAGACAATGGCTGTCATGCTTCTCTTGTAAGCCTTACGTGCCAACCAGCCGCGGGCGTGCTTCTGAATGATGGTGGCTTTGTGTATCCGCAGCATCTGGAGGTTGATGGAGACAGTTATTAGTGATTTTGTACATATCTCAATATTAAGTAATGGTAAACTGATGAACAGAGAACTAGTCTGAACTGGTGCATAACCAAAAACAACTTACATAGCAAATGGATAAACGGCTGCACTCAACTGTGCTAAAGCAAGGGAATGTGTAGTACATGAAATGTGAATAGCATAATGGCTTGTGAAATCTATGAAAAAACACATGAGATGCTTAGCACAAAATTTGGCTAAAAAATGTGAGCCCATCCATCAACGTCAAGGTAATCTCATGAATCGGATGGGTCCCTGACCTAACTGCCTAGTAGTGTGAACACTTACCTCTGGCTAATAACATGGTAAAGCCTGCATTTATAGGAAGGTCGGAACCAACTGTGTTTGGATGTAATTAAAATCAAAGCATGGTGAAGGGTGGGGTGTTCAAGTCAGAAAAAATAGTACATAGTAAATATAGGTAAACTGACTGAACAGCAATCTAGTCTGAACTGGTGCATAACCAAAAAAGACTTATATAGCAAATAGATAAATAGCTGCAATATCTCAATATTGACACCTTATAATTGCGCAAAATAGTGAAGTCATTACACAAGAAGTGTGTTCTGTTGCGTTCACGTTCATATTGCGCTTTTGTTGCTACAATCTTGATAAAAAAATGCAACCTTTTACTAACATTTTCAATGAGAGCAGAAAAAATGTTGTGGTTTTACCATCAGCAAGTAAGAAGCACATAATGTGAACGCAGCCTTAAAGGGGTATTCCAATCTGATAAAGAGAAAGCATAAAATAGAAATAAAATCAATCTACCAATCAAAATGACTGGGGCCCTTTTAGATCCTAAGAAAGAAGGCGCTTTTGCATTACATTGCCTCCTATGTTTCTTCTACATGGCTACACTTTCGGTAACCTGCCTGCTCAGGGAACTGCAGCCATCCCATTCACTTCAATGGGGTTGGCTGGGGCACATTGAAGAGGATAGATACATTTCTACATTGGTGCTGCACTCCCTTCATTCTCAGGATCGGTGGGGATCACAGAGGTTGAATACGCCTTCAGGCATGCCATGACCACTGAACAATAGACGGCTGCTTGCACGGTCACTGTTGGCTGCCCTTACCTGCTGGTACCTCTTTCTGGCTGCATAACCCCGAAGATATGTCTGGAGTGAAAGTGTGACCGACTGTATACGCCGATACTTCTGGCGAATAACATACATTCTCCGGTACTTCTGAATAACAATTGCTGCTCTGGTCCTGCGCAGGAACTGGGTATAGCTGTATGGACAATTCAGATGGTTAAAGCACCCTCATAATTCATATAACACAATGGTACAGCTCTTAAGGGAAAATACCATAATATGGAGACTCGGTATACACGTACCATCTTGCCTGGTACCCTCGAACGTATCTTTGAATGCAGATAGCGGCCTTCTTCATACGCAAGTATTTCTTCCTTAAAAGCCAACCACGTATGGTCTTCTGGATGCGGATGCAGGCCATTCTCAACTTGTCAGCTCTTATTTTCTCCAGATAGGCCACTTGCCCAGCACGAAAGAAAATTTTTGTTTTCCCAAATTGATATTTATCTTGGTCCTGTTTTCATTGAAAAAAATGCATTATATGAATATAGTTATCTATACAATAGCTTGTGTCATGCAGATGTCCATGTGGCATGTACGTGTTGTTGTATCAGGTTTTTTCACTGCTATTTAAATCTATGGGGCTGTATGCAAGCCGGGTTTTTTCATGGACTGACTGTCCGTGCAAAACTCACAGAAACATGTTCCGTTTTTTTTCCCTGGATCACGGATGAAAAATGCCAATACAATTCTATAAGTCTGTGACAAACACGTACAGCACTGTGCTCTGTGCGGCCGCTCAGAGAGAAAAGCCAGTGCTTCTGCCCGATGAGCGCTGAAGGTCTGCGAGCTTCAGAGTGGCTTTTTGTGCAATCAGGAGGGATCTCAGGAAGCGAACCCACATTGATCTGTAGGACATCTTAGGTAGTACTTATTTAAAAAAAAAAAAATTATCTAAATGACAGGTGAGAGAAGGTCATTTTAACCAAGGATCCATTCTGCCCAGCTGAAAAAAGTCTCTATTATTACAATAAAATGGGCACACGTTTTAGTATTTGGTTTATATAAAAAGAAAGTGTATTTCAGCTATCTTACTGTACTATTAGGCTCTGCTCAGAACTAGCTTATCCTTCACATTCACCATATATGACAGGAGCTTACTGTAGCCATCGGCCTCCATGTACCCAACACACGCCAAATCCATATCCTTTGACATAGGACAGCTTTCATAATACTTTTCGTTATATAGTGCCGCCATATTCCGGAGAACTTCATAGCCTTCAGTGTAACATACCAGAATGAGCTTCTCCAACACATTCTTGCAGGTTTGTCTACGGTCACTAAGGACATCTTTTTGCTTCATAAGAACCCGGTATCGACTGAAGAACTCTTGGTAGGTCCACCTAACACAAAGCAGGAGAAGACATGTACATTCCTGTAAGCCAGTGATATTAATGTCTAATAACTAGTGATGAGCGAATATACTCGTTACTCGAGGTTTCCCGAGCACGCTCGGGTGACCTCCGAGTATTTTTTAGTGCTCGGAGATTTAGTTTTTATTGCCGCAGATGAATGATTTACATCTGTTAGCCAGCATACGTACATGTGTGGATTCCCTAGCAACCAGGCAACCCCCACATGTACTAAACTAAATCTCCGAGCACTAAAAAATACTCGGAGGACCCCCGAGCATGCTCGAGAAATCTCGCATAATGAGTATATTCACTCATTGCTACTAATAACGAACACTTGTACACCAGATTCTGGGAGCAGGAGTTCATGCATGATATCCAAAGAAAAATACAGTGCATTTTTTACACATATAGTATTGTTTTATGGCAATCTTAAGTACAGTTTCAAAAAGAGGATTTGTCACATTTCACAATATTGCATACATTATTGGAAACATCTTTTAGACCCAGTGAAGCCGGTGTACATACTTTGAAAATCAATGTTCACTAATCGGACAACCCTTTCTCAATCACTATGTCCTGCCAAGTAAAATAATTAAAAAACTGTGCTCATCTAGGGTGCCATTCCAGCGGTGTCGGCACTGGCTATAACCAGAGCTGGCATGACAATGTCACACGATTCCTGCAGCCAATCAGGGGACACTTCATTGTCCCCTTCCTGCAAACAAATCAGACATCTGGAGGAAATGAGAGAGCAGCTGCAGATCTGACTTCTTCTGTCAGTTACGGCCAGAGAAGGGGAGAATGAAGCGGCCGCTGATTGGTCACAGGGATTGTGTGACATAATGTCATGAGAGCCCCGGGAGAGACAGTGGTGACACAGTTATAACAGTGCTGGCACCAAAGGAGAACTCTGGCTGTTATTATTTTACTTGGGGAAACATTGGGATTGAGAAGAAGTCGTCCGAGTATTAAACAACCCTTTTAAAATAAAATATTACATTTGAAATATAAAAATAAAGCACAATTCTCCCATTTTTTTTTTTACTGCCTTTACTGCATGGTATCACAATTCTTCAAATAAGTATGATTAGCGAACTTAAAATTTTTTTTTTTACAGATTTTTATGTTTTTTATGGACAACACGTGCAACCACTTACCTAGATGGGAATCCTGCAGCGCTGATCCTTATAGTTTCTAACACACCACAAGCTCTGAGCTGCTGGACGGCGCGTTTTGAGTCAAACCTTATAAAGAAAAACACAATCAGAGCACGATGGCAAAGATCTTGAGGAACTCCTTGATGTCCATAGAAGTTCATGCTTTGTCCGATCTGCACTGCATCTAGGGTTGTCTACGTTTGCAATTCAGTTTAATTAAAAATGTTTCCCTGTTTGGCTTTTCCAGACTCTGTTTCCTTACACATTCAACATTGATGTCTGTGGTTATAAATCATCTGAGAGAACCTGAGTAAAAGACAGATTGAGTTAAAAACTCCCCATCACACCATCATGGTGCCCCTAATAACTGATGCTCCGTTAACTCTTTCTGCAGTCAGAAATAGACAATGCAACACAGACACCTCTTACTTTAATGCATGTAATTGGAGCTAAAAATCATTTTTACTATTGGGTTTCATTAAAAATGTTGCCCTATACTGCTGACTGCAGAATGTTAACTGAGAATCCATCAGTCAGCCCTCCGATAGTCCGAAGGAGACAGTGGAATTCTTATATCTGTCTTTCTGAGCTCCTCTCAGCCGATTTATGGCCACAGAGCCTGTAAAAGCCTAATGGTAAAACATTTTTAATTAAACCGAAAGGCAAAAAAATAATTTTTAGCCCTAAACACATGGATTTAAGTAAGAAAACAAGTCCTTAAAGGGAGCCCACTCCTGGGTCAGATCTACTAGATTTTATGTGTCTCCATCACTCAATATCTTCTTTATGATTAGATCTTGTGAGTGGTGACTGGCTACTATGTGAACCTTTGCTCCTAATCACTGTATTGTATGAGCTGGACGTTCACATCAAGAATTTATTATATTATATTACATTTTAGTTACTTAGCAGACATTATCTGCACATTTACAAAAATATTATAAATGCATATGGAGCCATCAGATCCCTTCTTCTGGGCGGACATACCATTGGTGCAACATGTGCAGCTGCAGAGGGGCCTAAGAGGTTCGGGGTCCACCTCCACCTCCAAAGCAGAAGCAATTGAGGATTATGAGGAGTTATTGGACTGCAAATAGGTCATATACATTTCAGACATAGGGGGCCCTGTTTCGGCATAGGGGCCACCCCTGTCCTGGCATAGGGGCCACCCCTGTCCTGGCATAGGGGCCACCCCTGTCCTGGCATAGGGGCCACCCCTGTCCTGGCATAGGGGCCATCCCTATCTCTTCTGTTACATATTAAATACAATGGTGATCTGAATGTACAGCAGCTGTCACCAGAAGACTGCAAAGAGCTATTAATGCAATTGGTTTAGTATTGAGCCAGTTGTAAAATGTCAG